>NC_052146.1:54581553-54881553 GCF_902713615.1 Scyliorhinus canicula
CGTCCTGCCATGGCAGGTGGGCTGGTATGTCGCTCCCAGCGGAAAACCTATCCCCCCCCCTCCCGGGACAGGAAGGCCCCCTGCTCCGTACCCCCCCCCATCCCCCGAACATGGTTGCACCCATCCCCACCCCTCCTTCCCCCGAACATACCTGCACCCATCCCCACCCCTCCTTCCCCCCGAACATTGCTGCACCCTTCCCCCCTCCTTCTTCCCCCTCTCCTTACCCCCCTCCTTCCCCCCTCCATCTTCCCCCTCCCCCTCCTCCCACTCCCCGCCTCCTCTCCCTCCTCTCATCCTCCTCCTATTCCTCAATAGTAGCTTCCTTACTTGATGCCTAAACAAACAACCATGCCTTTTATTAAAAATGAACCAAGTTGCGCAATACAGGAAGCCTATGTTCAGCGTTGCCCCATTCAGCATTCTTCCACTTTAACATCGATAAATTAATGGGGGCTTGAAATCTCACTCAGTGGCACAAGATTAGATTTAAGGTTGTTTTCTACGAGACCCGAATGGCGCCATTTTGGCGTGGTCCCGCCTGTCCCCATCCAACCCACCCTCTGACTGAACTCCCCACATCCTGACTCACCTTCTCCCTGCTTCCCTTTCCTGGACCAGTATTCCCGTTTGGAGATCCAAATCCCATCCAAAACCAGAGCTCTGATCGGAGTCCTGATGGTGCAGAAGTACCAAATTGGGCCTAGGACAATCCATGCTTTTTGAAAAATGCTCCTGCCTCGCTGCCCTTCTCCCAAGACCTCGTTTGCAGGAGCATTTAAAACAAAGACATGGATTGTCATAGACCCAACTCAACACTTCTGCACCATTGGGATTCATACTGCCACAACATCAGAGCTCTGATTGAATCTGATTCAAACAGGAACACTTGTCCAAGAGAGGGATGCAGCAAAAGTGTGAGTTCGGGAGTGCTAGTTTTAGCCAGAGGGTGGGTCAGGGAGGGGTGGAGGCCATAACTCAGAAGTTGGGAAGGAAGTGGTGGCAACTCTGAGGTTGGAGAGTGGGAAGAGATCTGCAGGGACATGGAAAACAAGAGAGCGGGTGTTTTGGAAGCCGGATCCACAGCAAGCTTGAAGCACTGTAAATAGAAAGTTACATTTCTCTCTTATGTTTAAGCATATTTTATTGTAGAAGTTACATCATTCACCAATGGAGGAATTTAGCAATATAAAATATTTCAACTTGGAGGGAATAATGTTTTAATATTTGTCTTTTTTCTGGTAAGGAAGGTCCTATAGAATCTAACTACAGTTTAAATAATAACTCCTGTGGGAGCCAATGTTTCACATAAAGTAGTTTTGCTTAAAGTCATGGGCCAGGATTCTCCCCTAGCCGGCGGGGCGGGGGGTCCCGGCATGATGGAGTGGCGTGAACCACTCCGATGTCTCCGCACCTTTAGGGGCCAAGCCCTAACATTGAGGGGCTAGGCCCGCGCCGGAGTGGTTGGCGCTCCGCCGGCTGGCGTGGAAGGCCTTTGGAGCTGCGCCAGCCGGGGCCGAAGGGACTTCGCCGGCCGGCGGAGGTCTGCGCATGCACCGGAGGGTCAGCGGCTGCTGACGTCATCCCCGCACATGCGCAGGGGAGGGGGTCACTTCCGCCTCCGCCATGGTGAAGACTATGGCGAAGGCGGAAAGAAAAGAGTGCCCCCACGGCACAGGCCCGCCCGCCGATCGGTGGGCCCCGATCGCGGACCAGGCCACAGTTGGGCCTGCGCCCCGCCCCCCCCCCCCCAGGACCCCGGAGCCCGCCCACGCCGCCTGCTCCCGCCGGTAAGGTAGGTGGTTTGATCCACGCTGGCGAGAGAGGGATGACAGCGCCGGGACTTCGGCCCATCGCGGGCTGGAGAATCATCGGTGGGGGGGGGGGGGGGCGGGTACGCCAACCGTCGCAAAGAGATTCCTGCCCCCGCCAAATCTCCAGTGCCGGAGAATTCGGGACACGGCGGGGGCGGGATTGACGCCGGCCCCCAGCGATTCTCCGACCCGGCAGGGGGGGTCGGAGAATCTCGCCCCTGATTTTTGGGATTGCAAGTATGACTTTTACTGAGGACTTATTATACTGGTTTAGAGTGTATTCCATTAAGTAGTTTACACAGGAGCACTCTCTGGGCAGACGTTGGTCTGCAAACCTCACTGTTACAATGGATTATATTCAGGGCTGCAGAAACTATTTGCCATAAAACAGTATCCACTGAATGCCACCAAAGACAGCAAATACTGTGACAATTCCATCTTACTTGGCAAGGTGAAGTTAAGATAAGGTGCGTTGTTCAGGTAAAAGATTATTGATTAAAAATCTGTCTCAGCCTTGAACATACCTAATGACCCAGCCTCTCAGCTCTCTAGATAAAGAATTTCACAAATTCACTACCCTCTAAGAGAAGACATTCCTCCTCATCACAGTCCTTAATGGACCACCCCTTAATCTGAGTTAAGCCCCCTGGCCCAAGATTCTCTCAGAAGGGGAAACAACATCTCAGCATCTAACATGTCAAGCCCCCTCAAAATCCTATATGTCTCAATAAAGTCACCTCTCATTCACCTGAAAATAAATAAGTACAGTCCCAACCTACGTAGCCTATCCTCCTCAGAAACTCCCTCCCAGACTCATAATCAACCTAGTGAACCTTCTCAGAACCTTCTCTGGACTGCCTTCAATGCCAGTATATCATTCCTTAGATAAACTGTTCACAGCATTCCAGGGGCAAAATTCTCCGACCCCACGCAGGGTCGGAGAATCGGCCGGCGGCGGCGTTATTCCCGCTCCCGCCGGGTTTTGAATTTTCCGAGCGGCCAAAAGCCGGCGTTGTGCAAATCCCGCTCGCAGCCTCTGAGAACAGCTGGCGCCGGCGGGAAGTCATTGATTTTTCCCAGTCAGAAATTCTCCGGCCCGGATGGGCCGAAGTCCCGCCGACATGGCCACGGGTCACGTCGGCGAAAAACACAGTAGCTTTAAAACGGCGTCAACCATTGATGATGGTTGACGCCGTTCAGTGACCTAGGGCGAGTGCGGGGGGGGAGGAGGAGAGTACCGGCGTTGGGGGGGGGAGGAGAGAGTACCGGCGTTTGTGGGTGGTGGGGGGGGGGAGAGAGTACCGGCGTTTGTGGGGGGGGGAGAGAGTACCGGCGCTTGTGGGGTGGGTGGTGGGGGGAGGGAGAAGAGTACCAGCGTTTGTGGGGTGATGGTGGTGGTGGGGGGGAGGAGAGTACCGCGTTTGTGGGGTGGGTGGGGGGGGGGGGAAGAGAGTACCGGCGTTGTGGAGTGGTGGTTGAGGGGGGGGGAGAGAGTACCGGCGTTGTGGGGGGGGGGGAGAGAGTACCGGCGTTTGTGGGGGGGGGGGGGGGGGAGGGGGGGGAGAGTACCGCCGTTTGTGGGGTGGTGGTGGGGGGAGAGAGTACCGCCGTTTGTGGGGTGGTGGTGGGGGGGAGAGAGTACCGGCGTTTGTGGGGTGGTGGGGGGGGGGGAGAGAGTACCGGCGTCTGTGGGGGGGGAGAGAGTACCGGCGTTTTTGGGGGGGGGGGAGAGAGTACCGGCGTTTGTGGGGTGGTGGGGGGGGAGAGAGTACCGGCGTTTGTGGAGTGTGGTTGAGGGGGGGGAGAGAGTACCCGGCGTTTGTGGGGGGGGGGGGAGAGAGTACTTGGCGTTGTGGGGGGGGGAAGGGGGGGGGAGAGAGTACCGCCGTTTGTGGGGTGGTGGTGGGGGGAGAGAGTACCGCCGTTTGTGGGGTGGTGTGGGGGGGAGAGAGTACCGGCGTTTGTGGGGTGGTGGGGGGGGGGTGGGGGGAGAGAGTACCGGCGTCTGTGGGGGGGGGAGAGAGTACCGGCGTTTGTGGGGGGGGGGAGAGAGTACCGGCGTTTGTGGGGTGGTGGTGGGGGGGGAGAGTCCCGCCGTTGTGGGGTGGTGGTGGGGGGTAGAGAGTACCGGCGTTTGTGGGTGGTGGGGGGGGGGGAGAGAGTACCGGCGTTTGTGGGGGGGGGGGAGAGAGTACCGGCGTTTGTGGGGTGTGGTGGTGTGGGATAGAGTACCGCCGTTTGTGGGGTGGTGTGGGGGGGGAGAGAGTACCGGCGTTTTTGGGGGGGGGGAAGAGTACCCGGCGTTTGTGGGGTGGTGGGGGGGGAGAGAGTAACCGGCGTTTGTGGGGTGGTGGTGGGGAGGGAGAGAGTACCGGCGTTTGTGGTGGTGGGGGGGAGAGAGTACCGCCGTTTGTGGGGGGGGTAGAGAGTACCGGAGTTTGTGGGGGGGGGGGGGAGGAGAGAGTACCGGAGTTTGTGGGGTGGTGGTGGGGGGGGGGGGAGCTATTTGATCCCCCTGTGCACTGGCACAGATTTACAGTGCGGTTTAGGTTCTGTGTTTGCCCCAGGTGTGGGGGCGGGGAAAAGAGGGATGGATGAGGTTAGATGGAGGATGATTTGGGTGGAGGTGGGGGTGGTTCAATGCAGTGCCCCTGAGGAATGCCGAACCCTCCCTCTTTTCACCACCACCCCACAACGCCGGTACTCTCTCCCCCCCTCCACCACCACCCCACAAACACCGGTACTCTCTCCCCCCCCACCACCACCCCACAAACGCCTGTACTCTCTCCCCCCCCACCACCACCCCACAAACGCCGGTACTCTCTCCCCCCCCCACCACCACCCCACAACGCCGTACTCTCTCCCCCCCCCCCACCACCCCACAAACGCCGGTACTCTCTCCCCCCCCCACCACCACCCCACAAACGCCGGTACTCTCTCCCCCCCCCCACCACCACCCTACAAACGCCGGTACTCTCTCCCCCCTCCCCCTCTCCTCCCCTCTCCCCCTCTCCTCCCCCCTCTCCCCCTCTCCCCCCTCTCCTCCCCTCTCCCCCCTCCCCCTCTCCCCCTCCCCACACAAACTCTCCCCCCCCCACCACCCTACAACGCCGGTACTCTCTCCCCCCCTCCCCTCTCCTCCCCCCCTCTCCTCCCCTCTCCCCCCCTCTCCCCCCTCCCCCTCTCCCCCTCCCCACACAAACGCCGGTACTCTCTCCCCCCCCCACCACCACCCCACAAACGCCGGTACTCTCTCCCCCCCCCCCACACCCCACAAACGCCGGTACTCTCTCCCTCCCCCCACCACCACCCCACAAACGCCAGTACTCTCTCCCTCCCCCCATCACCACCCCACAAACGCCGGTACTCTCTCCCCCCTCCCCCTCTCCTCCCTCCCCTCCTCCCCCCTCTCTCCCCCCTCCCCCTCTCCACTCCCCTCCCCCCTCTCCTCCCCTCCCCCTCTCCTCCCCCTCTCTCCCCTCTCCCCCTTCTCCTCCCCTCTCCCCCCTCTCCCCCCCTCTCCCCCCTCCCCCTCCCCCCCCTCCCCACACAAACGCCGTACTCTCTCCCTCCCCCCACCACCATCCCACAAACGCCGGTACTCTCTTCCCCCCCCACAAACGCCGGTACTCTCTCTCCCCCTTTCCTCCCCCTCTCTCCCCTCTCCCCCCTCTCCTCCCCTCCCCCCCCCCCCTCTCCCCCCTCCACACAAACGCCGGTACTCCCCCCCCCAAACGCCGGGCGACGTTGATGATGTTGCCCGACGCGCCACTTCCGCAGCGCGTGAAAATGACGCGTATCGCGTCAGTCCGCTGCTAGCCCTTTCGGGAACGGAGATTAACGGCTTAAAAGAAGGCCCCGACGCCGGAGTCATCCGCACCACTTTTGCCCGCCGGAAATGGGCAGTTCTTCGGAGAATTTCGCCCCAGGAGTCCTCTTTAGGCAAATGTTCTCACCTATGTCCATTCACACAGGCAATATCATTTTGCATGCCACGAATTCTAGAAGGCAAATGTGCAAATTAACATAGATACAGAGAGCTACTATTTTAATTGCCATATTGCCCCTTTATAACCGTAACATAAAACATCCTTAAAGCGATCACGTTCACATTAAGCAGCACGAGTAGGAAGTGCTGCAGTAAATGACTGGAGAATCTGAGGGAAGTTTATGAAATATGTCAATACCTGCTGTGAACCTTAAGTTCTGCCAAAAAGAACTATAGGATCACAATGAACTTGACTGAACTATATTAAACTATTCCACATGTGTTGAACATTTGCACTTGGATTGCTTTATATAAACAAATTAAATAACACATGCGAGACAGGGAATATGCTTTTCCTTTCACTAACTTCCCATTTTGTGACTATTACCTCGTAGCCTCTTCAAGCAGCTTTTAGATGTGGCATAATCCTGAGACATTTTAGACCGTTCAGTATTAGTATCTACGTGTACGGTATGAATTTTTAAAGGTGATGCAGAAATGGGGATGGGGGCTGGATTCTCTCATTTTGAGGCTATGCGGGAGGAAGTGTCTAGTTCCACGATGAAAAAATCGTCGCGACCCCAGCACCGACCCTCCGACCAATGAGGGGCGAGCAGCCGCGCCACATAAAACACACGGCCTTCATGAAATAAATGGTCGGAGAATTGCCGGGTCCGTGGCCGTGCATGCGCACGGCGATGACCTGCAGCGGTCGTGTCGTACAACATGGCGCTGGCCGCGCGTGTACACGACCTGCCGGTGAGTGCCCCCCTGGACACCCCCTTGCCACCATAGACCACCCCCCACCAGTTCCCCCCCCCCAGTCCTTCGCCGAAGCCCCCACGACCAGCGGCACGCACCCCCCCCCCCCCCCCCCCCCCCCCCCCCGCCAACTGTGGCTGCCTGGACACAGTCCGCAGCCGCCACACAAGGTTCACAAAAGCTGAGAACGCAAGTGAACCGCACCGTTGTGAACTCGGCCTCCCAGTGGAGCATCGGGGAGGGCCTTCTGGGAACATCCTGAGGCCGTCCCAATGGCGTACTCCCCGATGACACCGTTATGGAGGGGGAGGAGCATCCGAAAACAGGCGCTGCCCCGATTCGGTCGTAAAAAGGGATTCTCCGTCCGATCGCCGATTACGAAATCGCCGTCGGCAAGCGGAGAATCCCGGCCAATGTCTTTGCTGGAAGATTTATTGGATTATAATCAAACACAGCATACTCAGGGTTAAAATAGATACCATTAGAGGATCTAATGGACTATGTTAGACTGGGATCCAAGGTCGCAGATGCTGGAATTCAAAGGGATCACTTCAGATGCACTATACTCAAGTGGCACTCATTGATATTCTAAAATAGGAAAGAACAGAAAATGCTAGAAACACACAACTGGCCTGTGAAGAGAACAATCTATCTTTTATGTCATTGTCCGAAAACGTAATTTTGTCCCGAGTCTCCACTGATGCTGAAAAATCCATTGACTGTTTCTAGCATTTTCTGTCTTGGTGTCATTCCATCAGGTTTGGGAAGGTTACGATCACTGACGGATAGATTGCGAAATATGAAGTGTGGATCAACGTCCCTATGTAATGAACAGCTTTTGAATGGTTAGTTCTCTTATGCAGTTCTGAGACAAATAGACAAGAGGTGATTTTGATCCACTTGCTGAATGGTTATCTCGGAATTTCCTTGGATCAGCACTTTTATTTGTGGTTAACCGCAGTTGAGAAGTTTCAGGAGCGTGGAGGCCAAACACGTGAACAGCTAAAGATAGTGGGCAAGATTCAGCGGACAAATATTAAAGTTCCCTTTTGGGCGCGTTTACTGTTTACTGTTTCTCGGTGGCTGCAGCACCGGGAAACACCCCGCCCTTCAGCGGCACTTTGCCGCCAAGGCCAGAGTTAGAGTGATATCCTGCTGGACAGCCGTTCGCTTATCGGGGCGCCATTTTAAGCAGCAGCCATGATCTTTAATCACCCCCTTTAGGCCCCCACCCGCTTTATCGACCCACACCCCTTGGAACACCCCCCCCCCCCCCCAATTAGCAAGGCCCCCCTGAGCCCGAAACTGGCAGTGCCAACCTGGAACATGGGCACGCTGGCACAGCCAGCCTGGAACCCTGTCAGTGCCTCTGGCACCCTGGCAGTGCCACCATCGCACCTGGGCAAGAGGGTCTCCAATGGCCTTCAAGATCCTCCAAGGTGCCGTTACTCCTGGTCCATGTTTGTGTGAGCCAGTACGAGACGGCACCCTGGCGAAGTCATGCTGATGCGGGCGTTGAGCCCCGGGCTCTGGATGAATCCAGCACCCTGGTATTCAAAAATGGCTCATTTAAATAAGCAGATCGGGTGACTCGCGATCGGCCCAGCGCCCAGCACGGAGACCGATTTGAATCAGGCCAAGTAAATCAAAGGTGGGGGAGATATTGGAAAACTGATTTTTTAAATATAGATTCTTTGGATGTGGGAGGGCCAGCAGTTAATGTTCATCCCTAATTGCCCTTGAACTGATTGGTTTGTAGAGGGCATTTAAGAGTGAATCATATTGCTGTCGATCAGGAGCCCCATGTAGGCCTGACCAGGTAGACATGGCAGATTTCCTTCCCTAAAGGATATTAGTGAACAGAGGTTTTTGCAACAATCGTTTCACGGTCACCATTAGACTTTTAATTCCAGATTGCTGTGGCTGCTGTCTGTAAATGATTATGTTTTAAAAACAGGAAGGAATCTGCATCTTCAAATTGACCAGAGAGGCCCCTGCGGTGATTCTCCGGCCCGGATGGGCCGAAGTCCCACCGCTGGGAGGCCTCTCCCGCCGCCGAGGTTTAAACCACCTCTGGAACGGCGGGCTCAGTGGCGCGAGCGGGCCCCGGGGTCCTGAGGGGGGGGGGCGGGGGGCGATCGACGGTGGCCTGGCCCGCGATCGGGACCCCCCGCTCAGACTGCGGGCCAGTGCCCTGGCTGCACTCTTTCTCCTTCCGCGCCGCCACGGCCTCCGCCATGGTGGAAGCGGAATAGAACCCCACATCGCGCATGCGCCGGCAGTGACGTCAGCGGCCAGCTGCCACTGACGTCACTGCCGGCGCATGCGCGGACCAGTGAAAGCCTTTCGGCCAGCCCCGCTGCCGGGGGCGCTGGTTTTTTGCGCCAGTCTTCTGGTGCCAACCGCTCCGGCGCGGGGCTGGCCCCTAAAGGTGGGGAGAATTCCCCACCTTTGTGGAGGCACGACCCCTGAGTGGTTGGCGCCACTCCCCTACTCCGGGACCCTCCGTTACGCCGGGTAGGGGAGAATGCCGCCCAAGGTAAGGGATTGTTAGTGTGATTAAAATTTAATTGCGATAGATTTTCATCAGGATTACAGAATGTCTTTTCAGTGCTGCCATCCATGTTCTGAACAGTCTGGAGCAGCTCAGTTTTCCACATCTCCCAATGGCCGCCCATGTTCATGAAACTCTCAGAATGTTAGAAACAGAGATCTGAATGAGTTCTTTAATTACATAGTTAACAATGCAGGTGTCTTCATTTTCCGTGCTCCCCCTACCCTGGACAAAGTTGGTAGGATCAGGAATGGAGGTGACAGACTGGCATGTGGGCTATTGGCATCATTATTTTGTTAGCTATCTGCCTCCAGAACGACTCAATTTGGTGCATGAGGATCCAACCGCAGATGTCCACAATGTCAAACTGAAGCTTTTTAGCAAAAAGTGCATAAAAAAAGGATGTGGAGATGCCGGCGTTGGACTGGGGTGAGCACAGTAAGAAGTCTTACAACACCAGGTTAAAGTCCAACAGGTTTGTTTCAAACACGAGCTTTCGGAGCACGGCTCCTTCTTCAGGTGACCTGAAGAAGGAGCCGTGCTCCGAAAGCTCGTGTTTGAAACAAACCTGTTGGACTTTAACCTGGTGTTGTAAGACTTCTTACTAAAAAAAGGATGTTACACTCTTTTAGAAACAAAGATATTTGGATGGGCGATGGAGGTTTTATTTAGGTGACCCAGAGACAATATTAGATGAGACAGCATATGGTGGGCACGGTGGCACAGTGGTTAGCACCGCTGCCTCACGACACCAGAGACCCGGATTCAAATCTGGCCGTGGGTGACTGTCCATGTGGAGTTTGCATGTTCTCTCCCTGTCAGCGTGGGTTTCCTCCAGGTGCTCCGGTTTCCTTCCTCAGTTCAAAGATGTGCAGGGTAGTTGGATTGGCCATTCTAAATTGCCCCTTAGTGTCCGAAAGATGTGCAAGTTAGTTGGGGTTATGAAGTTACGGCAATAGTGCAGGGGAAATGGGCCTGGTAGGATGCTCTTTCAGAGGGTGAGTGGAGACTCAGTGGATTGATTCTGTGACATGTTGATCAGGAATGTGGTAACTATGTGGCAAGCTGTGGTTATAAAAAAAAAGGGTAAAGATGGTACATAAATCAAATCTAGTTCAGCCAGACTACTGAGAGAATAAAAAAAGTTCAAATATATTGTCATTAATATTGCCCAAATTCAAATACCCTAAATTCATAGAAACATAAAAAAGGAGTATGCCTTTCAAGCCTGCACCACCATTCAATCTGATCATGGCTGATCATGCAAATTCAGTATTCCTCTCCAGCTTTCCCTCCATATCCCTTGAACCCTTTAGCCCCAAGGGCCAGCTCTCTCTTGAATATGTCAAACAAATTAGCTCGAACAGCTTTCTGTGGTAGAGAATTCCACAAGTTCACAGCTCTCTGACAGAAGAAGTTCTTCCTCATCTCAGTCCTGAATGGTTTACGTCTTATTCTTAGGTTGTGACCCCTAGTTCGATAGCTTGCAGTCTTGCAAGTCTCATGTCTTCACAATTGGGTGTCATTTGGAGTACAGTCTTCGAAGGGAGACAACGCTTGTCTTTAATCTGCAAATCTTGCATTTTCTGCTCATTAAGAATCTTCACCTATGCACGTGACCTCCACCACGACAAGGAAAAGGACAGCAGATGCATGGGAACATCACCGGTTTAAAGTTCCTCTCCAAGCCACACATCATCCTGGGGTTATATCATCGTTCCTTCACCATTGCTGGGTCGAAATCCTGGACCTCCTTCCCCAACAGATCTGTGGGTGTGCCAATGGATTGCAGCAATTTAAGATTGTGTCGCATCACCACCTTTTCAAGAGCAATTAGAGATGGACAATGGATGCTGGCCTTGCCAACAACGTTCACATCCTGTGACCAAATAAATAAAAAACAATGTAATAATAATCTTTTTATTGTCACAAGTAGACTTACATTAACACTGCAATGAAGTTACTGTGAAACAACAACTTATGTGCAATTTCTGTTTAACTCTGCCGCTCTGGAAAGGCACTCACTTCTGTTCACTTGAAGATCTACGTATGTGCTGATAGTAAACCATTGTCTCCCTTCATTCTAATGGTGAGCCATAACATGAGCACCTCCACATCAGGAGATGGGCAGAAAATGGGTTGGAGGCCATTTTGTTACTGGTGAGTTGGACACGTTGGGTGATGCAGAATGCCTCGGTGTCAGAAATCGTGCGTGAGTCAGAGGAAGACAGCTGGGAGAAAGACAAGAGTAGGAAGACAGTGATATAGTGGTATTGTCCCTGGGCTAGTAATCCAGAGACCCAGCAATGATCTGGGGGCCCAGGTTCGAATCCCACCAGGGCAGATGGTGAAATTTGAATTCAATAAAGATCTGGAATTAAAAGTCTTAATGGTGACAATGAAACCATTGTCGCTTGTCGTAAAAAAACGATCTGGCTCATTAATGTCCTCTATTGAAGGATATTTGCTGACAGTTCTTATATGTGACTCCATACCAAAGCAATGTGGCTGAGTCTGAAATGGTCTAGCTAGTTTATCAGTTGGAGGCAATTAGGAATGGGTAATAAATGTTGGCCCAGCCAGCGACACCCACACACCATGAATTAAAAAAACGCCACCACAACAGCTCTCAGAGGCCCACCCAATTAGGTCATCACTATTCACTAACATAAACAAAAGCAGAAAATACTGGTGATGCACGATCAATTGTACAAAGACTAGACTTGGATACAACCGTTTCCCCGGGGGTTATAGCTGGTCGTCCTGCTGGAGGTGATACCCCTGCTGAGCAGGAACTGACGCAGCCCATTGCTCATGAATGAGGATCCCCTGTCACTGTGGATATAGGCGGGGAAACCATACAGAGCGAAGATAGTGTTTAGGGCTCTGATGACGGTGGCAGTTATCATATCGGGGCATGGGATGGCGAAGGGGAACCTGGAGTACTCATCGACCACACTGAGAATGTACGTGTTTCGGTCGGTGGAGGGAAGGGGCCCTTTGAAATCCACGCTGAGGCGATCAAAGGGGCTGGAGGCCTTCACCAGGCGCACACGGTCCGGCCGGTAGAAGTTTGGCTTGCACTCCGCACAGACCTGGCAGTCCCTGGTGATTGTCCGTACTTCCTCGACGGAGTAGGGCAGATTGCGGGCCTTGACAAAATGGTACAGACGAGTTACTCCCGGGTGACAAAGGCTGTCATGCAGGACCCGGAGTCGGTCTACTTGTGCGCTGGCACATGTACCTCAGGATAGGGTTTCTGGGGGCTCGTTGAGTTTGCCAGGGCAATAGAAAATCTCATAATTATAGGTGGAGAGTGATGTGACCATCAATTCACTTGGAACACGATTGGAAGTAAACAGTGGTTTTAATAGACTTACAACTGAGCCTGCCTGCGACCAGAAAAACTGAGGGCAGGCTCACATGGCTGCAGCACTTTATACTTCCGGTAGTGGGAGGGGCCATGGGCAGAGCCATGGGCGGAGCCGAGGGTGTAGCCCTGTACAAGCTCCTCATCTCCCCCTGTGGGCAGAGCGGCGCAACAGCTCACAGAGCCCACAAGGACACAATACAATACAGTGTGAATACAGAGCCTACAAGGACACAATGCAATACAGTGTGAATACAGAGCCTATAAGGACACAATGCAATACAGTGTGAATACAGAGCCTACAAGGACACAATACAATACAGTGTGAATACAGAGCCTACAAGGACACAAAACAATACAGTGTGAATACAGAGCCTACAAGGACACAATACAATAGTGTGAATTACATTCACCACAGAGAGCTTGATCCTTAGCCTCAAGATTTTATCGTTTTTGATCTTGCCCCCTTGTGTGTTGTTAAACATGAAGGCTGCCCACCGTTGGTCAGTGAGGAGAGTGAATCTCCTGCCGGCCAGGTAATGCCTCCAATGCCGCACAGCTTCAACGATAGCTTGGGCCTCTTTTCCGACGGATGAGTGCCGAATTTCAGAGGCATGAAGGGTGCGGGAAAAGAATGCCACGGGTCTGCCTGCCTGGTTGAGGGTGGCGGCTAGGGCGACGTCCGATGCGTCACTCTCTACTTGACAGGGCAGTGTCTCGTCTACTACGTGCATCCCGGCCTTGGTTATATCGGCTCTGATACGGGCGAAGGCCTGTTGCGCCTCGACCGTCAAGGGAAAGTTGGTGGACTGAATGAGTGGGCGGGCCTTGTCCACATAGTTTGGGACCCACTGGGCGTAGTACGAGAAGAACCCCAGGTAACGTTGGAGGGCCTTGGGGCAGTGAGGGAGGGGAAGCTCCATGAGGGGGCACATGCGGTCGGGAGCGGGCCCCAGAACAGACCAATTAGCCGAGGATGGCTAAGCGGATCGTGCTAAATACGAACTTCTCCTTGTTGTAGGTGAGATTGATGTCATAATATACACCAGTATATCATGGTGCAGACACACACTGATGGACACACACAGCGACCAATCAACATGTACAAACACCGCAGCCAATCACCAGTTAGAATACACACACTATAAAAGCAGAGGGCACCACGGTTCCCGCTCATTCTGGGTGTGGCCTCTGAGTGTAACAGGAACTCATCCAGCCCAGCACAGACTTACAACACGTGCTGAGAGAATCAACTGGTTCGGACAAGGCTTAGGTCTCTAGTTTAAGTTAGCATCATTTAGACCCACAGTCATCGTGTGTTAGTTAGTTTGAAGTAGTTAATAAAATTGAGTTGAACCTTCATCAGTGTTGGAAGTGTCTCTTCATCTCTCAAGTCTACACTAGCCAACACTTCAGTTGAGAAGAGTGGTGGTGTGGAGAAATTTGACAAGGGTGGCATCGTGGTCCTGCTGGTCATGGCCGCAGATGGTGACATTGTCTAGGTATGGGAAGGTGGCCCGCAAACCGTACCGGCCGACCATTCGGTCCATCTCCCTTTGGAAGACCGAGACCCCGTTAGTGATGCCGAAGGGAACTCTGAGGTAGTGGTAGAGACGACCGTCCGCCTCGAAAATGGTGTATGGACGGTCCGATTTATGATGGGGAGCTGGTGGTAGGCGGATTTGAGGTCTACCATTGAGAAGACCCGGTATTGTGCAATCTGATTGGCCATATCAGATATGCGTGGGAGAGGGTACGCATCGAGCTGCGTGTACCAATTGATGGTCTGGCTGTAGTCCATGACCATTCTGTTTTTCTCCCCAGTTTTAACGACTACCCTTGGACTCTCCAGGGGCTGTTGCTGGCCTTGATGATGCCCTCCCGAAGCAGCCGCTGGACCTCGGACCTGATGAAGGTCCTGTCCTGGTTGCTGTACCGTCTGCTCCTGGTGGCAACGGGTTTGCAATCCAGAGTTAGATTGGCGAAGAGGGAAGGTGGAGCGATCTTTAGGGTCGCGAGGCCGCACACAGTGAGGGGCCCGCCGAATTTGAGGGTTAGGCTCTGGAGGTTGCACTGGAAATCCAGGCTGAGTAGTAGGGCAGTGCTGAGGTTCGGGAGGACGTAGAGGCGGAAGCCGCTGAATTCTACGCCCTGGACCATGAGTGTGACCGTGCAGAACCCCCGGATCGCGACGGAATGGGATCCGGAGGCCAGGGAAATTCTTTGGTTGGCGGGCTGGACCGCAAGGGAGCAGCGCCTTACCCTTTCCGGGTGTATGAAGCTTTCGGTGCTCCAGGAGTCTAGCAGGCAAGAGGTCACGTGGCCATTGATTTTCACACTGGTCGATGCGGTGGCCAGGTTGTGCGGACGAGACTGGTCGATCGTCACTGAGGCGAGTCGTGGTCGGTCGTCGCTGACGTTGGATGATGGGGAGCCTAGGGGGCCCAGGTCCTGGAATGCTGCCGGTGTCCATGTCCCGTGGTGGAGTCAAGATGGCGGCGCCTGAAGTTCCTGCGGGGTACAAAATTGCAGCACGCATGGGCCGCACGTTGCGGGGGTTGGACAGGATGGCGGCGCCCATGAGCCGCACGGGGAATGGGGGGAGAAGATGGCGGCACCCACTGGCTGCGCGTGGCCCTGGGAGGTGAAGATGGCGGCGCCCACTGGCCGCACGTGGCCCCGGGGGGTGAAGATGGTGGCGACTGCGCGGGCCTGGCACACCGTGGCGAAGTGCCCCTTTTTGCCGCAGGCCTTGCAAAGGGCAGCGCGGGCCGGACAGCGTTGGCGAGGGTGCTTCTGCTGGCCGCAGAAGTAACATCAGGGATCCCTGGGGTGCGCGGGCTGCCGTGTGGCGCAGGCGTACTGGCTGACTAAGGCCCCTGCTGGGGCGGCCGTGTGTGGGGTCCACGAGGGGTAGGAGGGGTGGGCTGCGCGGCTGGTGGGGTAGGTCTAGATGTTACGTGAGGCGACCATCATGGAGAGCGCTAGCTTCTTTGTTTCAGCTAGGTCGAGCGTGATCCCTTCTAACAGTCTTTGGCATATGAGGTCCGACCTAATCTCCGTTACGAACGCGTCCCGCATAAGAGGGTTGGAATGTTCGGTGGCCATAACGGCCTGACAGTCACAGTCCCAGACGAGTGGGATTAGGGCCCGCCAGAGGTCTTCTATGGACTCACCAGGGAGTTGAGAGCGAGTGGCGAGTACGTGCCTGGCGAAGAGCGTGTTCGTTTTCTGTGCGTAGTTTTCTTTGAGGAGTGCCATGGCTTCGGCGTAGTTCGGGGAGACCTGGATCAGCGGAAACACGTTGGAGCTCAACAATGAGAACAGGATCTGTATCTTCTGAGCCTCCGGAACAGGGGTGGTCGCTGAGTTGATATACGCCTCGAAGCAAGCTAGCCAGTGATCTAGCGTCGCTTGATTGTGGATCCAGCTGCAGACGATCCGGTTTGATTCGGAGGTCCAGCTTTTAGAAAATCTTAGAGCAATAAATTGATGCACGATCAATTGTACTAAGACTGGTGTTAGATACAACTGAGGCTTTATTGCTCTAAGATGTGTGGCCTCCCACAGCAGCTGGCGAAATGGCTGCTGAATGAGGACACGCAAATTTATACTCCGCCTACTGGGCGAAGCCAGCAGGCAGGGACTACTGGTGAACCTGTAGTACAGGTCCTATCTTACATCACCTAATACAGGTGTAACAGTGGTTTACCACAACTGGACAATCCCAGCACATCTGACAGCATCTGTGGCGAGATAAGGGACCTAACCTTTCGAGGCTGGATGATTCTGTCACTAAGGTTGGTGCAGGAATCGTTTTTCCCATCTGGAAGATCAAAAGAAAGAAGAAAATAATGTTCAAACAAGCGATGGCACTGTCTGCAAAGATGAATTCTTACTGTTCTTGGAGCAACAAGTAGAAATGAAGGAGTCAAGAACACAAGACATAGGATTAAAACAAAATGGGCGAGCCAATTGAAGATGAATCCCAAAAGGAAAAGCAAAGTTTCAAATAATTACAATCTTTCCTTTCCTTGATTTTCTTGAATGTGAACTATTTTACAAATTGAAAACCACTTCAAAACATGTAAACACCAAATCCAGGAAGAAAAGGTTAAAGTGAAAGGAGAGGGGTGGGGGAGTCTAACTGTTGACGTATTGATAGATATCTTTTAAGTAGTTTGTTTGAAAAGGTACTCCGTTTGATCCTGGTTGTTTGAGCCAAAGCATTTAACAATTTACAACAGCTCCATTTCACTTCTCTAAAAATACTTTGCAGTTTCTATTACAAAGGGTCACGGAAAGTTTGCCCAGCAGGGCTCTTGTGCCTGCAGGCCTTGCTGCTACCAGTCGCATGGTCCCAGCAAACCCATCACCAGCTTTCTCCCATTCCTCCAAGCTGCTCATTTCAGTGTTTTTTTAAGTGCTGCCCTGGAGACAGGAAGGACTGAATCGCTGCTACTGAATACAGCAAAAAATCACTTTCTCAGCACTTTGCTGACAAGGTCTTTCCTATCCCAGCCCTTCTCAGGGGATGAGACCAGTCTACATCAGTGTTCGGCACTGTGTGCGATGCTAGCATGAGTACAAACTGGCCCTTCCCAATCATAGTTTAACCGAAATATTGCTCAGCACAGGCTGAGGCATCAAATGGCAGAAGTTCATAGGTCAGGTCATTCAATCTTCCATTCTTTACCAATTTTGGAAGAAATATTCTGCTTTTATGGAAAATGTTAATCCTGCCAACTTTCTGTTTTCCTTTCCAGATTACAAAGAAAATGTTGATTATTGATTGTTCTTTCATAAATTAATTTTCCATTTTATATTAATCAATACTTCTCAAGGTTGAAGGACAGAAGTCTGTTGTTCAACGTTGTCAGCAACAAGCCTTAAAACTGCGCGAGTTACTTCAAATTTATCACAATGAGGTTATTGCTATAAAATTACAGCTTTTTGTCCAATAACGTCATCCATTAAGTTACAAAGTTGATTTACAATTTTGAATGAAATTTTGGAATTCTATTTGAATTAAAAACCGGCTCTGCTCCACTCTAACAAACTAGCTGTTTTAAAGTTACCAGGCTAAAAATTCATGAAGACCTCATTTTTAGGTGTTGGGGTCGTGATTCGCAATCTGCCACACTCCCGTCGCACTGAAGCAAGGAGCACGCAAACTTCATGCTGCCTCCTCATTTCAATGATTGTATGGAACCAACACCAGAAAGCCGTGAAGAACAACCTTCGGAAGGGAATGCAAGGAGATGGACAGGGAGATCAATATCTGGAGTCTGCCCCAAGGACTTGAAATCAGTGCCACAAGAAGCTCAATGACCTCATGTGGGTGGTCAAGGTCAGCGAATGAATCTTCACATGACATCTCCTACTCACTATACCACTAACCTCTCACAGTGCTCAATGTTCTCCCTCTCCCATCACTGCCTGGTACTCAGGACTCAGGCCTACATTCACAGACTTCACCTCACCTTCACACACATGTCTCACACTCAGCTCCCATCACTTCTACACACCACCAACTATTCAGAATGCGGCGACTAGGGGCTTTTCACAGTAACTTCATTTGAAGCCTACTTGTGACAATAAGCGATTTTCATTTTTTCATTTCATTTCACATCACCCAGAAACAGTGCAACACAATTAATTACATTTTTCCCTCTCTCTTGCAGAATTAGGTGACCAATAACCAATGGTGAACTAAACGGAGGAACAAGGAAATTTGCAGCTCTGAGCCCGATGGAGGAGATGATTCTCTCCATCACGAGGCCAGCTGTGACAGAGCCCATTGCATCTGATATCACCGAGAACATTCAGGATGACAGTATGTTCTTGCCTCATGTTCATTCTCAACTCCCAGCTCATTCTCACGTTACTGTATGACATGATATGCAAGCTGCAATTGCTGTAACCATGGACCTCTTGCTTCCTACCCAGGAACGAGCACCCTACGTAAGCCCACACCCCCACCCTATCCCCGTAATCCAGTAACCCCATCCAAAGATTTTGGACACTAAGGGGCAATTTAGCATGGCCAATCCACCTAACCTGCACGTTGTTGGACTGTGGGAGGAAACCAGAGCACCTGGAGGAAACCCAAGCAGCCACGGGGAGAAAGTGCAAACTCCGCACAGACAGTGACCCAAGCCCATCTCCTCGTACGACCAACGATGTCTGTATATATACCTTGGGCAGTCGCTGGAGTTTCCCTCTGGGTCTCTCCCCGGCCTGATAGGTGGCTGGATCTGCAGGGTGTTCAGCGGTTCCCTGTGCATGGGGTGCCGTCTCTATCCTTTTTCAACGCTCTTGCCACCTTCTCCAGGTCCAGCCGCTGAGGCTGCCACCAGCACCGCAAGTGCTGCTGTTGTGGGGTCAACAACACCACCCATTGTGGTATCTGTACGGAGTTAGAGAAGGAGGGAGACCGACAACCAGTTAGGGCTTCCACCCCGGCACCCTCTTATCCCCCAAGCCTGTCCCCCACCCTTCAGTGTCCAGCCTTCTCTCAGAGTGCCACCCACCGAGACAATTGTGCTGGAGCACCCTGCTCTGCACACTCATCTCTGGCCACAGCAGGAACCCCTCGAGCACAGCCCCCAGACCTCTGCTGGGAACACTTGGAAGACCATGCACAGATCCCTCCCCTTGTCCACACTCACCCTTGGGTCTCAAGGATATCCTCAGTGCTGAAATTGTGTGTTTGATTGTTAGCTGCTGCCTATGTGGTGTTGATACCCCTACGGTTGAGGCAAAATGTCGAGGTTGTGCCGTTTGATTGGAATGCTAGGCAATAATGCTCTTTTGAGGTTCGGTGGGGATCTGGGGCCCCTGCTGGTAAAGAAGTATAATAAGGTGAGGGAAAGGGGGCAGATCTCCCCCCCCCCCCCCCCCCCCCCACTATCACAGGCGTCTTTTTCCCTGATAATGAAGAGAGATAAAGATCCGGAACAGTGTGGGTCCTACAGTCCGATATTGTTACTAAATGTAGATGCCAAGTTTCTGGCGAAGGGGTTGGCCTCAAGTATTGAAGACTGTGTACCGGGGGTGATAGGCAAAGGTCAGACGGGGTTTGGGGAGGGGAGGCAGTTTGTAGCCACCTGGGGTGACCACTGCCCGACACAAAATGGAAGATTGCAAGGAATGCAGGGAAAATGGACATGTTGTAAAAAGCAAGCAGCTTGCAGAGCGCTTGTATATTGGGATGGCTGCAGAAACCAGTTTTGACTGCTGCAGAAACCAGACAGCACTATGAAAAGAAAACAGTTAGCATACTAATGAGGCGATACCGGGCGATCCCCAGATACAATGGAAACAGGTTAAACACAGATCGATACATTCAATGGAAGGCCAGGCTTTTCGGCGCCAAAGAAACCCAAAACAATAAGTCCCAAGAACCGCTCCAGTGATCGAGATACTGCCCCTTTATTGGGGAATTCAAATCAATCGATTGGGAAGAGACCCAATCGATTGCGAGAGTATAGAGGGTCCGCCCAGGTGGGCGCAAGACTCTGAGAGGAGTATAAGACAGGGACCACGACCCCAGCTCTCTCTCTCTGTCAGCCTCTCCTTGACCAGCTAGCCCTCCCAGCACAACACCTTTGCAGCAGAAGAATCTTGTGCAGGAGAGGTCTGGACAGGAGCCGCCAGCAAGTAAGTCATAACGCACACTACGGGAATAGACACTCCTGACCCCTTTAGACCATAACCACTGGAAGCCTGCGGACCTTGGACAAAGCTAGAAGCCATTGTTCCCTGATCCGGCAGTCCCCTTATCCAGATAAGTATTTGGCCTAGTAGTGGTAGGATTAGCCTAGTCTTATAGTTTATATGCATGGTTAGTGGATTATTGTAATATAATAAACGTGTCTTGTTTGAACTTACTAATTGGTGTATGGTTTTATTGCTTTGAACTTGACCTTGAAACTTGTGGCGGTATCTTAACGATACCTGGCAACTCCAAAGCTAAGTAACGAAACAGAGCCAAATTGAGTGTTAAGCACACTCACCCAGAACGAGCAACAAGTTGTCAAAGAATATAAGGAGATTACTTAACGTGATTATCATGCCCCCGGAGGGACAGGCTGTGGAGGAGGAAGTTGCAATGGATGCAGAGAAGGCTTTTGATTAGGTGAAGTGGGAGTATTTGTGGGAGGTTCTCGGGTGGTTGGGGTTCGGACAGGGGTCTGTGGATCCAGCTGCTGTATAGGGCTCCAATAGCAAGCTTGTGGATGAACCGGGTGAGCTTGAGGTATTTCGCGTTGCACCGTGGGGCATGGCAGGGGTACCCACTCTCCCCATTGCTCTTTGCCTTGGGATAGAGTCAATGGCAATGGCACTTAGAGAGTCAAGGGGTTGGAGAGGGATTGTGCAGTAGGGGGTTGAGTATAGGTCACGTTGTATGCAAACAACCTGTTGTTGTATATCTCGGACCCACTGGGGGACATTCATGGAATAATGACCATCTTGGAGGATTTTAGCCAGTTTTCCAGATACATGCTGAATATGGGGAAGAGAGAGGTGTTCCCGATCGAGTCCAGGGGGTAGGAGAGGAGGTTGGGAGAGCTACCGTTCAAGGTGGTGGGGGTATGTTTCAGGTACCTGGGCATCCAGGTGGAGCGGGGATGGGCGCAATTGCATAAGTTCAGTCTAGCTGAGTTGGTGGAGCAGATGAAGGGGGATTTTAAGAGGTGGGATGTGCTGCCAATGTCGCTGATGGCATGGGTGCAGACAGTGAAAATGACGGTGCTATCAAGGCTCCTATCTGTGCTTCAGAACCACCTGATCTTGATTCCAAAGGATTTTTTAAGAAGGTCAACACGTAGATTATGTGCGCAGGGAAATGCACTGGGGGGGGGGGGGGCAGTTAGACACACAGTTTCAGGAGGGCGACAGGCAGGGATCGAGCGGTTTGGGGACATGTTTTTAGGGGGCAGTTTTCTGAGTTTGGAAAACCGGGAGGAGGAATAGAGTTGCCTGGCAGGATTGAGATCAGATACTTACAGGTTCGGGACTTTGTGAGGAAGCAGATGCCATCCTTTCCCGGCTGCCGATCTTGGGGTTGCAGGATAAGGTACTGTCGAGAGAGGGAGTGGGTGAGGGAAAGGTGTCTGAGATTTACAAGGAGCTAATGGACAGGGAGGGAGCCCCATTCGGAGAAGTCAAATGAAAATGGGAGGAGAAGCTGGGGGAGTAGCTGGAGGCTGGGATGTGGGAGGAGACCCTGAGGAGGGTGAATGCATCCTCATCGTGTGCAAAGTAGTTCACAGGGTGCATATGACCGTGACTAGGATGAGTAGGTTTTTTGAGGGGGTAGAGGATAGTGTGGGTGGTGTGCAGGGAGACCTGCAAACCATGTCCACATGTTCTGGGCATGTCCGAAACTGAAGGGGTGCTGGCAGGGATTTGCGGATGTAATATCCAAGGTACGGAGGGTGAAGGTGGTCCTGAGCCCAGAGGGAGCGATATTTGGGGTGGTGGAAGACCCGGGAGTCCAGGGGGTGAGAGAGGCCGATGTCTTGGCCTTTGCCTCCCTGATAGCCCGGAGACGGATTTTGCTTGGGTGGAGGGACTCGGAGCCACCAAAATCGGGGGTATGGGTGAATGATCTGGCAACATTCCTGAGGTTGGAAAAGATTAAGTTCGTCTTGAGAGGGTCGGCTAATGGCTTTGCCCGGAGATGGAAGCCGTTCATGGACTCCTTTAAGGAAGATTGAGGTGTCAGCAGAAGGAGGGGGAAGGAGTGGGATAAGGGGATAAAATGGGGAAAGCAGGATGGGAGGAGAGGAAGGGCAGGGTGTTTGGGTGTTGATTAATTATTTATTCTGTTGTTCCAGTTTGCTCTCTTGCTCTTTTTGTGTGTTTACTGTTTATAAAATATATTTTCTAAAATGACACTCATCTGAGACACAGCAGGTGGAATTCTCCCCCCCCCCCCCCCCCCCCCCAACGCCGGGTGGGAGAATCGCGGGGTACCCACACTCAATTCTCCCAACCCCCCCAAACCGGCGCGGCGAGATTTACGGCTGGCCACTGGGAGAATCACCGCTCGCCGTTTGTAACGGGCGAGCGGCGATTCTCCGGCCCGGATGGGCCATGCGGCCTGCCCAATACAACGGGTTCCCGCGGCGCTGTCCACACCTGGTCGCTGCCGGCGGGAACAGCGCGGGAACACTGGGGGGGGGGGGGCAGCTGTAGGGGGGGATCCAGCACCGGGGGGGTCCTCAAAAGGGGTCTGGCCCGCGATCGGTGCCCACCGATCGACGGGACGGCCTCTCTGAAGGAGGAACTCCTTTCCTCCGCCACCCCGCAAGATCAATCCGACATTTCTTGCAGGGTGGCCGTGGGGAGGACAGCAACCGTGCATGCGTGGGTTGGGGCCGGCCAACCTGCGCATGCGCGGGTGACGTCATTTCCACGGTGCTGGCCGCATAATTTACGCGCCGCCACTTTTACGCGGCGCCAAGGCCCGACGCACGTAAATGGCGCTGCGCCGCTCTTAGCCCCCCGGGGGTGGGAGAATAGGGGGCGAGGAGAGGCCACCGACGTCGGAGTGAAACACTCTGGTTTTCACTCTGCCGTCGGTACTTAGGGAGGAATTCTCCGCTCCCGGGAAAAATCGGGAAGGCCGTTGTGAACTTGGCCGAGATTCACGACGGTCTCGGAGGCCGCTCCTTGCCCCCTATTCTCCCCTGCCGGCGGGGCTAGGAGCGGCGCTCCGTAACTCTCGGCCGCGGGTCGTCGCGCCGAGAATGATGCGGCCGGCGCGCCTAATGACGTCAGCCGCGCATGCACAGGTTGGCCGGCTCCAACCCGCGCATGCTCGGCTGACGTCACGACGCTGACAGCTCGAACCCGCGCATGCGCGGTGGCTGTCTTTCCCCTCAGCCGCCCCACAAGACATGGCGGCTTGATCTTGCGGGGCGGCGGAGGGGAAATAGTGCATCCAATTGAGACGCCGGCCCGATGATCGGTGGGCACCGATCGCGGGCCTGTCCCCTCCCGAGCACAGTCGTGGTGCTCATTCCCCACCAGGCCCCCTACAAGCCCCAAACGGGCATCTCCACACCCGTTTCACGATGGCAGCGACCAGGTGTGGTTGCCGCCGTCGTGAAACGGTCATGAAAGGCAGGCCGCTCGGCCCATCCGGGTCGGAGAATTGCCGGTCGCCGTGAAAAACGGCGAGTGCCGATTCTTCCGAGCGGGAGGGGGAGAATCGCGGGGGGCGAGAGGGGTGTGTGAAATTTGTCGGGGGGCCCTCCCGCGATTCTCCCATGCATCGTGGGGAGCAGAGAATCGCACCCCTAGTCTCCCGATGGGAGAATTGCGCCCAGCATTTGTACCCACAATAGTGCATTTGAGAGCTATGAAGTGCTCACATATCTAACAATGGCAATTCCTTATTAGCTGTGAGTCCAGAGGCTGCTCACGGTCAAAGGGAGTTAAAGTGACACTTCAGCATATAAGTGTTTGGTAGGACAGACAGGCAGCAGCTGTAGTTGTCCCTGTTATGAGTGTACACAATATTGGAGGATGGCCTGTAGGCCTTGAAGCTGCCATGCCCCACAACCCCCAGCCCAGGGGCAACCCCCAACCTATGATGCCCCAACCTGTCCTGTGTCTCCCCCCCCCCCCCCCCCCCCCCCCCCCCGCCCGAGTGGTCCCCCCACTCCCCTAGGCACGGGGGGCAGCAGGTCCAGTGCCCCTGGGCTGCATGCCGGGGAATGCAAATTGCCACTCGCCTCCTCAGCGTCCCTCAGCAGCCATTGTGCAAGCTTCCCGTTTTTAAAAAGGAGTGCTAAACTGTGCCATCGTGACCCCCTCGCTGGAGAGACCTTTATTTCCTGAAAGGTTGTTGGATTGGACTTCTATCTCGCTAATGAGATGGAGATTGGTCTTAATTGGCCTCAGTTGGTGTCTTGTCAATGTCTGCTGCAAATCTGCTGTGGTAACCACCCATTTTCTTTCCACTGTAGTTTAGTCAAATTGTCTCGGAGAAAACCAATGTGATTAAATATTTCTGAAGTGAAAAATGAAATCAAATCAGAATTGGATGATCGATGGGATCCGGAACCCGCCACCAGGAGCTAGTTAATTAGATCACGAGCCGATTCCTGATTTTGGCCTCTCCTGCTATTTAACCAGTGCATCCGTGGATTCATAGCTTCATTGAATTTACAGTCAGAACGAGGCCCCGGCCCTTACAAAGAGCACCATACCCAATCCCAGTAACCCAGTATCCCCAGTAACCCCCACTTAACCTTTTTGGACACTAAGGACAATTTAGCATGACCAATCCATCTAACCCGCACATCTTTGGACTGTGGGAGGAAACCGGAGCACCCGGAGGAAATCCACACAGGCGCTGGGAGAACGTGCAGATTCCGCACAGACAGTGACCCAGCCGGAAATCGAACCTGGGACCATGGAGCTGTGAAGCAACTGTGCTAACCACTGTGCTGCCATGCTGCCCGGATCCGTGCCAGGCGCAACGCGGGCGTTAAATCACATCCCCCAGGTGGGAATCTGTACATAGCTTGATAAACAATACGGGTGGGATTTTCTGGCTCTTTTTGCTGGTAGGATCTTCAGGCCCCGCTGACAGCAACCCCCAACCATGGGTACCCCAGCAGCGGAGGGTCCGAACAATGGGAAACCCCCTTGACAGCGGCAGGACCAGAAGATCCCACCGGAAGTCAGTGACGGGCTGCCATACCACGGGGGGGCGGGGGGGGGGGGGGCACAAAAAGCCGCCCACAGACATGTGTGAGTATCAATACAGAGAATGCATATATACACTACTCAAACATAAACAGTATAGCTTTGACTTGTAGGCGGAGAGAGCTATTTTGTGAGTGGATGTATACATTGAAAGATAGGAACTGTTTATTTAGCATAAAACGCTCAAGGGTGCATTTCACTGTCATACAGAGAGCACACTAGAGGTGGGTAAATAAATGATTATTGGATAGCAATGAATTTGGACTACAAAAACTGATCCAAATGGAATGAAATATTTGAATCCAAGTTGAATGCCATTCGCTGATCTCTTCTATATTATGTTTACTTCTAAGTAAGGCATCTTCATGCATTTCAAACTTAAAGCACACCAAGCAGCCACATTCCTGCGCAAAGTAAACAGTGAGTCGTCTATAATTTCCTTTGCAGGAGACATTGGGCTATGCACCAATGTTAATGGGCAGGATTACTGACCCCTTTTTAGCCTTCATTTATGGAGTTGCAGTTTTGCAATAGATCATCCAAATCTGATTTGATTTCATTTTTCACTTACGAAATATTTAATCGCAAGGGCTTTCTCCGAGACAATTTGACGAAGCTGCAATAGAAAGAAAATGGGTGGTTGCCACAGCAGATTTGCTGCAGACATTTTGATATGCCAGGAGCTTTGTGCTGGGTGAGGCAGATGACACTAAAATAATAACATTTTGAAAAATAACAAATCATGAAGAAAACAACAATCATGAAGTAAATTATTCAAGTATAGAAGTGTGAATAGCCTTTGGCTACAGTTTTAAGATCGAAAATAATTAGAACTCTATTCTAGGAATGATAAGCATATGCCACATATTATAACAGGTCATATTTTTCGAAACATTATTGTTAACACAAATATTAGGAGCAAAACTATATAAATCCAGCTTGTCAGAAGTCCCATAAGAAGTAACTTTCAGCGACAAGTCTAATTTTTGCAAAGCATGTTTTATGTTAGGTGCAGATGCAATTGGATCAAAATGTCAAAATATCCTCCCAACAGTGTCAGCGCCAACAAATTCCATCTGCAGTACTCGGGATAGGAATGCCAACTCTCCACGATTTTCCAGACCGAATTCCCCGCTCCCCACGTAGCGTGGGAGAATCGTGGGAGGGCCTCCCGACATTTGTACGCCCCCCCCGGCGCCCCCAGCGATTCTCCCCCCCCCCCCCCCCCCCCCGCCCTCCACTCGGAAAAATCGGCACTTGCCGTTTTTCACGGCGAACGGCGATTCTCCAACCCGGATTGGCCGAGCGGCCGGCCCTTCACACCCGTTTCACCACGGCAGCAACCACACCTGGTTGCTCCATTCGTGAAACGGGCGCCAAATGCCCGTTTAGTGCACCTAGGGGCCTGATTGGGACGGGAGCACCGAGACTGTGCTCGGGAGGGGACAGGCCCGCGATCGATGCCCACCGATCGTCGGGCCAGCGTCCGAAACGGACGCACTCTTTCCCCTCCGCCGCCCGGCAAGATCAAGTCGCCACGTCTTGCCTGGCGGCTGAGGAGAAAGGCGGCCACCGTGCATGCGCGGGTTCGTGCCGTCTGCGTGATGAAGTCATCTGCGCATGCGCGGGTTGGAACCGGCAACCCACGCATGTGCGGATGACTTCACATTCTCAGTGTGACGAGGTCGCTGCAGAGAAAGACGGAGGCCCGCTCCTAGCCCCCCGGGTGGGGGTGAATTAGGTGCGGGGAGCAGCCTCCGAGGCTGTCGTGAACCTCGGCCGAGATCACGACGGCCTTCACGAATTCGGCCCCTGTGGAGAGTTCCGTCCAAATTTAAATCCACCTCCAGTACACTGCTGCAAGCAAACCTGGAGCAAAGTGTTGGGAGGTTAAGGGAATAAAATGCACCTTCTTTCAACTTCCATTCAACACTTTGGATTACTCGCTATTAAGATAATGCAGATGTGAAAAAGGTCATTTGATTGAGCAGAACAATTGGCAACATGAGGTCAGCTGGTGCAACCCCCAGGGACACATCCAACCAGAACTGGCACAACTGAGACGGGCATTTGTTGGAACAAATTGGCAAGAGATGATGAAGCACCTGACGAAGTGTTCCATTTTCCAGCGCAGTTTTGCAATGCAACCCAACAAAATAAATTTACATTACTGGAGTGTGGCTTCATTTTTGCATCTGCTTTGCAGATTGCTTCCAGGAGTAAGCAGGAATAACAACACCTCAATGTGTTTTCTTGTTAAGGAACAACTGAAGGGAAACCAGCGAAACCTCTTCGTTGCCGTTTAATTTCCACAGCACGAAACAGGAGTTCAGTCAGCATGACAAAGCCAAAAGAATTTGGCAGGGAGAAAAGCAGGACCGAGTGGAAAACTTGACTGAGCATTACGTGATTCTTGCAGCTGTCTTTGGAGATGGTTATTGCCTGGCACTTATGCGGCGTGATTGTTACCCGCCACTTGTCAACTTAAGACTGAACATTGTCCAGATCCTACTACTGGTTGCCATGAGCTGATGGTGATTGGCCAAAGTCATTGCCCTCCAACACAAGTTCCCAAGGGCTGCAGTGATTACTTTCCCAAGTGCAAACACTAGTTTTCTTCATCAGTTATAACACTTGTCAATGTTGAACTTTTCCCTTAAGGTGAGGCTGTCTTGTTGCAAGACAAAATTGCATATTGCCGTGACTGGAAAAATAGAATCCCTGCAGTACAGAAAGATGCCATTCGGTCCATTGAGCCTGCACCGACCCTTTGAAAGACCAACCTACCTAGGCCCAATCACTGCCCTATAACCTCACCCTAAGGGGCAAATTATAATGCCCAATCCACCTAAACTGCAGATTTTTTGGACAGCAGGTGTGCTCTCTGCACCACTTTGAGCTGCATTAGGCTTAGTGATAGAATAATGGGCAGCAGGGTAGCATGGTGGTTAGCATAAATGCTTCACAGCTCCAGGGTCCCAGGTTCGATTCCCGGCTGGGTAACTGTCTGTGTGGAGTCTGCACGTCCTCCCCCTGTGTGCGTGGGTTTCTTCCGGGTGCTCCGGTTTCCTCCCACAGTCCAAAGATGTGCGGGTTAGGTGGATTGGCCATGCTAAATTGCCCGTAGTGCCCTAATAAAAGTAAGGTTAAGGGGGGGGTTGTTGGGTTACGGGTATAGGGTGGATACGTGGGTTTGAGTAGGGTGATCATGGCTCGGCACAACATTGAGGGCCGAAGGGCCTGTTCTGTGCTGTACTGTTCTATGTTCTATGTTCTAATAGTGATGTCCGGTGCAGATGCCAATATTCTTGCATTCTTGTCGATGAAAGTCATGAATGGACAGAGTTCGCACAGAGCTATGATTTTTGACACATTACTTCTAGTCTTCTTTATCCACAATCCAATGGGAAGACTGAAAAAGGTGTTCACATTGTGAAGCAGTGACTCAAAAAAGCAATGGACAGCCGGGAAGGTCCATACCTCGTGTTGCATAGCTATGGAGCAGCATCATTGATTAACGGGTTATCACCTTCTCAGTTGTTAATGAATCGACAACTCAGAACAACGTTACCATGTATTTCACAGGAACCAACCAATCGGAAACTTGTGAAGAAGCTCACATTTCAAAAAAGGAGGCAGAAGTAACATTATGATTGATCTACAAGATGTCTACAATGGCTAGCAAAGAATGACACAGTCAGGGTAGAAGATCCTGATGGAGGTGGATGGTTGACATGTGCAAATGTAGTAAAAAGTAGTAAAACCATTAGGTCCACAGTCATACATCATCGTCACCAATGAAGGGCAAGTTCTAAGAAGAAACAGGTGGGCTTTGTTGAAGTTCAGCGACCCCTTGTTTCAGAACCACAGGATGATGTAGAAAGCAATCCTAGGACAACTGAACAAATGTTAGCTCAGCACACAGAAACCGAACAATCTGAGGATCTGAAAAACACAGAAACACAGCAAGAACCATCTTCAGAAACAGTTGAAACCAAGTCAAGCCCACAGGTTCAAACAATGCTTAGAAGATTGACAAGACACAGAAGAAAATCAGACAGATTGAATTTGTGATGGATATTAAACATGTAAATAATTGAGGTATCATGCATATCATATATATTGTGTATTGAATTTAAGCAATGTATGTAAGCAATAAATATTATTAATTTCCAAAGGAAAGGGGATGTGATGATATGCATAAGCAATCATGTAAATATTAACAGACATGATCCCCAACAAGCAGGTGGCAGTAAAGAACAACCACGTGACATTGTTACCTCGGGAAACTGGAGATAGTTGTCATAGTGGATAGTCGCATTTGTATTAGTTCTTCGATAATTTAATAATAGTAATTTATAGTTAGTTGATTTTGATAGTTTTCTTACCCACATAATTGTTCAATGATAAACATTTAACTCGTCACAAAACATTCTCTATTGCACTACTTCCATCCGGCCAAGCACCAGAACGTTACAGTCGGCAATAATATTTCTCAAGTGTCCCCATTGCCTTTCATAAAGTTCCATCTGAATCAATTAATGATATTAATGCTGCCTTAATAGTCTTCAGTGAAACTGTTCAGGCAAATATTGATCCACACCAGAAATCTCCTTAGACAATGAGTCTGACCAACAGTAAATAATCAGTGGCAGTGTTAGGACTGTGCATCTCATGCAGTCAAACAAGCCTTCCCCAGCTACTCCAGCCAGTATCGGTATAAATATATAATTAAATATATACAAATCTCAGTAGCATATGAAAATGTGAATTGATTTTGTTTCAATCAATATTTCCAGAGGGCTTTACAGTTTGAGATGGGTTTTAATTCAAGTGAATGTACAGCCTTCGTCATTATAACTCTATTTGATTTCAAATATGAACATATTTTTTACAAATCGAAAAATAATTTATTCACGTCTCAAACAATGATAACATGCTACTGAGACCAATGATACCAGTTATTGCTCCCTGTTTGACTGATACATTAGGATTGTGTGTAATTATTTCCCTAGCTCAGTACATTTTCTTTGAAGATGCGCAGGTTAGGTGGATTGGCCATGCTAAATTGCCCTATAGTGTCCAAAGATGGATAGGTTAGGTTACAGGGTTGTGGTGGATTAGACCTAGGTAGAGTGCTCTTTCAGAGGGTCAATGCAGACTCAATGGACCAAATAGCCTCCTTCTGCATTGTAGGGATTCTATGATATTCTATGATTCTACAAAGTAAATGGATGTCCATCAATGTATGTCACAATGAAGGGATGACAGACTGTTCCTGACAATGCTATATTGAGTTTAAAGTAAAGCAATTCTGTGAGCATCTCTCTCTCTCATACCTTCTGCATTCCAGACTGACTCTCCATTACCAAAAATGCATGGTCTGACTACATATATCTGATTTTAATATTCTTATGTTCAGCTGTCCAGCTCAGTTTTTCATGGAAATGTTATACCTGGGGCACAGGAGATTCTGTGAGCAAATACCTCTCCTAGATGTATCTTAAAATTTTTTCCAAAAGTCTTCTTTCTCACTCGTAGTGCAATCAATCGTTCTGGAATGTTTACTATTTCCTTCCATCTGTTACCAATATTTTCATCAAAAATGTCCACATTATTCTACATACTAACTGAAAAGCAAACTAACGAAATATACAAAGTTCTGTGTGTCCCAGGCCTGTGTTCTCAGAACCCTCCTTTCCAGTGGTGAGGCATGGACAATGTGTATAAGTCAGAAAAAGCACTTGAACAGTTTCCACCTCCACTGGCTCAGAAAACTATTGGCATCTCCTGCCCACAGTGGCAAGTATGGGAGTGCAGCATTGTGCAGGGATTCCCAGCATGTTTGCCTTTTTGAGTCAGTAGCAATTCTGTTGGCTGGGTTCATAAGTCCATAAGACATAGGAGCAGAATTAGGCTATTTGGCCTTTCAAATCTGCTCCGCTATTCAATCATGGCTGATATTTTTCTCATCCCCATTCTCCTGCCTTCGCCCCACAACCCTTGATCCCCTTGTTAATTAATAACCTATCTATCTCTGTCTTAAAGACACTCAGTGCTCTTGGCCTCCACAGCCTTCTGTGGCAAAGGGTTCCACAAATTCACCATCCTCTGACAGGAGAAATTCCTCCTCAAACTGTTTTAAAGGATCATTCCTTCAGTCTCAGGCCGTGCCCTCGGATTCTAGTTTCTCCTATTCGTGGAAAAATCCTCTCCACGTTCAAATTATCGAGGCCACTCCGTATTCTGTATGTTTCTATGTGATCCCTCCTCAACCTTCTAAACTCCATGGAGTACAAATAGATATGAGCCAAATGGATAATGGTGATATCTCCAAAGATATACTCTATGACGAGCTTATTATCAATATGAAACCAACAGGTCACCCACATTTGCGATACAAGTATGTCTACAAGCAAGACTTTAAGTTGGCCAGGATCGGAGGCAATGCATGGGACAATGCAGGCTGACCACAGTGCCTGCAGTCAGTCACGAAAGGTGTGGAAGAAAGCAGAGCACAAAAGAAATGGCCAGCTGGTGGAAAAGCGAGCCTACTGAAAGGAAAACAAAACATCAGTCGACCTTGGACCACTCTACCTTAAAGACTTGGGCAGAGAAATGGCAAACGGAGTTTAATCTAGACAAATGTGAGGTAATGCATTTTAGTAGGTCTACAATAGAGGAGAAATATACCGTAAGTGGCAAAACTCTTAGGAATATAGAAAGTCAGAGAGGTCTGGGCAAGAAAGTCCACAGATCTTCGACAATGGCAACACAAGTGGACACGATGGTCAAGAAAGCATACGGAATGCATAGGTGGGCATGCTAGCGGGCATAGGTTTAAGGTCCGTGGAGAAGGCAGCCTGGTGGCGCAGAGAGTAGCACTGCAGCCTCACGGCGCTGAGGTGTCAGGTTCGATCCCGGCCCTGGCTCACTGTTCGTGTGGAGTTTGCACATTCTCCCCATGTTTGCGTGGGTTTCGTCCCCGCAACCCAAAGATGTGCAGGCTAGGTGGATTGGCCACACTAAATTGCCCCTTAATTGGAAAAAAAAAATTGGACACTCTAAATTTTTTTAAAAAGTTTAGATGAGATGTGCGAGGCAGGTTTTTTACACAGAGGGTGGTGAGTGGCTGGAATGCATTGCCAGGGGAGGTTGTGGAAGCAGATACATTAACGGCTATCAAAAGGCATCTTGACAAATACATGGCTAGGATGGGTATAGAATGTTAAGGAAGTGCTGAGGGCTTTGGCCAAAACAGGTATCATGACCGGTACAGGCTTGGAGGGCCGAAGGGCCTGTTCCTGTGCTGTATTGTTCTTTGTTCTACTCATCTGTGCCTGCTGCACGAGGGATTGCCACTCGCAAATTGACCTCTACATAAACACAACAGGTAATGTTCAATTCAGTGACGTACAGCCTGGGTGCAGTCCATCGGTCCAGGGGCTGGTTTATCTCACTCAGCTAAATAGCTGGCTTTTAAAGCAGACCAAGCAGGCCAGCAGCACGGTTCGATTCCCGTACCAGCCTCCCCGGACTGGCGCCGGAATGTGGCGACTAGGGGCTTTTCACAGTAACTTCATTGAAGCCTACTTGTGACAATAAGCGATTTTCATTTCATTTCATCTCCTGAGGCAGATGGATGCCACTACAATACAATTCTACATACTTGCAAACGTTGTACTCCATGGGTGCTCAATAAGATTCTGCACTCAAAGCCCCTAAAGTTTACAATTTAATAGAAATAGTGAGCCAACAGCACATGTAAAACATAAAATTTAAAATTAATTTGAATCAGTTGGAGGAATAGATGCTAACTGAGCTTGTTATATGTTTTTTTAAATTGATCGATTTATTCTTTCAGCTGATGCCATTGTCTTTACTGTAATCAATTGACAAATAAACAGGCAAAAACTATCACTGATCTGACAGCAGATAAAATGAGCATATTTGTCGAGTAAAATATAAAAGCCCCCCAAAAAAAACATTGCACGAGGTCCCTGCAAGGCATCTGTCAGCCCTGTAAATAATTACCATGTAAAACTGCATTTGGGCGATTGGAATCATGTTCGATTTCTGCTTTGGCACTTGGCTCTTCAGTCCTTTCATCCACACATCTATCCATCAACAATTGCTTTCTACCAATGCTGCATTCAGACAATTTATTTTTGCTGCATATGTGTTCAGTAAATATTCCGTGGCATTTTTTTTGGAGCTGCGTGCTTGCACATTAGTACCAATGCACCGGAGTGATGAGAAGTTGGTCAGATGCACCCAGGCCAAAGTAAAGGATAAATTAACTTCAAAGTAAAGACCAAGAAAGAAAATAGGTGAGTCACATTTTAAGAAAATCATCTGTGACATTTCATACTGCTTGTCATTCAGAATGCGTTTTAGTGTCACGAATACAAAAAGGTCACACCTGTATTATCTCACAGACTGATATTCCAGATAGCAGCAATGAATAATGTGTTGCCTTTTCTCGTGAATCCTTGAAGATGATTATGCTGCAGCCACTATTGTCAGTCGTAAATGAAACAAAACAGTGACCTCTGTTGTTAGAAAGTAATGTTACAATGTTACGCTGGGCATATAGCAGTGGGTATTAGCACCCCATAATGCAACTGAAACCCCAAACTACTCACGGTAAGAATGGCGGGCTAGAAAACTGAAGAGAATACAGAGCAAAATTGCCCCATTACTACTTTAACTGGAAATCGGTTTCCAGAATTTCTTGAGACTGCTTCAAACTCCACTTGAGGGTCTGAATTTTCAGATTTTTCTTTCAGTCTCAGCTCAGGCAGGACAAGCGGAGTGTCTCCCACCGGCTGTGCTGCCGGCTTTCGCCGTATTCATTTTAGAGACTCTGAAACAAAAAAGGTGAAGGGATGGTTCACATGTCTTGTCGGCGGGCAGGTGCTGATTGAGCCCGCCCAGCCAGCAACTTAGGCTCCTGCCAGAAAAGGGCCCCCCAAAGTAAAAAGGATAAAAATAGAAAAGAGGAACTCACTGTGCCAACCCCCCCCCCCCCCCCCCCCCCCCCCCCCCCGCCTCAATACCTCAGGAATCCTCCCCCCCACCTCGGATCCGTACTTTCCTCAGAGACAGGGGACCCCGGCACCTCCCCCACAGAAACCCCTCGGTTCTACCCCTGGAGCAGTGCCAGGATATTGCCCAGGCAGGAACCTCCCCCCTTGGGGGCTGTACTTACCTGTGCGCCTTCGACAGGTTCTGTTCACCAGGTGCATATCAAGGAACACGTGTCGCGATTCAGCACACCAACCTGAATGGATAGTCTGCCGTGGAGGGACTATCGGGTGAGATCTGCATTGATAATTTGATGTAAATGTGGATCCTGACCACTGTTACGTCATTGTTGGGTGGGTGGGCGGGGACGAATGATCAATGAAATTCCGCCACCAACATAAAATCTGTTTTGGGACCCAATAACCCCTCCTAACCGTTTTGGTCACTGAGGGCAATTTATCATGGCCAATCAACCTAACCTGCACATCTTTGGACTGTGGGAGGAAACCAGCGCACCCGGAGGAAGCCCACGCAGACACGGCAAGAACGTGCAGACTCTGCACAGACAGTGACCCAGCGGGGAATCGAACCTGGGACCCTGGCGCTGTGAAGCCACAGTGCTATCCACTTGTGCTACTGTGTTGCCCTTATTGAGATATTTCTGCACCGAACATAACTTTGTATATCAAACCACAAATTCGACAGGACCTTTAATTTGTAGTCAACTCGTGAGGCTCTGATAGACTCCATTTTGAATTGTGTGATCTCCCCTTTGGATCAGCACTGCTCACTTGTGTTAAAGTGAGAGTATCAGATTGCCAATTAGAGGGCCTGGGATCAAGCAGCAGCCTCAATTCAGTTATTAGTTCAATCATTTCTCAGCTTGCTCACTGAACAGATAACCTCAGGATGAAAAGTCCCTCACATCAGTCAGTGAGGCGACGGGAAGGAAAACCTAGAGCTGAAACTTGTCCACGCCATATAAATTATGTCTGGGATTGGCGCAATATCACTGGAAGCACCCACAAGAAAACATCTGTGTGTGCTGCACACCGTTCAGTCAGGGGAGGACATGTAGAGTTGGAAACGCAGAATGGGATTCAAAAAGCTGGAACGGCTCGGAAGGAAGGAAAATGCAGACACCTTATTAATGTTGAAAAATAAATTACATTAGCTGACCGTCTCCTCCCTGTTAGACTGGGGGTAGGATTTCTCTAGCTGTTGTGTGTAACAGTCACAAACCTGCATTTTAAAAATGAGTTTCAGATTTCACTGCACACATAGTGTACAGGGGAAATCCTCCCCCAGTGAATTATATTGTTTGGCTTGTTTAAATGAAAGGCAGTGCCTGAAAATAAAAGCCTCGTCTATATTACACCATAAATGTACAGTTTATTCCAGAAGTGAGGAAGGAACAATAAAATCACTAAGCAAGACTCAAAATCACAAAAACCTCTTTGTATTCAGTGTTTAATTTGAATTGTTAAAAATACAGAAAAGAAAATTACAATCAGAGTTTAATTTATGAAAATCCTGCAGGAGGGAAGTACATAAATAATCTGGAAACCTGCTTCTCGAAACCCATTGCTGATTATATCAATATTTTTGCATATGGATTTCCTGTGCCTGTTACGTGTTGCAAAATTGTAAGTCTGTTTATCAAGAATAAATTTATGATTTCATTAGTCACAGCACAGAGGAAATCTTCCCCCTCGGACTTCTGGATTGAGGGCACATTTTTTTTCCTGCCGGCTTAGCTGTGTTTCATTTAGATAGGTATTCTTTAGGCGATAAAACCCTGAGTGTAACTGCTCAGATGAACTGTTACACCAGACATCCACTGACCATTCAGTTTTCTGGTCAGGTTTTGCACTGATGTGAGGAGTGCTGCCTATGTTTGCAGCTAATTTAGTCTAATTGGGCTCCGCTGATATCATTTTGATGGCCAACCCACAACGGACACCAGGCAAAGGCATATCTGCCTTCCCGAATTGGTTGTACAGGTTCCAGGACAGCAGGTAGGCAGTGATAAAGTATGGCAAAAACTGTACACATGCCTGCAGATTTTATGGCATTAAATCTGGCGCTGCCAGAAATAGTACCAGCCAGCTGCACCCTGAATTCTTTCAAAACCACAGTTTCCAATCAGACAGAAGTGCTATGGAGAGGGTGTCATACTATCTGCTTTGTAGGAAATGCATGCTCCTGCATACTCTTACTGTCAGTTCTTAACTTTAGGACTTTACAAAGGACTCACGTACACAGAAACAGGCTTTTAGGCTCAACCGCAAATGTTTATACAAACAGAAAAAAAACCCACTTAACTCTGCATACAAGAGCTCTAAACTAGTGGAATGACACCGCACCAACACTTGAAACAACGACTTATTAATAAAAACCTCCACAAAAAATCCACAGGCAAATCCCCACGGTTCTGCACAAACCTCAACTCAAACCCCCTCAGGATTTAGTTGCTACCCTTAACCCACCTTTAAACGTATTAGCGAGAGGCAGCACAGTTTTGTGAAGGCGAGGTCGTGTCTCACAAACTTCATAGAGTTTTTCAAGGAGGTCACAAAGATGATTGATGCAGGTAGGGCAGTGGATGTTGTCTATATGGACTTCAATAAAGCCTTTGACAAGGTCCCTCATGGCAGACTGGTACAGAAGGTAAAGCCACATGGGATCAGAGGTGAGCTGGCAAGATGGATACAGAACTGGCTAGGTCATAGAAGGCAGAGAGTAGCAATGGAAGGGTGCTTTTCTGATTGGAGGGCTTTGACTAGTGGTGTTCCGCAGGGATCAGTACTGGGAACTTTGCTGTTCGTAGTATATATCAATGATTTGGAGGAAAATGTAACTGGTCTGATTAGTAAGTTTGCAGATGACACAAAGGTTGATGGAATTGCGGATAGCAATGAGGACTGTCAGAGGATGCAGCAGGATTTAGATCGTTTGGAGACCTGCGCGGCGAGATGGCAGATGGAGTTTAATCCGGACAAATGTGAGGTAATGCATTTTGGAAGGACTTTTGCAGGTAGGGAATATACAGTGAATGGCAGAACTCTAAAGAGTATTGACAGTCAGAGAGATCTTGATGTACAGGTCCCCAGGTCACTGAAAGGGGCTACACAAATGGAGAAGGTAGTCAAGAAGGCATACGGCATGCTTGCCTTCATTGGCCGGGCATTGAGTATAAAAATTGGCAAGTCATGTTGCAGCTGTACAGAATCTTAGTTAGGCCACACTTGAAGTATAGTCTTCAATTCTGGTTGCCACACTACCAGAAGGATGTGGAGGCTTTGGAGAGGGTGCAGAAGAGATTTACCAGGATGTTGCCAGGTATGGAGGGCATTAGCTATGAGGAGAGGTTGAATAAACTTGGTTTGTTCTCACTGGAACAAAAGAGGTTGAGGGGCGACCTGATAGAGGTCTACAAAATATGAGGGGCATAGACAGAGTGGATAGTCAGAGACTTTTTCCCAGGGTAGAGGGGTCAATTACTAGGGGGCATAGGTTTAAGGTGCGAGGGGCAAGGTTTAGAGGAGATGTACGAGGCAAGTTTTTTACACAGAGGATAGTGGGTGCCTGGAACTCACTGCCGGAGGAGGTGGTGGAAGCAGAGACAATAGTGACATTTAAGGGACATCCTGACAAATACATGAATAGGATGGGAATAGAGGGATACGGACCCCGGAAGTGTAGAAGATTATAGTTTAGATGGGCAGCATAGTCGGCGCAGGCTTGGAGGGCCGAAGGGCCTGTTCCTGTGCTATACTTTTCTTTGTTCTTTGTTCTTTGTTAAACCTCAGCCCCAAATCCCTCAAATCTGGCTGATTCTTACAGCTCCCCTCACAGTTTGTCCTTGCATTGGGAACTGAAGGCTATGAACAGGGTGACTGAAGCCCATGACATTTGTTGCTGCTGCCAATTCTCGAGCATGGGACCCTTAGCTGCACCTGGGGCGACTCACAAACTGGTAGGGATGACAACTCCCTGAGGTTTCCAATGACCCTGCTACCTTCTTCTTGCTTGCTACCATCCTATTCCCACTCCACTTCCACTTTTTTAACCATCAAACTGACATTTGTAATGTTGTTATATTCTTTCACAGGCTTATGTCCCTGCCTCCTCATTTGTCATTCCAAGTGCTGCGTATTTGTCAGGTACAGTTGTTACCTAAGCAAAAAATAAAAGGTAGAGACATTATAAATATGAACAGCCTTTCTAAAAGGCTGCCAACATTTTGTTCCCGTATCCCAAGAGTTCTGGGATATTCGGGAAGCACAACAGAAATTTACACCAAGGAGGAGGAACATGCTTGGGGGAGGACGAAGCATCCATGGTTGATGAGGAAAATCGAGGACAGCATAAAAGCAAAAGAAAAAGCATACAAGGTGGTGATGATTTGTGGGAAACCAGAGGATTGGGAAGCCTTTAAAAGCGAGCAGAGGACAACTAGAAACACAATAAGGGGGGGGGGGGGGGGGGGGGGGGAAGATGAAATATGTGTGTAAGTTAACTAGTAATGTAAAAGAAAATAGCAAGAGGTTTTTTTTCAATATATAGAAGGTAAGAGAGGTGAGAATAGACATTGGATCACTGGAAAATGAGACTGGAGAAGTAATAACAGGAAATAAAGAAATGGCAGAGGAACTGATTAGCTACTTTGCATCAGTCTTCATAGTGGAAGATACCAGTGGGGTACCAGACCTTCAGGAGAATCAGGGCAGAGGTGAATGAAGTTGGATAAATCACCTGTACCATATGGGTTCTAAAAGAGATAGCAGAGGAGATTGTGGCGGCATTGGTGGTGATCTTTCAGGAATCACTGGAGGCAGGGAGGGACGCAGTGGCCTGACAAATGGTTAATGTAACACTCGTGTTTAAGAAGGGAGAGAGGCAGAAGACGGAAAATAATAGGCCGGTTAGCATGACTTTGGTCATTGGTAAGATTTTAGAGTCCATTATTGAAGATGAGATTGTGAGTATTTGGAAGTGCATGGTAAAATAGGACTGAATCAGCATGGCTTCAACAAATGGAGGTCATGTCTGGTAAATTTGTTTGAGTTCTTTGAGGAGGTAACAAGGAATTTAGACAAAGGAGAACCAGTGAATATGATCTATTTAGATTTCCAGAAGGCCTTTGACAAGGTGCTATATCGGAGGCTGTTAAATAGGTTAAGAGCCCATGGTGTTAAGAGTATGATTCTGGAATGGATAGAGGATTGGCTGGCTTGTAGAAGGCACAGAGTCAGGATAATGGGGTCTTTTTCAGGCTGGCAGCCGGTGACTAGTGGTGTGCCTCAGGGGTCAGTGTTGGGACCACAACTTTTCACAATATACATTTGTGGTGAATGTATTACTGCTACCATTCACTATTGTATTACATTACATTGTATTATGTTGGTGCCCTTGTGGGCTCCGCCTATGACTCCGCCCCCTTGGCAGGCAGGCACAGTTCTAGCTGATTAAAACCACTGTTCACTTCAACTCTCCGTCTCGTGTGAATTGATGGTCGCATCAATATTAACGATCTGGCAGAAGGAACTGAGGGCACTGTTGCTAAGTTTGCAGATGATACAAAGATCTGTGGAGGGACAGATACTATTGAGGGAGCAGGGGGCTGCAGAAAGATTTGGATAGGCTAGGAGAGTGGGCAAATAAGTGGCAGATAGAACATAGAGCATACAGTGCAGAAGGAGGCCATTCGGCCCATCAAGTCTGCACCAACCTAATTAAGCCCTCACTTCCACCCTATCCCCGTAACCCAATAACCCCTACTAACCTTTTCTTTGGACACTAAGGGCAATTTAGCATGGCCAATCCACCTAACCTGCACGTCTTTGGACTGTGGGAGGAAACCAGAGCACCCGGAGGAAACCCACGCACACACGGGGAGAGCGTGAAGACTCCTCACAGATAGTGACTGAGTGGGGAATCGAACCTGGGAACCTGCTAGCCACTTGTGCTACTGTGCTGCCCTGTATGGAATACAATGATGAAAAGTGTGGGGTTATGCACTTTGGTAGGAAGAATGGAGGCTTGACTATTTTCTAAATGGGAAAAGCTTAGGAAATCAGAAGCACAAAGGGATGTAGGAGTCTTAATTCAAGCTTCTCTTAAGGTTTACGTGCAGGTTCAGTCAGCAATTAGGAAGGCAAATGTAATGTTAGCATTCATGTCAAGAGGGCTAGAATACAAGACCAGGGATGTACTTCTGAGGCGATATAATGCTCTGGTCAGACCCCCTCACAATGGTAGGTAGATCTGGGCCCCAAATCTAAAGAAGGATGTGCTGGCCTTGGAAAGGGTCCAGAGGAGATTCACAAAAATGATCCCTGGAATGAAGAGCTTGTTGTATGAGGAACAGTTGAGGACTCTGGGTCTGTACTCATTGGAGTTGAGAAGGATGAGGGGGATCTTATTAAAACTTGCAGGATACTGTGAGGCCTGGATAGAGTGGACATGGAGAGGATGTTTCCAATAGGAGGAAAAATTAGAACCCGAGGCCACAGACGATGGATCGATCTTATAAAACAGAGATGAGGAGAAATTTCTTCAGCCAGAAGGTGGTGAATCTGTGGAACTCTGCCGCAGAAGGCTGTGGAGGTCAATTCACTGAGTGGCGATGAGAAATATATCAGCTATAATTGAACGGCGGAGAAGACTCAATGGGCTGAATGGCCTAATTCTGCTCCTATGTCTTATGGTCTTATGAGATGTCCTTTAAGTGTTAGTCACTCCTTAAATTCAGCTTTCATGCCTTGGAAGTAACTAGATGGTGCTCTGAAATATTGGAGCTATTTTCTTTTGAAAATATTTTATTGAAGCATTTGTCATTTTCACAATTTAACATATTGACATTTCTAGAACAACCGCGCGGGTCGACGCACAAAATACCCCCTAAAATAACAACAAACAATAAACCACATACACCACTTCACCCACCCTGCCCCTAATTACCCGTATATTAAAATCCCTGTCCTTATTTAACATTACCATGCCTCCTATTTTCCCCCCTCCCCTTTTTCCCTTTCCCCCTTACTGCTGACGTTCAGTTTTTGTTAAAGAAATCGATGAACGGCCGCCAACTCCGGGCAAATCTCTGTATTGATCCTCTTAGAGCGAACTTGATTTTCTCCAGGCTGAGAAACTCTACCATATTGCTGACCCACACTCCTGATTTGGGGGCTCCGAGTCCCTCCATCTCAGCAAGATCCGTCTCCGGGCCACCAGGGAGGAGAAGGCCAGGATATTGGCCGCCCTCCCCCCTTTGCCCCCGGATCTTCCGACAGCCCAAATATTGCTAATTCTGGACTTGGAGTTACCCTACCTTTCAGGACTTCCGACATAACATCCGCAAATCCCTGCCAGAATTCCCTCAGTTTCAGACATACCCAAAACATATGAACATGGTTGGCCGGGCTACCCCCACACCGTCAACATCTGTCCTCCACCTCCTCGAAGAACCTACCCATCCGAGCTACCATCACGTGGGCCCTGTGGATTACCTTGAACTGAATCAAGCGAAATCAAGCACAGGAAGAGGATGCATTTACCCTTTTCTTTTTTTTTAAAATAATTTTTATTGAAATTTTTCGATACAAACATTTACCCCTATTACATTTTAAATTATAACACCACAAGTCCCCCCTGGAAAAACCTCCCCACGCCCTCCCCCGCGCGCACCCCCCCACCCTCCCTCCCCCCCCCCCCCCCCCCCCCTCCGCGCTATCAGTCCAGCAACCAAACCGTTTTTCCCTTTCTGCCGATGGCCTCGGGCAGTCATTGCCCGCGACCCCCCGCTGCATTTACCCTTTTCAAGGCTTTTTCCCACAGTTCAGTCTCCAGCTCCCCTCCAAGCTCCTCTTCCCACATCCTCTTCACCTCCCTGACAGGGGCCCCTTCCCAACTAACAATTCCCTGTATATGTCTGAAACCTTCCCTACTCCAACCCCAGTTTTTGACAGCACTTTATCCTGTCGTCCCCTCAGGGGGAGGCGAGGAAAGCTTAGGACCTGTCTCCGTACAAAGTCCCGCATTTGAAGATACCGAAACCCGTTCCCACCCAGCAAATCAAACTCCTCCTTTAATGTCTCCAAGGTCAGAAAGCCCTCCTGGATAAATAGATCCCCAAACCTCTCAATCCCTGCCCGCTGCCAAACCTTGAAGCCCCAGCCAGCCCCCCCCCCACCCCGGGACAAACCGGTGATTGTCACAGATCGGTGACCACACTGACGTCCCCTCCAGTCTCATATGCTGCCTCCATTGCCCCCACACCCTCAGGGCTGCCATCACCACAGGACTTGTGGAGTACCGAGCCAGCGAGAATGGCAGGGACGCCGTCAGTAAAGCCTCCAGACTCGTACCTTTGCAGGATGCTGCCTCCATCTGCTCCCAGACCGACCCCTCCCACACTACCCACTTCCTGACCATCAGTATGTTGGCAGCCCAGTAATAGTTAATAAAGCTCGGGAGAACCAATCCCCCTTCCCCGTGGGCCCATTCCAGGCCCATTCCTCTTTACTCTCGGGGGTTTTACCAGCCCATATAAACCTCAATATCGCCACATTCATACTTCTGAATAAACCCTTTGGGACAAAAATCGGGATACACTGAAAAAAGAAAATCAGTCTCGGAAGGACAGTCATCTTCACCATCTGAACCCTCCTGCCAACGTCAGTGAGAGCATGTCCCATCGACAAAAATCCCTTCTCATTTGATCTACTGCTTTGCCCAAATTTAACTTGTGAAGCTGCCCCCAATCCTTGGCCACTTGAATCCCCAGATACCTAAAACTCTTCCTAACCACTTTAAAAGGTAGCTCCTTCAGCCTCCTTACCTGCCCCGGTGCCTGAATTACGAACGTCTCGCTCTTGCCCATATTTAACTAATAGCCTGAAAATCGCCCAAATTCTCCTAATACTGTACCTCCATGATTTTGGTCATCCCCCCCACCGGATCCGTGATATAAAGCAGCAAATTGTCCGTATAGAGGGACACCCTGTGCTCCACACCCCCTCTCACTATACCCCTCCAGGTATTCGCTGCTCTCAGAGCCATTGCTAAGGATTCTATGGCCATGGCAAACAGTAATGGGGAGAGCGGGCATCCCTGCCTTGTCGCCCGACAAAGACTAAATATTGGAGCAATTTTAACACTTGCAGTTCCAAGGAAACTGAACAGTCAAAATCATCCAGATTTCCTACTCTGGAATGGGTGTAATGTTAGCCAGCAGAATGTAAATGGGGTCCAGAAGTTAAAATGCCTCGAGCCCCATTTCAGGAGTGAGGGGTGGGTTTTCTAACTCTCACCATCGCTCACCTGGAGTTAAAATCGGGCTCCTCACCTCACCGGGGATCAAGTGGGGTCAGCAATGTAATGATCGGAGGTGGGTACGACTAATACAATGCTTGAATAATTACTGACTTCTTGGCAGTGATGTGGAAACCAGCAGGTAAAATCAGAGAAGGATGCCAAGGTAGCACTAGAATAGGGAATAGTAAGTTAATAGGTGGGGTCAGAGTAAGGGAGAAAGTAAATCGGAATTATTGTGTATGTGAATGCACGGAATGTGGGAAATGAAGTTGGTGAGTTACAGCTGCAGATTGCCATGATGTGGTTACAACAGAGACCTGGCTCCAAAAAAGGGCTAGACTGGGATTTTCCAGGAGACAAAGTAGTCAGGAAAGGTAGAAAAGAGGGTGAGGTGGCATTATTGATTAAGGAGAGAATCATTGTGCTGGAGAGAGAGGATGTCTCCGTGGAATCAAGGGCAGAATCTATTTGGCTGGAGCTCAAGAACAAAAAAGGTGCAATGACATTGCTCAGTGTAGTCTATCTGCCTCCAACTGGTGGGAAAGACGTAGAGCAACACATTTGCAAGGAAATTACAGAGAGGTACAAAAATGATAGTGTACTTATAACGATGGACTTTAATTTTCTGAATGTAGATTGAGACAGTGTGGTCTACAGGGTAGAGAGGGATAAGAGTTCCTAGGCTGTGCTTGGGAAAATGTTCCACAGAAACATGGGCGGGATTCTCCGCGAACCGGTGGGGCGGGCCACTCGGTTGTTGAGGAGTGGCGTGAACCAATCCGGCTTCGGGCCGCCCTGAAAGTGCGGAATCTTCCGCGCCTTCAGGGGCTAGGCCGGCGGCGGAATATTTGACGCCGCGCCAGCCGACGCTGAAGGGCCTCACTAGACGGTGCGAGTTGGAGCATTCGCGGGAGAGCCAGCGTGTGCTGGTGTCATCCCAGCGTATGCGCACGGGGGTTCTTCTCCACTGTCAACCTCCACCATGGCAGGTGTGGAGGGAAAGAGTGCCCCCATGCCAGAGGCTCGCCCGTGGATCGGTGGGCCACAATCACAGGCCAGGCCACTGTGGGGGCACCCCCTGGGGCCAGATCCCCCCACGCCCCCCTGAGGGCTCTGCAGGCCACCCATGGAGCCAGGTCCCGCCGGTAAGGACCTGTTGTGATTTACACCGACGGTCCCGCCGGAAATGGGCAGCCAGTCGGCCCATTGCGGGCTGGAGAATCGCCGGGGGGGCGCTGTCAGCGGCCGCCGACCGGCGCGACACGATTCCTGGACCAGTCAAAACCCTGGCATCGGAGAATTCGGAAGCCGGTGGGAGCGGGATTCATGCCACCCCTCGGCGATTCTCCAACCCTCTGGGGGTCGGAGAATCCAGCCCCATGTTTCCAGTTCAACAAAGCAGGAGGCGTTGCTAGATGTGGGTATTGGCAAGGAGGTGGAACAAGCCAACATTTCGCATTTCACGGACAGTGATCATTGTATCATCAGGTTTAGGCTGCCAATGGAAAAGGACAAAGAACAATCCAGGGGGGAATAATTAATTGGAGTAAAGCCAACTTCAATGAGGTGTAGGAACAGATCTGGCCTGAATAAATTGGAGTCAAAAACTGGCTGGAGAAATTGTAATTTAACAAAGGACTATCTTTAAAGAAGAATTCAGGCACAGTCAATGTATATTCCCTAAAGGAAAAGTAGGGCAAACAAATCCAGATCTCCTTAGGTGAAAAATGAGATAGAAATTAAGGTCAAGAAGGAGACATGTGTCAATAACAGATGTCAGGTAGAAAACACAATTGAAAACCGGGCTGAATATAAATGCTTCTGTAGACATATAAATAGTAAAAGGTTAATAAACAGAGGAATCGGGGTAACTAGGGACCAAAAAGGGATTTACAGATGGAGGCAGGAGGTATAGCTACAGTACTAAATACATACTTTGCACCTGTCTTTACCGAGGAAGAGGATGCTACCCTGGTTAGAGTGAAAGAAGAAGACACGCAGACACTGGAAAGGTTTACAATTGATATGGAGGAAAGTTATCTGCAATTAAAATCGATACAGCACCAGGACTGCGAAAGGGGTGGGTGGAACTGCAGAATGGCCAGCTTTTTTCAGCCTTCTTTAGACTCAACTGTAGTGCCAGAGGACTGGGAAATTGCAAATGTTAGTTACATCCTTGTTCAAAGAAAGGTTGTAAAGATACGCCCAGCAACTACAGGCCAGTCAGTTTAACATCCATGGTGGGGAAACATTTAGAAACAAGTAATTTTGGACTAAATTAATCATCCCATGTACAAATGTTGGTTAGTTAAGGAAAGCCAGCATTGATTTATTAGGGGAAAATTGTGTTTAACTAACTTTTTGTATTTTTTGATGGGAAGCAGAGAGTTGATGAGCCCAAAGCTGTCAATGTGGTGTCCATGGACTTCCAAAAGTCATTTGATACAATGCCGCAAAACAGGCTTGGAAGCAAAGTTATAGCTCATGGAATAAATGCTGCAGTGGCAAAGTCACTATGAAGTTGGCTGAGTGACAGGAAGTAGAGAGTAGAGGCTATTCGATCTTTTGCAAACTGGAGTAAGTTTTACAGTGGAGTTCCCCAGGGTTCAATGTCAGCACCCTTACTTTTCCTAATATATATTAATAACTTGGACATTGGTTTGCAGGGCATAAATTCAAAATTTGGGCATGATACAAAACTTAGAGGCATTCCACTGTGAAAAGGATAGTGTAGAACCTCAGAGGGACATGGACAAGTTGGTGGAATAGATCAACAGGTGCCAGATGAAGTTCAATACAGAGAAATGTGAGCTGATTAATTTTGGTAGGAAGAACTTGGAGAAATAAATGACTGTGATCTAACAGAAAAGTTCCTAAGTGTCATTTGTGGTGGGTTTTGCTTGGAGATTCGCATCAGCTCTAATGGCGAATTCCCCACCACCAGCTAACAACACTTTTTTGGGTCCTGGGGAATTTCTCACTGGTTTAGCCCACACTTGGAATTATTTTCATCACTGGGGAGCTGAACTCACTGGCCAGACCAGCTCCTCAGAGATTGGGCTGCCATTTTGAAAGGGTGCCCCGATCTCTAAATGAGGTTGTGGGTCTCCCACACCACCCCCCTTGGGCAATGTCATCCTACATACATATAGGCGATACCCCCGCCCCCCCCCCCCCCACCCGAGTGATGACACCCTGCTAATGCCCAAATGTGGGTTGCCGAGGGCCTCCTTCTTCAGGCCTTCCCAACACTCCATCAGGCCTCCCCCCCCCCCCCCCCCCCCTTCCAGGACCCCCACCCTTCACGCCCCCAACCTTCCAGAGGCCCCTTTATACCCACCTTGTACAACGCCACCCTTTATAATCCGCACCCGCCTTTCATGGGCAGTCCCCCCTCAGGGCCTGATCCTTGGCAGTGCCACCCTGGCATCCAGGCAGCCTGGCAGTGCCACCCTGGCTGTGCTCCTGCCAGCTTTGCAGTGCCAACCAGGCACCATGGCTGTGCCAGGATGGCAGTGCCAAGGTGCCAGGGTGACAGTACCAAGGTGCCCAGATTCCAGGGGGACCAAGGGGCCACCCTGCACTGTCCCTGACTACCCAGGGGTCTCCAATGGGCCTTTTGCCTTGTCCACATTTGTGTGGACCAATGCTGATTGGCGCCCAGCTGGGGACTCCCTGGAAAGGCCATTAGATACCGGGAGGCCGGTAGATTTTGGGTGCGTACGCATTAGTATGTTTAAAATCTACTTAAGCATGCACGGCTTGGTCATGCTCATTGTGGGCAAGATCCTGAGGTCCGGGTAGATCTCGCGAGGCGCACTTGCTTCCAAGAAGCCTGCGGAAGGCTTCTCCCAGCATCTACCAGACATGTTGAGCTCCCGTTCAGTCAAGGTATATATAGAGTATATGAACAAAGAGATTATGCTGAACTTGTGTAAGACACTAGTTTTTCCCCAGATGGAGCATTATGTCCAGTTTTGGGTGCCACACTTTAAGGAGGATGTGCAGGCACTTGTGAGAGTGCAGAAAAGATTCACATGAATATTTCCAGGTATGAGGAACTTCAGGTATGAAGATAGAATAAGAAATTGGAACTGATTTCCTTGAAGAAAAGAAGGCTGAGAACACGTCTGATAGATGTATTCCAAATCATGAGGGGGCCAGACAGAGTCAGGAGAGATTGTTCCCACCCATTAACGGATCAAGACCGAGAGGGCACAGATTTAAATGAATTGGCAGAAGAAGCTAAAGCAATATGAGGTAAAAAAAACAATTTCACACAGCAGATGATTAAGGTCTGGAATGTACTGAGAGCGTGATGGAGGCACATTTAATTGAGTCATTGAGGAGGGAATTGGGCCGTTATTTGAAAAGCAACAATGAATAAGGATGCAGGGAGAAGCCTGGAGAAAAACACTGGACGAATTACTTATTTGGAGGGCTGGTGCAGACACGATGGGATAAATGGCCTCCTCCTGCATTGTAACAATTGTTCGACTCATAACCTCACGGCCATAACTCTGCCAGGGTTACAGCAGAGGGATGCGAGAGGTGCTCAGAATAAACTCAGCAGTACTCTTATGATTCAATAGGCAGTGCCTCTGTGGTGAATCTGATTCACACGGGATTATAATCTGTACATATATGTGTCTATATGTAAGTGCAGTTGCACTACCTGACCACCAGGGGGAGTAGCTCTGGGAATACTTGAGAGTTGTACTGGGCTTCTCCCTTGGCTCCGCCCAGGACTCCTCCCCCGGGAGCTGCTGTATAAAGATCAGTGCCACAGGGTCAGCCGGCCAGTTCACCGAAAGTTCAACGGCTAACAGGCTGGCACTGTTGTAAGTATATTAAAACCGCTATTCTAATCCTACAAGCACGTGTCTGTAGAATTGTCCAACAATTTAATATACTTAGGAAACAGTCGAAGAAAATCATGGAAGCAGCCCTCAAGCCCGGACACCTAGAACTCGTCCCACAGGATTCAGAGGCTAAGGAAATTTTTTCCCACTGGCTGAGATGTTTTAAAGCCTACCTGGCAGAAGCCAGCACCGCCTGAACAACGGAGGAACAAAAACTCAGCCTACTGCACGCGAGGGTAAGCCACAGAATCTCCACAAAGCTAAATGCGGCCGGTTCTTACACCGCAGCGCTGGCAATATTGGACAAAATGTACGTTAGGCCCATTAACGAGGTTTATACATGCCACGTGTTTACGACTCGCCGTCAGCGGCCTACAGAAACGCTTGCTGAGTTTGTACGGGAACTGAACAATCTTTCCAATGACTGTAATTATCAAGCCGTTACCGCGGCTGAACATAGGGAGCTTGCTGTGCGGGACGTTTTTGTAGCGGGCCTTAGATCTAACTATGTGCGCCAAAGACTGCTAGAAAAGGGGGCCCAGGACATAGACACTACTGTGGAGGCTGCTACCACAATGGAAGTCTCCTTCCGCAGCCTCACCTCGTTTCCCGCGGACCCCGCAACCTCATCGTGGGCCCCCGACCAACAATCCCCCCAAGCCTGTGCCGCACGGCCCCCCAGCTACCGCGCTGCCAAAGCCAGTTACTCCGCGGCCCCAGTCAGTCACTCTGCTGCTCCAGCCAGCTACTCAGCTGCCCCAGCCTGCCATTTCTGTGGACAAAGCCAGCACCCGCGGCAGCACTGCCCAGCCTGATCCGCGACCTGCAGCAGCTGCGGGAGGAAAGGCCACTATGCCAGAGTGTGCCTCGCGAAAAGGGCCCCAGTTTTTAACTCCCCAGCAGAGAGAACAAATCGCTCCCAACACCAGTGGCCCCGTGGGACCCGAATCGCTGCGGCCTACACCCCGACTCCGCCCCCTCCCGCCATGTGCGATCCATGGGGGCTGCCACCTTAGCAAACCCCCACCATGCGGCCAGCCACGTGCGACTCATGGGGGCCGCCATCTTCCTCGCCGCTCACCACGTGCGATCCACGGGCACCATCTGCATCGGCATGCTCAGAAAGCTCATCTGAAGAATACGACTTCCCCGGCCACTCACCACGTGGCCCGCAACTCAACGCGGTCACCCTAGATCAATCCCACCCCAAGCACCTACGAAGTTCGATGGCGGAGGCCCAGATCAACGGGTACAGCACGCCATGCCTCTTTGACTCCGGGAGCACCGAGAGCTTTATACATCCAGAGCTGGTAAGACGCTGTTCGCTTTCTATTTTTCCGGTGAGCCAAACTATCGCCCTCGCTTCGGGCTCCCACTCAGTCCAAATCCAAGGACGCACCGTCGCTACGCTCACAATTCGAGGCACTAGTTATTCTAAATTTAAACTTTATGTCCTGCCCGACCTCTGCGCGCCACTCTTATTAGGCCTGGATTTCCAGTGCAACCTCAAGAGCCTCACCCTCAGCTTCGGCGGGCCCCTGCCCCCGCTCACTATCTGCAGCCTAACCACGCTGCATCGCCCCCCCCCTCCTCTCTTCGCCAATCTCACTCCAGATTGCAAGACAGTAGCTACTCGCAGCAGGTGATACAGCCTACAGGATAGGGTCTTTATCTGATCGGATGTCCGACGGCTGCTCAGTGAGGGGATCATAGAGGCCAGTAATAGTCCCTGGAGAGCTCAGGTGGTGGTCGTCAAGACCGGGGAAAAATTTTGCATGGTCGTCGACTATAGCCAGACCATCAATCACTTTACGCTGCTAGACGTGTATCCCCTCCTCAGAATTGCAGACAGGGTTAATCAGATCGCCCAATATCGGCTATTTTCCACGGTGGATCTGAAGTCTGCATACCACCAGCTCCCAATCCGCCCGGAGGACCGCCACTACACGGCGTTCGAGGCCGATGGCCGCCTCTTCCATTTCCTCCGGGTCCCTTTCGGCGTCACTAACGGGGTTTCGGTGTTCCAACGAGCAATGGACCGTATGGTAGACCAGTACTGGCTGCGGGCCACGTTTCCGTATCTGGACAATGGTACCATCTGCGGCTATGACCAGCAGGACCACGACGCCAACCTCCACCGTTTTCTCCAAACGGCACAGAAATTAATCTCACTTATAACAAGGAGAAATGCGTTTTCCGCACAAACAGACTGGCCATCCTCGGCTACGTCGTGGAGAACGGAGTCCTGGACCCAGACCCGGACCGCATAGAACTCCCCCTCCCTCATTGCCTCAAGGCCCTCAAACGGTGCTTGGGGTTCTTTTCATATTATGCCCAGTGGGTCCCCCAATATGCAGACAAAGCCCGCCCACTCTTTAAGGCCACACGATTTCCCCTGTCTGCTGAGGCGCGCCAGGCCTTCAGCTGCATCAAGGAGGACATCGCCAAAGCAGCCATGCGGGCGGTGGATGAATCCACTCCCTTTCAGGTTGAGAGCGACGCCTCAGAGGTTGCTCTAGCAGCCACTTTAAATCAGGCAGGGAGGCCCATTGCATTTTTCTCCCGTACCCTATCCACTTCAGAACTCCGACACTCCTCAGTCGAGAAGGAAGCACAAGCCATCGTGGAGGCTGTTCGTCACTGGAGGCACTACCACGCAGGTAGGAGGTTCACCCTTATCACTGACCAACGATCGGTTGCCTTTATGTTTGACAACTCGCAAAGGGGCAAAATAAAAAACGATAAAATCCTTCGGTGGAGGATCGAGCTCTCCACCTATAGTTACGATATTAAATATCGACCGGGGAAGCTCAACGAGCCCTCGGATGCCCTGTCCCGCGGGACATGCGCCAGCGTGCCGATCAGCCGTCTGAAAGCCATCCACGTTGGCCTTTGCCATCCAGGGGTCACCCGGCTCGCCCACTACATCAGAGCCCGAAACCTGCCTTTCTCCAACGAGGAGGTACAAGCGGTCACCAGGGACTGCCCGATCTGTGTAGAGTGCAAACCGCACTTCTACAGACCAGACAGGGCCCACCTGGTCAAGGCTTCTAGGCCCTTTGAATGCCTTGCGATCGATTTCAAAGGGCCATTCCCCTCCACTAACAAGAACATTTATTTCCTCAACATCATCGATGAGTTCTCCCGATTCCCTTTTGCCATTCCATGCCCTGATATGACCTCCCACACAGTCATTAGGGCCCTGCATAGTGTCTTCACCCTGTTTGGGTTCCCCAGCTACGTGCACAGCGATCGGAGTTCATCCTTTATGAGCGACGAGCTGCGTCAGTACCTGCTCGACAAGGGCATCGTCTCGAGCAGGACTACCAGTTACAAACCCAGGGGTAACAGGCAGGTGGAGAGGGAGAACGCGACGGTCTGGAAGACCGTCCTGCTGACCCTCCGGTCTAGAAAACTCCAAGTCTCCCAATGGCAAGAAGTCCTCCCAGACGCGCTCCACGCAATCAGATCCCTCCTCTGTACAGCTACAAATCAAACCCCTCACGAGCGACTCTTCATTTTTTCTAGGGGCACTACCACGGGGGTCTCACTTCCGGCTTGGCTGAGGACACCAGGCCCGATCCTCCTGAGGAAGCACGTCAGGGGGCACAAAACTGACCCCCTTGTTGAAAAGGTGCACCTCCTCCATTCCAACCCCCAGTACGCATTCGTGGAATTCCCGGACGGTCGCCAGGACACAGTATCCCTTCGGGACCTGGCACCTGCTGGATCCAGCCCCCCCTGTACCCCCACTGAGGAACCCCTTACCCCGTTCCCTATGCTGCCGCCCCCTCGTGCCCCCGATTCCGCAAGCTCACCCCACCGGTTCCACGTGCCAGAACCAGCCCGCCCCCAGCGCCCCCAGTCTCCGGTCGAGCCAGAGGTGTATAAAGTTCGGGCGAGACCCGCCCCGGAGTCTGCCATCGTACCCCAGCTCTCAACACCCACCCAGCCACATCAAGAGGCTGCAACCCTGGTGCTCTGCAGATCGAAAAGAACAATTTGTCCACCGGACAGACTAACTCTGTGAGCCACCACCCCCGCTGGACTCGATTTTTTTCACAGGGGGTGAATATGGTGAATGTGATTCACACGGGATTATAATCTGTACATATATGTGTCTATATTGTAAGTGCAGGGGGAGTAGCTCTGGGAATACTTGAGAGTTGTACTGGGCTTCTCCCTTGGCTCCGCCCAGGACTCCTCCCCCGGGAGCTGCTGTATAAAGATCAGTGCCACAGGGTCAGCCGGCCAGTTCACCGAAAGTTCAACGGCTAACAGGCTGGCTCTGTTGTAAGTATATTAAAACCGCTATTCTAATCCTACAAGCACGTGTCCGTAGAATTGTTGGTTCCAACAGCCTCTGAACCAGACACTCCAGATTCAATTCCCAGGGCTTGTTGTCCACCTACAGAAGGAGTGTTTGTGCTGCTGTTCAACAGGTTGATAATCAGCCTGCTGATCCTTCCAGCAATTCCCAAAGGGTATGGGAAGATACAAAGTAAACTAGTGAACTCACCATCTCTACCCCGCCATGTCTCGCGAATAGCAATGTATCCTCATTCTTCTATCTTCTCTCCCGCAAGCCCTACCACAAATATACCAATCATCACAGAATCAAACACAAAAATCCAAGTCTACACATTTCCCCCCAACTTGAAGTAGTTCAAAACTGATTGACAACATTTCAACACGGCTTTTGAACCACGATTCTTTCCATTTTGTTAAATGTCCAAAGCTTTGCATGTTTTAAATCTGCTTCACTGCTAAAGAAGGGACCCAAACAAAAGCAGCTGCTTATTTATAGCTTTGCACCGCAGCTTCAGTGGTTGCCAAGCTGGCTAGAAAGCTCCGAATATCAAGTTACAGTACTTTGCCCCACAAGTGCACTGTGGAGATGGAAGATTTTGTGCTGCAGCAGACATGCAGCAGGCAAATTGTAATGTTTCCACGCTGCAGCCATTCAAGTACACATTCAGTTTAGTTACTCTGATGCAGATAGAGTAATTGACCACCCTGTCGGGTATGCAGAAGCGATAAGAATTAAAGAGGAATTTATGGCTCATTCACGCAGTCTCCTAGCCAAAAGGCACAACGCAAAGGCAAGCTCTATGTGAGATTGGAAAGTGGTGAAATTGACTCAGTGCTAAACAGAAAAAGCAGAGGCCAGAGTTCCAGTTTTATGACATTAGCAATAAGGGGGCTCTGCTTAATCACTATAAAAAAAAAAGGAAGTAAATGCCACATCGCAACACCATTCTTTGAAACTTGACATTATATTCAGTAGTAATGAGGAAAATAATTGAGGTTAATTTTTCATTTTAAAGCCCGCAACAGATGTTTGGCTCCAGTTCTGGTGTAAATTTATGTCAGGCTGCACAAATCAGGTACGCCTGTTGGAGTACCAAACCCAGGCAACTGGCATGGAGGCTATAATAAAGGGGAAGGCCAATCAGGAGGAAACTCAGCCAGCTTTATTTACATCCTCTCACACAACTTCCCCAACTACTTTCATCGACAACTCGATTAACCCACCTTGCACAATAAATTTTAAAACAACGACCATTTCTCAAAAGGATGTTTGACATCTCTTCAAAATATAGGAAGCAGAATAATTGAGGAGAGGAAACCATCCAGTCACGGAGTTCACCCTTTATTGGATTAATTATCAATTTTTTGAAAGGACTTTAACTCTGATAAGAAGCACAACCTTTTTAAGGGACAGGCTGAAAGGTAAGGGAAGAGAGGAAGGGAAGGTGATTGAGGATGACAGAGTTTCTGTCCTGTCACAACCTGCGCTCAGGGGAAATGGATTGGAATAGAAGGGCTGACTGAAGAGTTAAGGATGGGAAAAGTGACAACAAAGCAAGGATAAGGTGACTTCAAAGAGGGCGAACAGGTAGTTCAAAGGGAATGGGGCAGTGGAAGCAGCGCCGGCTCTAGGGTTGCTGGCGCCCCGGGCAAGCTGAACTTCGGCGCCCTTGGGGGGGGCGGGTCTGAGGGGGGGCGGGGCCGAGGGGCGGGGCAGGGGGGGCGAGGCCGAGGGGGGGCGAGGCCGAGGAGGGGCGGGGGGGCGGACCCGAGGAGGGGGCGGACCCGTGGGGGGGGCGGACCCGAGGGGGGGGCGGGGGGGGCAGACCCGAGGGGGGGCGGACACGCGGGGGGGGCGGACGCGGGGGGCGGACTTGAAGGGGGGCGGACCCGAGGGCGGGGCGGGGCGGGGGGGCGGACCCGAGGGGGGGTGGGGGGGAATGAGCGGGGGGGGGCGGACCGAGCCGGGGGGCCGCCCTGGGGGCGGGCGGCCACCGCGCATGCGCTGGTTGGCACCGGCCCAACTGCGCATGCGCGGGACCCGAGTCTCTGGCGCCCCCGAGCACATGGCGCCCCGGGCGACTGCCCGAGTTGCCGGTGCCTTGAGCCGGCCCTGAGTGGAAGTGAAAGGACCAACGGGATTGTAGGAAGTGGAATGATAAAGGAGCAAACGACATGATTGAAGCATGAGGATGAGAGGAATTATGAATGTTTAAGAGAGGGGATCGAAAGTTGCTGAGGGCCATATTCTCCCCGTAGCTGCAGTACAAATGCAGCGTGCAGCTATTCGGAATTACTTTCTCACCCCCTCCTCCCACTAAAACGACAATGGAAGAAGCCAAGACAGCCCAGCAATGAGAAGGAAAAGAGAAAGGGAGACGTAACCAACACCGTTTTTCAACAGGATGAGTTTCCAGTCACTCAAATGTTCAACTTGCAAGTGGCCTCGGGCAGCAGCATTTAAAAGCAAATTACTGCGGATGCTGGAATCTAATACAAAAGCAGAAAATACTAAACAATCTCACCAGGTCTGACAGCATTTGTGGAGAGAGAAGGGAGCTGACGTTTCAAGTTTGGATAACTGTTTGTCAAAGTTAGAGAGAAGTGGAAATAGGATCAGAAGTATGTTGTGGGGGGAGGAGGAGCAGTAGGACCGAATAGAGGGCCAGCAATAGGTAAAGATTGACAAAGATTGACAAAAAAAGACCAAGGGAATGTAAATGATGGAGATAATGACTAAGATGGGTGCTGATAGTAGCACATTAAGAGATCAGAATATGTTAATTGGATTGGATTGGATTGGATTTGTTTATTGTCACGTGTACCGAGGTACAGTGAAAAGTATTTTTCTGCAAGCAGCTCAACAGATCATTCAGTAAGACCATAAGACCATAAGACATAGGAGTAGAAGTAAGGCCATTCGGCCCATCGAGTCCACTCCACCATTCAATCATGGTTGATTTCAACTCCATTTACCCGCTCTCTCCGCATAGCCCTTAATTCCTCGGGAAATCAAGAATTTATCAATTTCTGTCTTAAAGACACTCAATGTCCTGGCCTCCACCGCCCTCTGTGGCAATGAATTCCACAGACCTACCACTCTCTGGCTGAAGAAATTTCTCCTCATCTCTGTTCTAAAGTGACTCCCTTTTATTCTAAGGCTGTGCCCCCGCGTCCTAGTCTCCCCTGCTAATGGAAACAACTTCCCTACGTCCATCCTATCCAAGCCATTCATTATCTTGTAAGTTTCTATTAGATCTCCCCGTATTTTCCAGTACATGGAACAAAAGGGAATTAAAATAAATTCAAGAAAATACAAGAAAATACATGAGAATACATAATAGGGCAACACAAGATATACAATGTAACTACATAAGCATTGGCATTGGATGAAGCATACAGGGTGTAGTGTTAATGAGGTCAGTCAATAAGAGAGTCATTTAGGAGTCTGGTGACAGTGGGGAAGAAGCTGTTTTTGAGTCTGTTCGTGCGTGTTCTCAGACTTCTGAATCTCCTGCCCGATAGAAGAAGTTGGAAAAGTGAGTAAGCCGGGTGGGAAGGATCCTTGATTATGCTGCCCGCTTTCCCCTGGCAGCAGGTGTAGATGGAGTCCATGGATGGGAGGCAGGTTCGTGTGATGGACTGGGCGGTATTCACGACTCTCTGAAGTTCCTTGCGGTCCTGGGCCGAGCAGTTGCCATACCAGGCTGTGATGCAGCCCGATAGGATGCTTTCTATGGTGCATCTGTAAATGGCAGAACAAAGGTAAGCAGTGTGTCAAAGGACAACTTGGAACAGGGAACAGATGACCCGAGTGGGATGAGATGGGGGTGGAAGGGGGGAGGGACAATGGTCAGGGAAAAACTGATCGATGGAAGAAATGAAAATAAATTGATAGAAATAAAAATGGGGTGATGGTGGAGGAGAGAAGTCACAGGCTAAATTGTTGAACTCCATGTTAAGTCCGGAAGGCTGTAATGTACCTAATCGGAAGGTGAGCGTGCTGTTGCTCCAGTTTGCACTGGGTGAATTGAAATGGCAAGCAGCAGGAAGGTCTGGGTCCTGCTTGCAGACAGACCGAAGGTGTTCTCCAAAGCAGTCACCCAGTTGCATTTATTCTCTCCAATGTAGAGTAGACCGCATTGGGAGCAGAAAATGCAACAGACCAGATTGAAGGAGGTGTACGTGAAGTGCTGCCTCACCTGAAAAGAGTGTATAAGCCCTTGGATGGTGAACAGGGAGGAGGTAAAGGGGCAGGTGTTACACCTTCTGTGATTTTAATTATATTGGTCAAAACAATTCTTCTTCCAAATCTCTTCCCTGAAGGTGTTGACTGATGCTTGTGTACAGTTCCATTGACACCAGCAACTCTGAGGAACCTCATCAACCTTTATTTTCCTTTAAGTCAAGAAGACAGCACAAAGGCAGGACATATAATGGGTGTTGTGGTGGTGGTCGTGGAGGAGGAGGGGGGGGGGGGGGGGGGGGGTCAGGGAAGGTGTGATTTATAGCCCCCAATTCTACATCATTAGCCAATGTTAAAATTACCGCTCGTGATTGTTCTGATTTGAGGGTGGTATGGTGGAGGCGGAAGTTGCTATTTAATCACAGGGGATATTAGAACCAAGATCAATACTGCCCTCACCTGCTATTCTGACATTTAGCACTCGACAGGGATCAGGAACCCATGATGATGTTTCAGCTTCTTTGCCAAGAGGTACTGAGGCTAGTTTCAGCATGGCTACTCAGGCCTTGCTCAGATTGGTCAACTCCACACAAATTGAACGAGGGCCTCTCCAGGTTCCACACTTTCATTTTCCAACAGAGCAGTTAGGAAATGAATTGCACAATAATTCTGGAGAGATTTCATCAATAACTACAGCAGTAAACTAAGTTTGTAATTTGTTAAATTTACACATATTTTGTATTAAGTCCACTGCTGGTACTACACTAATTATATCTGCTACTTTCTCCGATATGTTTCACAGTGTTATTGGGTACTATCACTATTGCTACACCACTGATCCTTCTAATTTGTTCTGTAGACAAAAATGATTGTTTTGCTTCCCGAAGATGTGATAATTCACTGCAATGAAATTAATATGTACGAATGGAGGTCATGGAAAGAGTTACAAGGCTGTAATTTAATCGAGAAGGTAATATGAACATCAGCAGAACCCTGAAATTTAATTACTGGATTTAGCTCCCTTCACAATATCTTTTATTTTGTAAAATATATTGTACATACCATTCTGAAGTTTAAAGGATTACAAAGAAAAGATTAACGACAGCTGCAAGCAACATTGCAATAACATTTACCAAATAAATACTGAGTTGTGGTGATGTTGACCATACATGACTACAACAGTGGATCAGAATATAGGAACAGGAGTAAACCATTCAGCCCCTTAAGCCTGAGAGCCACCATTCAATCAGACCATGGCTTAGCTGGATGTACCTACTTCTGACCCCTATTCTTTCATATTGCTAACTAAAAAATAAATCTTCTGATCTCAAAAATTCCATTTGTACAGCACCCACAGTCTTTTGTATTTCATGTAAATGCAAAGAGGCTTCTTAAATTACATCAGTTTATGGTGTGTATTGTACTAATGTGTATTTCATTTACAATTTTTCAACAGAGAGAGCAGCAGAGAGATCAATATAACCTCCCGTCACGCTTGAGTAATTTTGAAGTGGTCAACTGGAAATTGACAGCACTTATCTCTGTTTGATGTGGTCCAGGAGCTGTCAATCAAAGCTCGATGTTTATAAACATAATTAATAATAATCTTTATTTTCACAAGTAAGCTTACATTGCCATGACGTTACTGTGAAAAGCCCCTAGTTGCCACATTCCAGCACCTGTTCAGGTACACAGAGGGAGAATTCAGAATGTCAATTCACCTAACAGTACATCTTTCGGGACTCGTGGGAAGAAACCGGAGCAACCGGAGGAAACCCAGGCAGACACGGAGAGAACGTACAGACTCCGCACAGACAGTGACCCAAGCGGGGAATTGAACCTGGAACCCTGGCGCTGTGAAGGCATAGTGCTAACCACGGTGCTACCGTGCGAAGTTAAAACACTTCAAAGTTACTCAACCGTGAAGGGAGATGAATGGAGCCAAGCTGACACATGTGTGTGTGTGGGTTATGGGGGGAGGGGGGGGGGGAGATATCAAGCACAGCCTCGTAAAATCAATATCAAAGAGAAATTAATTAATGGCTTGCACCACCATGATCTGGGGGGGGGGGGGAGGGGGGCGTTAAACCCACCTGACTGGTTACTCTTTCCAGGAATTGTCAGGTGCTGCTTCCTGTGCCTGAGCCACCAGGTGTATTGGCCACGTGAGTGTTGAAGCAGTAATTAATTTCATTGTCCCTGTCTGGACTGCTCTCTAACTTCCATGATGTGGAGATGCCGGCGTTGGACTGGGGTGAGCACAATAAAAGTCTTCCAACACCAGGTTAAAGTCCAACATGTTTGTTTCAAACACTAGCTTTCGGAGCACTGCTGCTTCACCTGAGGAAGGAGCAGTGCTCCGAAAGCTAGTGTTTGAAACAAACATGTTGGACTTTAACCTGGTGTTGGAAGACTTCTTACTGTGCTCTAACTTCCAGACAGGGATCTCTCTTCTGTGAGGCTTCCTAGGAGTATCTCTTTTCTGAGGAGTCTGTGGCGGGGTCTCCCTATTTATGGGTCTGTTGGGGTCTTATTTAGGGGGTCCCGCTGGGTGTCTCTTTATTTGGGGCTCTCTGTGGGGGTCTCTTTATTTAGCGATTGCTGGGGGATCTCTTTACGTAGGGGGTATCTGTGCGGGGTCTCTTTATTTTGGGGGTCTCTGTGGAGGTGTAAGTCAGATCAACTTGTAGAGGGGACATACCAGAGATTCGGGGGGTGGGGAGCTGAATTATGCAGAATGGAGGGCGCTCTGAATTGAGATGCACTGGAGGGGTGGCCATCGGACCGCCTGCTCAACATGGTAGCCCAATACTGGGATTCCCGAGGGAATCCCTTGTAATCATCACCATTCATATATTTGTGTGGCTAAGGATTGGGTTCAGCTCCGGCAGGAGAGCATAGGGCTGAATTCTCCGCCCCAACAGCTCCTTTTTCTTGCATGGCATGCCCCTGCCGGCAGTGGGTGGAGGTGCTATTTCATGGGCCAGTGTAGACTCAATAGGCCGAATGGCCTCTTTCTGCACTCTAAATTGTATGATTCTATGATTCCAGCCGTTCTCCTTTTTATCTCCTCTCCCTTTGTGCTGTCAGATAACTTACTTGATATCCATTCTTGGTTAAATCACAAATTTTCCAGTTGAACATTGATAAGAGCAAAGCCCTCTTTGCAAACTCAGTACCCGCAAGATCCAGAGGAGCAGCTATTAAGAGGGGTGACCAAAGGTTTAATCAAATAGGAAGGATATTTCCTTTCATATTGAAACTGTTATGAGCAGGTGGAAGAGGAATGAACTGGATATCTGTTGAGGCCCCAGCTATTTCCTCTCTTGCCTCCCACAGTAACATGGGATACATCCCATCCAGCCCAGGGACTTGTCCACCTTAATGTATTTTAAGATATCCAACACTTCCTCCTTCGTTATGCTAACTTGTCCTTGAGTATTCACACACCCATCCCTGACCTCAACATCCGTCATGTCCCTCTCTTCAATGAATACTGATGCAAAGTACGGGAGGTGCCCCACGGTGGCCTGGCCAGCGATCAGGGCCCACCATGGGTGGGCCTGTGCTGTGGGGGCACTCTATTCCTCCGCGTCAGCCTAGTACCGATCCGCGAGTCCGGCGCGGAGATGAACCCCCCTGCACATGCGCGGGGGTAATGCAGCAGCCGCTGGCGCTCCCGTGCATGCGCCAACTCGCGCCGGCCAGCAGCGACCCTTCGCCGCTGGTTGGCATGGTGCCAACAGCGCCGGCCCTAGGGTTGCTGGCGCCCCGGGCAAGCTGAACTTCGGCGCCCTTGGGGGGGGGGGCGGGGCCAAAGAGCGGCGGGGCCAAAGAGGGGCGGGGGGGGGCGAGGAGGGGCGGGGCCGAGGGGGGGACGAGGAGGGGCGGGGCCGAGGGGGGGGTGGGGTGGGGGGCGGACCCGAGGGGGGGCGGGGGGGCGGACCCGGGGGGGGGGGGGTGGGGGGGCGGACCCGAGGGGGGGCGGACCCGAGGAGGGGGGCGGACCCGAGGAGGGGGCGGGGGGCGACCGAGGGGGTGACGGGGGGAGCGGACCGAGCGGGGGGGCGGGGCCGCCCTGGGGGAGGGCGGCCACCGCGCATGCGCTGGTTGGTACCGGCCCAACTGCGCATGCGCGGGACCCGAGTCTGGCGCCCCCTAGCACATGGCGCCCCGGGCGACTGCCCGAGTTGCCGGTGCCTTGAGCCGGCCCTGGGTGCCAAGCCCCTTCCCACCGACCGGCACGGCACAAACCACTTTGGCGCCAACCGAGCCCCCGAAGGTGTGGAGGATTCTGCAACTTTGGGGTGGCTTGACGCTGGAGTGGTTCCCGCCAGGCTTTGCACCTTTTTTTCCCGCCCCGACGATTTGCGCAGAATCCCGCCCCTTATGTATGCTTCCTTTTTCTTTTTGACTTGACTCACATCTCACAAATTGCTCTCCATCCGAACCCTTGGCACAAAGGGGGTCCCAGTCAATATGGGGAAAATTAAAATTACCCACCACAACAACCCTGCTAATTTTACATATTTCCAGAATCTGACTACATATCTGTTCCTCTGCATCCCGCTGGCTGTTGGGAGGCCTATAGTACAACCCCAAAATTGTGTTTGCATCCTTCCTATTTATGAGCTATACCCAAATGCCTCACTGCAGGATCCCTCCAAAATGTCCTCCCTCATTGCAGCAGTCATTTGTTGCCTAACCAATAATGCAATCACCCCACCCTTTCTGCTACCCGCTCTGTATTGTCTAAAACATTGATATCCCGGAACGTTAAGCTGCCAGTCCTGTCCCTCCTTTAACCATATCTCCATAATAACAACAATATCATAATTCCCACATTAATCCAGGCACAAAGTTTATCCTTCTTACCTGCTATACTTCTTGCATTGAAGCAAAAACACTCCAGACCTTCATACCCGCTGAGTTCAACGACCTCTCCCTGCCTGCTCTCCCTCTTAGCTATATTTGTTTTAGTCTCAAGCTCTTCCCCAGACTCTACACTAGCTGGCCTGCTGCTCCCGTTCCCACGCCCCTGCCATACTTATTTAAACCATCGCAAACCACATTAGCAAACCTCCCAGCCAGGATATTGGCACCCCTCCAGTTTCAGTGCAACCCGTCCTTCTTGTACAGGTCTCAGCTTCCCTGGAAGACATCCCAATGATCCACATGTCTGAAGCCCTTCCCCCTACACCAGCTCTTTAGCCATGTGTTCAACTGTAGTATTCGCTTTGTTCCTCACCTCACTAACACGTGGCACGGGACGTAATCCTGAAATTACTACACTCGCGATAGAACATAGAACATAGAACATAGAACGATACAGCGCAGTACAGGCCCTTCGGCCCTCGATGTTGCACCGACATGGAAAAAAAATCTAAAGGCCATCTAACCTACACTATGCCCTTATCATCCATATGCTTATCCAATAAATTTTTAAATGCCCTCAATGTTGGCGAGTTCACTACTGTTGCAGGTAGGGCATTCCACGGCCTCACCACTCTTTGCGTAAAAAACCCACCTCTGACCTCTGTCCTATATCTATTACCCCTCAATTTAAGGCTATGTCCCCTCGTGCTAGCCACCTCCATCCGCGGGAGAAGGCTCTCGCTGTCCACCCTATCTAACCCTCTGATCATTTTGTATGCCTCTATTAAGTCACCTCTTAACCTTCTTCTCTCTAACGAAAACAACCTCAAGTCCATCAGCCTTTCCTCATAAGATTTTCCCTCCATACCAGGCAACATCCTGGTAAATCTCCTCTGCACCCGTTCCAAAGCTTCCACGTCCTTCCTATAATGAGGCGACCAGAACTGTACGCAATACTCCAAATGCGGCCGTACTAGAGTTTTGTACAACTGCAACATGACCTCATGGCTCCGGAACTCAATCCCTCTACCAATAAAGGCCAACACACCATAGGCCTTCTTTACAACCCTATCAACCTGGGTGGCAACTTTCAGGGATCTATGTACATGGACACCGAGATCCCTCTGCTCATCCACACTGCCAAGAATTTTACCATTAGCCAAATATTCCACATTTCTGTTATTCTTTCCAAAGTGAATCACCTCACACTTCTCCACATTAAACTCCATTTGCCACCTCTCAGCCCAGCTCTGCAGCTTATCTATGTCCCTCTGTAACCTGCAACATCCTTCCGCACTGTCTACAACAGCGATCCTGCTTACTACCTAACACCTTGAAATATCTTTGCAGGACCTTGTTGGTATTCCTGCCTATGTCATTGTACCAATGTGGACAATGACATTTGTTTGTTTGCTTTCCCATTTCAGGATGCCCTGTACCAGCTCAGAGATATTCATGACCCTGGCACCAGGGAGAAAACACACCATGCTGGGGTCTCTTTTGCGACCACAGAATCTGTACCCCTGACTATCGAATCTCCAATTAGTATTGCTCTATTATGCTTCCCCCCCCCCCCCTCCTTTGTACAGAAAGGCCAGCCATGGTGTCCTGCTCTGGCTACTGTTGCTGCTGTCACCTGAAGGGCCATTCCCCTCATCAGTATCCAAAAGGGCATAATTGTTAGAGAGGGGACAGCCACCAGGGACTCCTGCACTGACTGCCTGCCCCGTCGAGCAGTTACCGATTCATCTTCCTGTACCTTGGGTGTGACCTTGAGCGTGACCGCATCTCTATAACTTCTATCTATGATGTTTTACGCCATTAATCCACCATGAATCATCACAATTATCCTTGAGGCATGAATTTTAAATGTTGTGACTGATTTGAGTTATCTGATTTCTTGGATACAATCAGATGAAGAAAATGTTTCAATTATTAAGAGATCTCAGTTATCTGGTTGGTTTCTGGTAGAGTTGATTTCTCAAACTGGACAACACACTTCTTCCAAACGAGAGAGGGAGAGAAAGAGAAACCTTCAGCCTGTTTCCTCTGCTGTAGACCTTCCTGACACCTCCTGTGTCACTTGCAATCTTTCTCTAGTGGCTGGGCAGCCTGGCCTTGAAATACTTCATCTATTGTGTATTTCCAAGAGATTTTAAGTGGCAGCCATTGTATCAACATTCACTACTTTGCATTTTTAATATCTGTTCTTGAGGCAGTTACGGATTTCCATGGGTGACTGGATGATAAGAAATGTCTCTTCCTTCACAACTGACCAAGTGTGATTTGTTTCTTTCTCATCTTCGTCGCGTGGCCTCTAAATTAAGATAAAACTCTCTTTCTTTGAAGATTTCAAAAGGAAGAAACACAATACAATCCACATAACTTTGCATTCCAACCTTCTTGAAATCAAAACTTTCCGCACCGCCTTCTAATCTTTCAATGGCCTCCTGACTACAAAGTTCATACCTTACTCCAACAATCTTCCAAATTTAAAAATTCAAACTTGTCACCAAATCAAAAAAAAGTAATTGTTTTCTCATTGATTTCCTTTCCAGTCGTGTCTTGCACGATAGTTCTTGGGCCCTTACTTTTCTCAGTTGAAAAGAAGGCTTATTGTTTTGAATGTGACCTTGCATTTTTATATAGTTTCCTTTGTCTCAGTTCTACGCTACACGCACATTAAACCCCCATTGGCATATAATTTTTTTTTTTAATTTAGAGTACCCAATTATTTTTTCCAATTAAGGGGCAATTTAGCATGGCCAATCCACCTACCCTGCACATCTTTGGGTTGTGGGGGTGAAACCCACGCAAACACGGGGAAAATGTGCAAACTTCACACGGACAGTGACCCAGGGCCGGGATTCGAACCCAGGTCCTCAGCGCCGTAGGCAGCAATGCTAACCACTGTGCCACCGTGCTGCCCCTATTGGCATATAATTAACGGACCTACCGCGATGCTCCGCCTCCGCCAGGAGGAATTGCCTGGGAAACAGGGCCGTGGCTGCTGAGGGAGAGGCGCAGCTGCCAGGGCTGGCGCTTGGGGGCAGGGTTTGCAGGGCTGGGGGAGCAGCAAGGAGTGACCAGGGGATGGGTCATTGGGTTGGGGTATCCCTCTGGGATCAGAGTGTCCAGGCATGGCCTGCCATTGTCGCGGCCTGCAAGGTAGTCATCTTGCTCCGTACCCCACTGACTGCCCACTGTGGCCTGTGGTTGAGCAGAGTGTCACCGGCCATATGGCTGCCCCCACTAGGACCCAACCCACAACCGGGCGCCACCCTGCCAGCAGCCCACCCGAGGGGACACCTGGGTGTAGACATGTTATGCATATCGCCCGCCATGGCCAGGTGCCCTGCACACACAGATCACTAGCTGCCCACCCCCTGTGCTGCCTGGGTCCATGTTGTGCAGGGTGCAATACAAGCAGACTGCTGGCGTGAGGGGTTCGGCCACCCTCTGGGTAGAAGGGTACAGGTGTGTGGGATGGGGTTGATGCCAGGGCAGGTTGCTGGTCATTCACCCAGGCTGCACTGAGGAGGTCATGTAGCTTTTTATAGCAGCGCTGGACGGTCCCGCCGGTGGTGCCCATGGCACCCACGACTCTGCCACCTGCATCCAGGCCTGGCGTACAATGGTGGGTTACAGCCTCCTTCCCACCCCAGGGAACAGGGTGCCTCAACTCTCCTCCACAGCATCCAGCAGGTTCTCAATTTCCACATCTGCGAGACAGGGTGCTGCTCTTCAGCTTGCCATCTTCTTGACTGGGTTGAGTGTGTGTGGGGAATGGAGCACTTATTTGTGCCGCAGCTTGACAGCCTCTCGAGTGCCTATCCCAACCCTGGCGAACCTGATGCCATTTTGCATTAGAATTTCACTAGAGTGGCACCAGTGCTAGCCCATTAACAGATCCTGAATTGCTCCAGGACTGGCACCGCTTTCGGGGTTGATCACCAATTCAGTCCCGGCATCAGCACTTAGTCTCTGAAACGGAGAATCGAGCCCAAAGCCATTCTCATGAATGACAAACAACACACCGTCATTCATTTTAAACTGTAATATTTGGTGAAAATAAACAATTACTGTTTAAAGAAGGAACTTGGAATTATGTAGTATTTTAATCACATACCTCAAACATTTGGAATAGCATTTGAACGTACAAGCTTCTGACTTACAGGGTAGAGAGCACTGCTATTGAGGGACACAGAATGGGACACTATTAGCATGAAATTTATTTTACAACTTGAGAAAGTGAAATCTTGATGACTTGGTTCAAAGCATTAATATTGACGGTGTCAACTCTGGCAGGATTCTGTATCTATTCTGTTGTTGACACCCCTTCATTATGTGCATGCGAGTTCTCTGAGCTATGCAGTACAGGGATGTGTCAGAATTGATGGTGCGTTAATTGCACTCTCATTTGTGTGAAAGATCGTCATAAAATTTAATACTGACCACCACCACTGACAACTACATTCTAAGTTAAGAGAAACTCCTCTTTCTTTGAAGATTTTAAAAGTAAAGAAACCAATAAATACAAGCCACATAACTGTGCATTCCAAACTTATTGAAATCAAGACTTGTTACATGGCTTTCTAATCTTTCATGACACCCCAACTTTGAAATTCATACCTTGTCCCTACAATATTCCAGCTTTCAAAACTCAAAGTTTGCCATCAAATTAGAAAAGGAAAATCACTGTTTTTTAATGCGCCCTTAATTTCTTCATTGTTTTTCTTCCCAGTAGTGTCCTGCACTATAGGCCTATTGGGCCCTTGAGGTCAGCTTCTTAGTGAAAAGAAGGGCAGCACGGTGGCACAGTGGTTAGCATTGCTGCCTACGGCGCTGAGGACCCGGGTTCGAATCCCGGCCCTGGGTCACTGTCCGTGTTGAGTTTGCACATTCTCCCCGTGCCTGCGTGGGTTTCACCCCCACAACCCAAAGAGGTGCAGGTTAGGTGGATTGGCCTAGCTAAATTGCCCCTTAATTGGAAAAAAATAATTGGATACGCTAAATTTATTTTTAAAAAAGAAGATACAGTGGCACAGTGGTTAGGACTGTTGTCGCACAGCACCAGAGGTCCGGGTTCAATTCTAACCTTGGGTGACTGTCTGTGGAGAGTTTGCACTTTCTCCCCGTGTCTGCGTTGGTTTCCTCTGGGTGCTCTGGTTTCCTCCCACAGTCATGTTAAATTGCCCCTAAGTGTTCAAGGGTTAGGAGGGGTTAAGAGGATAGGGCGGGGAATTGTTCCTAGGTAGGGTGCTCTTTCAGAGAATCGATGGACCGAATGGTCTCCTTCTGCAACTGTCAGGATTCTATGAAATTCTATGTTTTGGATTCTTAAATAGAAGATTCAAGTTGTATCCCGTCACAAGTGACCTCCCGCTTGATGCACGATCAATTGCACAAAGGTGAGAGTTGAATACAACTGAGGCTTTATTACACTAAGATGTGTGGCCTTCTACAGCAGCTGGTGAAATGGCTGCTCTACGGGTAGCACACATATTAATACTCCACCTACTGGGTGGAGCCAGCAGGCAGGGACTACCACCGTACCTGTAGTACAGGGCCTTACCACACCTCTCCTAATATATACAACAGTGCTGATTACCACACCGCTCAAGGTGAATTTTGTTACCATTGGCCAGGTTGTTTAGAAAATGATAGAAAACAGATACAAGGGTAAATTTTCACCATTGCTTGCCTTATAAATGCCTTACAAGTGGTGGTTTTCCTGGTGGTTTTGGCAAGGAATGTCAATGACTGCAATATAAAGATCCACAGCAGTGGTTGGACCCTCAAACATGGAGACAGTTGGGCACAAGAGAAGTAATGAGAAAGAAAGAAAATGACAATAAACAAAGCCAGCAGAAAAGGTTAAAGTGTCTCTGCTGCAAGGAAGAAAACTCAATTTGTACTTAGCAGATGATGATAAATGATACAGGCATCCCCTGAACATTCAGCTGGAAAGCAAATGCTGCATATTCAATCTGTCCAAGTACATAATGCACAATGCCCTTACTATGTTATTATAGTGTTCACAAACGTAACCACAAATATCACTGTAAGGCACACACACAACATTAGAAAGGTTGGTGAACCACTTTATTATGTCTGGTTCACATGGCACTTCATATGAAGTTGAACCTTTCCATGAGCCAGGCGAGTACTGCAGGTTTTCATCTTAGCCATGCTTGATCAGGGATGACATTCATAATGTCAGCTGCAGAGGTGCCATGACCGGTAAAATGTAATAAGCCAAACTCCATGGTATCCGAAACCAACATTACCTTTTATTTATTTTCAAAATGTTTGACCGAGCATCACAAAACAAATGTGATGAAGACTCAGTCAACATTTTGCACCTGTAAACCAAGAAAAATCTGTACTTTAAATTCAAAATCTACTCTGACGACGTATCTGATTTACCCAAAGTAATCTAGCACTTCCATTGTGAATAGTCACTTGATGCATCAAATACTAAAATTAATAATACCGGTAGTTGCAGGGAGGAATAAACAGTGCAAATTAAGTAAACTGGAAATAGTGTATTTTTTGTTGGAAAAGACTGAGACTATCTACTTAAATTGCAAAATAATCTAACCCATGATTTTTTTTGTTAAATTCAGAGTATCCAATTAATTATTTCCAATTAAGGGGCAATTTAGCGTGGCCAATGCACCTAACCAGTACATTTGGGCTGTGGGGGCGAAACCCACACAAACAAGGGGAGAATGTAAAAAACCCACATGGATAGTGACCCAAAGCCAGGATCGAACCTGGGACCTCGGCAGCGTGAGGCAGCAGCACTAACCACTGTGCCACTGTGCTGTCCTATCTAACCCATGATAATGTCAGTATTAATGAGGTTATTGCAGGGCATTCGGACTTTAATAATAATAATCTTTATTGTCACAAGCAGGCTTACATTAACACAGCAATGAAGTTATTGTGAAAAGCCCCTAGTGGCCACACTCCGGCGTCTGTTCAGGTACACAGAGGGAAAATTCAGAGTGTCCAATTCACCGAACAGCACATCTTTCGGGACTTGTGGGAGGAAACTGAAGCACCCGGAGGAAACCCACGCAGACACGGAGAGAACGTGCAGACTCCGCAGACAGTGGCCCAAGGCGGAAATGGAACCTGGGAGCCTGGTGTTGTGAAGCAACAGTGCTAACCACTATGTTACCATGTCGCCCATACCGTGCCATCCTTAACAGCAGGATGTGTGATTGTCTCTGTGCAATTAGATATTTGCTCAGGTTTCAGGACTGTCTGGAGCTGCGTACTGCTGAGTCACATGATGTGCTACAGCCATCTTAAACAGCCATTTGTGTCAACTTTTAGAGAATGTAACTTTGAAGTTAGTAATACCATCCCTCCTGTACTTGGCATGGCATGAGGTATGCAAACCTTTAACAGTTTGACTCCTTTCTTGAATCCACAATTTGGATTTTCTGGAATCAACCTTTTTTAAGTTCTGTAATTACGAAGGCCTTGCAATGTTGGTCATTTATTTATTTTGGGGAATACGGGCAGACTGTATATGTTCTGTTTTCATATCACAGGATCTACACAGATTGTAGCCACCGAAGTTGGCCATTCCCTCAATACAAAATGGAAGAACGCAAAGCTTTCAGGTTAAAATGGACAATGTTTGCAGCACAAGCAGGCTGCACCAAGCCAATGTGTATTCTGTCTGCTAAGAGAGCAGACAGCACCAAAATGAACATTCCGCATACTAATGAGGCAATCTCCGGGATAGTTAACATAGTAATGGAACGATCCCAGGGACAATGGGCACAAATGGGGAAGTGATTGCAACATTGTATGGGAAACCAGACACCCCGGCACCAGCGGGGTTCGAAAACAAAGCACCCGAAGCCCCGCCCAGTAGCCGAGAGACAGCCTTAGTATTGGGGGGATTCAAACACATCGATTGGGAAGAGACCCAATCGATTCCTAGCAGGTAAAGGGTTCCGCCCAAAAGAGCGTGAAGCCCTAGGACCTATAAAAGACAGGTCCCACACTTAGTTCGTTCTTCTTAACCAGCCCTCCTCTCTGGACCAGCCCCCTCGACCAGCCTTTTACCAAAGAAGACCTTGACCGAGAGAGAGGAGAGGTTTGGGACAGCAGCCGCCAGCAAGTAAGTGTCTCACAACGATCGCTACCAGAGATAGACACTCCTGACCCCTTTTTAACCCGTGCCAACCTGAAGTCTGCAGACCAGAGCAGAGAAAGAGGCCTTGTCCCCTGATCCGGCAGTTCCCTTCGAGATAAGTATTGGTTTATTTAGCGGTAGGAATAGTTTAATCCTTTTAGCATGTGAATGGGTAGTATTATAATTGTGTTATAATAAACTCAGTTGTTTGAACTTACTAATTGGTGTATGGTTTTATTGCTTTGAACTTGACCTTGAAACTTGTGGCGGTATCTTAACGATACCTGGTGACTCCAGAGCTAAGTAACGAAACAGAGCCAAATTGAGTGTTAAGCACACTCACTCAGAACTAGCAACATTTAGTGGCAACATCCAGACGGGACTCGATTAGAAGTGGCCCCCCCACTCCGAGAAAACCCAGAAATTTGAGTCAGAAATCCAATTGGGAAAAGGAAAAACCACAAGTGTTCAAGGAGTTCAAATCAATAGTCACAATTCGGAAGTGTGTTTTTGCATGCGTAACTAACAGGGTTGTAAGGTTAAACCGAGAGATTTTTGTTGCGACAAACTATCGGGAGTTTTATAAGTCGGAACATAGCGAAAGCCGTACCCGTATTTTAAAAGCATTGCCTTATCATCCCTCGTTCCAAATTAAAGAGAGCATAAGAGAAAATGGCCATGCAGGCAATGGAACGCCTCATGAACCCAGAGCAGTTCGTGGTCGCAGCGACCTACAGTAAAAGAGTAGGTCAGTGTCCCGTATGGGAGCTGGAACTCAGGAAGTACCTCAAAGGGAAAGGATGGCCCCTTTGGAGTGAGTTTTGTTTGAATGAGGAGACAGGTCCCGGGAGTATAGGACATACTTGGTGGGAGAACCTTTCTCAAATTCACAAGAAGAATTTAGGAAAAGCACGCAAGCCGATGGCAATTGTGTCCTGCTTGGCACAATTGCGAGGCACAGAGGAGGTCGTTCGGACGCTCCGCGAAGAATTAGAAGAGAGGAATAGAATGAGCAAAGTGAATGTCAGGGACATCGAAAAGGAGAATCTAAGTTTAAAGCAATGACTGGCAGAGAAGGACAGAGAGGTGGATGATGCCAAGAGGGCACATCAGTCTTGTCTAGCCCATCTGAGCAGCTCCCAAGCACAGTATGAGAAAGCCTATCAGGATGTGCAGCGCACAGTTCTGATAAGAGAAGATTCAGAGAAACAGGTAGAGGCACTGCAAAGGCAATGCTCTGACCTAAAGGCAGCTTTAAGAGCACTCCATGCTGCCACCACTGAGCAAAGGCAAAGCACAGTGGATCATGTGAAATGTAGGAAGCAGATTGCGCAGCTGCAATCTCTGCTTTCTGTACAGAATGGGTTCCAAGAGACATTTGGGACCCAGTTAGATGAGGAAAACGCCCCAGATTGGCAGGAATTAAACGAAACCGCGCAGCGCTATGTTCAGGGAACATGTGTGCTATCAGCACAACAGAAAAGGAAAGTGTCCCAACCCCCCACAGATCAGATAGCACCCGCACCAATGAACCCAGTCACCACCCAAAGAAAAGCAACCGCAGCAGAAGGCGCACCTGAGGTCACCTACATCACCCTCTTAACCGTAACACAACTAAGGGACGCGTGTGAGAAAATCACCCCGTTCCTCCCCACTGCAGACCCCCACCAATTTTTGCAAGAGTGAAGCAACAGGCGACCATGTACGGCCTGGATGAGCGAGAGCAAGTGAAGCTCACAGTTTTGAGTTTAGACTCATCGGTTGTAGCAGCCCTCCCCGACCCACAGAACGTTGGAGGAGGCACCCTTGAAGAGATGCATACATCTATTTTAGACGCGATAGGGTACAACAGAGGAGACCCAGTCGAAGGCCTAAATAAGTGTAGGCAGAAGAGGACAGAGCACCCCACAGCATTCGCAGGAAGGCTGTGGATTCATTTCACTGCCGTTTTTGGCGATTTAGACTGAGCACATTTAACCCGCGGTAATATGGTTAAATGGACCCGCACCATAATCTCCCACGCCACAGATGCAGGACAGAATGTCTGCTCCAATTATGACCCCTCAGAAGAGGCCCATAATGAAAAATGGGTCTTGAAAAGATTGTCCCACGCTTGGCAGCAATCCGTCCGCAATAAAACAGCATTTATAAATCCCGAGGATGAGCAGGCAGATGCAGACATGCATCCAGTTAAAACACATCAAAACCCCGCATGTGTAAATGAGGGAAGGAACAGCCCACAGCAGACCAAGTCACAGGAATGTTTTAACTGTGGTCAGTTAGGACATTACGCTCGAGAATGTCAAGCCCCCCCAAAACAGCAACAGAATCAGCCCACCAATGCCCCCCGAAGCAGCAACGAAACCAACAGCCCCGACCCCCCACTCAGGGAACAATACACAAGGGAACAATGCACCAGAGTGCCTGCTCCGCCTTATGTGCCTCAGGGGTCATGCTACAACTGTAGGCAGCCAGGACACTTCACCCGAGATTGCAAGAGACCCCCACCACCAGCGAGACCCGCCCCCCAGATATGAAAGAGAACACCACCCACAGCAGCTACAAGGTCCCAGCTGCCCCATGCAAACTATGAGCGCTTACCCACCAATTCTCATGGCAGGGATACCTCAGCAATACCAGTTCATTTTTGTTTCTCTCCTTCCCCTCTTCTTCAGTCACACTGCACTGACTCCATATGCTAGTTACACCCCCAGCCAAATGTAATTTACGGTATCCTTCGTTCTGATGGAACCTGTACGATATTTGTTGCATGTTTGTTTGTATGTGTTTGTTAAATGTTCAGTGTTTAAATTTAAACAGCTTTTTACAGCCCCACGCCACCACTGATGGAACCTGCACGCATGTTTGTATGTTTGTTTGTTAAATGTTTGATATGGAGATTGGCCACTCGCTTTTCAGCTGAAAAGCTTGTAACCATCTCACATCCCCTCGCCATATCAGTTGAAATGTCTTCTGCTGAATCGAACAATGTTCACGACTTGTCTTCTGTTTACAGATGTTGTTCCCGACAACATTTAATCTGAAATGTCTGAAGCCCAGCTCAAGGCTTCACCCTTCACCCCACTAGGAGCATCTTGGCTCCCCCTTTTTTTTAGGTGCCCCTCTATTCTGGGAATAGAGGCTGCAAATTCAACAATGACTACATTCTTGCCCGTTCGTTTCAGGTTGCTCAGGCAGTGGAGAAATGGCATTGATCGCCCGCCCTGTCTGAGGACCACCCCTTTGGTCGGCTAAGCTCGGGTACAGCACAGCACGCCCTACCCGGGGATCCCATTCATCTCTTACCCGTTACGGCCCATATGCAATTCGTTCGACTTTTTCATTTCTAAAGTTTGGTTTCATTTTGTTTAAGGTAGCCCTTCGGCCGCCACTCCATATGCTATTTACATCCAGGAACATTTTGGGATGGGAAATTGCAACACTCTGCGAGACGGCTCGTACTGGTTTAGTAGTTAAGTATATGTCTGGTCCTAAATCCGCTTTTGAAAAAAAAAAATGAGGGAGTCACATGGAGTGACCATCATAAAGGGAAATTTGGAACAAGAGGACAGATACTTAAAGTCAAGATATTAAGCTGAACACTAACAGATAATATGCTTGATCCCTTAGCTTTCGGACGTTCACGAGAGGAACCGAAGCAACAGCACAGCAAGATCCCAAGAAGGAAAGAGAAGAGAAGAGGAGAGAGAAGATGAAGAGCACTCGAATTGCTATGTTTTTAGCTATTGTGGCACCTGTGTGGTTGCGCTTGGATGCAGACCCCCTTTCCCACAGTACAACGTCTGCTAACTTCTCCCAAACCCAGACCACCCCCAGCCCAGTCAATGGTAACAGTACCCCGACCTGGTGTACCAGATTTCTGACATGGTACTCCTTGTCGTATGTCATAGAATCACTTTTGGTGATTGCAGTTCTCGGTATTATAGTTCAAACCCTCAGGATGAGGAAATGGAGAAGGAGAGCCCACCGCTCGCGGGCCTCAACAGTGTACAGAGTACAATCCCCCATTTTTGGATTCCACCAATCCCTCCAACCCCTTAATGTGTAATAAAGTATTTAATTTTGATGTGATCTGTAAATAAAGACTTTTGCGGATGTATTCTGAGCTCGACTGCCGAGTCAGAAAATGAAATGTAATGATGCTGCTGTGTGAATGATTAAGGATTTAGAATGTTGTAGAATGTTTAAATAAGAGATGAGAGTAGTTTATTGAGGATAGTTAGAGGTTCCCGATTCCAATTGATAATGCATGTCCCCTTTGACATAGCGCCAATCAGAGATTGTTAGTTAAAACTTTTTTGACATAATTGAGGAAAGGATAGAAGCCATGGAACTCGCTGAGGTCAGGGGACCCAAAGACACCGTACTTGGGTGATCCTTCATGATTTCTCATGAGGATCACAAGGAGGGAGTGTAGCCACCGAAGTTGGCCATTCCCTCAATACAAAATGGAGGAACGCAAAGCTTGCAGGGTAAAATGGACAATGTTTGCAGCACAAGTAGGCTGCACCAAGCCAATGTGTATTCTGTTTGCTAAGAGAGCAGACAGCACCGAAACGAACATTCCGCATACTAATGAGGCAATCTCCGGGATAGTTAACATAGTAATGGAACGATCCCAGGGACAATGGACACAAATGGGGAAGTGATTGCAACATTGAATGGGAAACCAGACACCCCGGCACCAGCGGGGTTCAAAAACAAAGCACCTGAAGGCCCGCCCAGTAGCCGAGAGACAGCCTCAGTATTGGGGGGATTCAAACACATCGATTGGGAAGAGACCCAATTGATTCCCAGCAGGTAAAGGGTTCAGCCCAAAAGGGCGCAAAGCCCTAGGACCTATAAAAGACAGGTCCCACATTTAGTTTGTTCTTCTTGACCAGCCCTCCTCTCTGGACCAGCCCTCTCGACCAGCCTTTAACCGAAGAAGACCTTGACCGAGAGAGAGGAGAGGTTTGGGACAGCAGCCGCCAGCAAGTAAGTGTCTCACAACGATCGCTACCAGAGATAGACACTCCTGACCCCTTTTTAACCTGTGCCAACCTGAAGTCTGCAGACCAGAGCAGAGCAAGAGGCCTTGTCCCCTGATCCGGCAGTTCCCTTTGAGATAAGTATTGGATTATTTAGCGGTAGGAATAGTTTAATCCTCTTAGCATGTGAATGGGTAGTATTATAATTGTGTTATAATAAACTCAGTTGTTTGAACTTACTAATTGGTGTATGGTTTTATTTCTTTGAACTTGACCTTGAAACTTGTGACGATATCTTAATGATACCTGGCGACTCCAGAGCTAAGTAACGAAACAGAGCCAAATTGAGTGTTAAGCACACTCACCCAGAACGAGCAACAAGGTGAAGAAGGCTTTTCGTTCCATCTTACCTTGCAAACTCTCCATCACCCCATCCAACTGTTTCCAAAATGAGTCTCTGCTATTCCACTGCAACATCATGCTGATGTTATCTGCGGGGATATCACAACTTGGAACCTTGTGGGAGTATATTACTTTATTTCATTTTGGTGTGACGAGACAAGTGAAACCCAAGTGAGAATAAACAGCCCAGTTGGCGTGCAACAATTATTAAAGACTATTTATTGAAGTAAAGAAAAGACAACACACACGAACAGTGATGTGTTAAGCAGGTTGGTTAGATGTCGACTGCAACTGGATGCAGGGAAGCTAGAAACAAATGTCTGACACCGGAGATGATCCAACACTGTTTTATTTAACTATGTACTGCTGTACATGTTCAGCTGTGGGTTGACACTCTACTAATCCTACTGATGACCTCTTACTGGCTTGACCAGACTTACTAACTACCACATGGCAGTCGTGCCCACTAACTTGTGCACTCTGACTGTCTCCGTGTTTGGGTCCCGAAAAGAGCGGGAGTCTTAATGCCCTGTGGGCTTGAAAGTGGTGGTGTCCTGTCTGGTGATTGGTGTTCTGTGTTGTATGTTCATTGGTCATCCTGTGTGCCAATCACTGCCTGTCTGCATCTCATTATATACATGAGAGGATATTATGACATCGCCCCTTTTAAAAAAAATAAGTTATGGAATGTGAAGGTATATACATACCTGACTATTTACAAGTGGTGAGTTAACGAACATATGTACATGGGAAGGTGTCTATAGTGCAGATACAGAGCAAACTGAACAAAATTTACAAAAGTAAAGTCTATAGATTCAGTCTTTGAGGCGGGTGATGAATTCTGGTCGATCGCCGCAGAGGTGGAGCAGGAGACGCCGGCACTTGGACAGGCGGGATTGTTCGCATTGCGGTGGTGTCGTGGACAGGCGGGATCGTTGGCAGATCGATGGTCTCGTGGCACAGAAGACGTCCGGAGGAGGCATGATAGCTGGCGGATAGGCGTGGGCGGGGTACTTTCCGCAGCACCCTCCTGTTGCACCGGAAAATGGAGCCATCAGCCATTTGAACAATGAAAGACCTTGGGGCGGCCTTCCTGACAACAGCTGGAGCCGACCAACCTCCCTCAGGAAAAAAATCTGCTGGAGCCAGCGCAGGCAGATCCGTGGCATGAGCATCATACGCGATCTTCTGCTGGTCCCTGGACCGATGCACTTTTTGCAGCACCGTGAGGTGGTCACGGTCTGGAATATGGATGGCTGGAACAGTCGTCCTCAGGTCCGGTTCATGAGCATCTGCGCCGGAGACAAACCAGTCGACAGAGGGGCTGCCCTGTAGGCCAGCAGCGCCAAGTTGAAATCGGAGGCTGAGTCTGCAGCCTTGCACAACAACCGCTTGACGATATAGACCCCTTTCTCGGCCTTCCCGTTTGATTGCGGGTAATGGGGACTGCAGGTGATGTGTCTGAAGTTGTAGGATCGTGGAAAATCAGACCACTCCTGGCTGCAAAAACACGGACCGTTGTCACTCATTACTGTGAGTGGTATCCCGTGTCTGGCAAATGTCTCTTTGCAGGCTTTGATGACTTAAACGTGAGGTCCAACAATTTCAGCACTTCCGGGTAACTGGAGAAGTAGTCGACCAAGAGCACGTAATCACGCCCATTGGCGTGAAAGAGGTCTACCCCCACTTTAGACCACGGAGAGGTCACAACCTCGTGCTGTTGCAGTGTTTCTTTGGGCTGAGCCGGTTGAAACTTCTGGCAGGTTGGGCAGTTGAGAACCATGCCAGCAATGTCCTGGTTGATGCCCAGCCAATAAACCGCCTCCTGAGCTCTGTGTCGACATTTTTTCACCCCAAGGTAACCCTCATAGATTTGTCTGAGCACCATACCTCGCATGCTTTGAGGAATGACGATCCTATCCTGTTTAAGAAGGATTCCCTCAATGACCGTTAACTCATCCTTAACGTTAAAGAACTGGGGACATTGCCCCTTTTGCCAGCTATGGGTGAGGTGTTGCATCACGCGCTGATCCTTGGCAGTTTTTTCACGTATTTCGACCACATGTTCATCAGTGGCTGGTAGGTTGCTGGCACACAACTGCACCTGTGCCTCTATGTGGCAGATGAAGTCGCCCTGTTCACATGGCGTGGTGACGGATCAGGATAGGGCATCCGCGATGATCAGCTCCTTACCCGGTGTGTAGACGGGTTCGAAGTCATATCGGCAGAGACGAAGAAGAATTCGCTGTAGCTGAGGTGTCATGTCATTTAAATCCTTCTGGATTATGTGGACTAAAGGTTTATGGTCTGTTTCCACCGTGAACTTCGGCAGGCCGTACACGTAGTCGTGAAATTTGACTATTCCTGTCAAGAGACCCTAGCACTCCTCGATCTGGCATACCGTTGCTCGGTCGGCGTCATGGCCCTGGAGGCTTATGCCACTGGAGCCCAGGACGAGGAGTCGTCTCGCTGGAGGAGCACCGCCCCAATGCCGTCCTGGCTAGTGTCAGTAGATATCTTGGTATCCTTGGTTGGGTCAAAGAACGCCAGTACTGGGGCTGTGGTGAACTTCCCCTTTAGCTCGAGCCACTCCTTTTCATGGGCGGGCAGCCACTGCAACACTGTTGACTTCTTTACGAGATGCCGGAGGGCCGTAGTGTGGGCTGCCAAATTGGGAATGAATTTCCCGAGAACATTTACCATCCAGAGGAAGTGGAGGACCGCCTTCTTGTCCTCCGGGGTCTTCATGGCGTTGATCGCCAGCACATTGTCGGCGTCAGGCAGCGCCGGCCCTAGAGTTGCTGGCGCCCCGGGCAAGCTGAACTTCGGCTCCCTTGGGGGGGGGGGGGGGGGGGGGGGCCATGGGGGGGGGGGGGGGCGGGGGGGGGCGAGGGGGCGGGGCCGAGGAGGGGCGGGGGGGGGCGGGACCGAGGAGGGGCGGGGGGGCCGAGGATGGGGGCGGACCCGAGGGGGAGGCGGGGGGGGGCGGACCCGGGGAGGGGGCGGGGGGGCGGACCCGAAGGGGGGCGGACCCGAAGGGGGCGGACCCGAGGGGGGGCGGACCCGAATGGGGGCCTGGGGGGGCGGACCCGAGGGCGGGGCGGACCCGAGGGTGGGGCGGACCCGAGGAGGGGGCGGGGGGAGCGGACCGAGTGGGGGGGCGGGGCCGCCCTGGGGGAGGGCGGCCACCGCGCATGCGCTGGTTGGCACCGGCCCAACTGCGCATGCGCGGGACCCGAGTCTGGCGCCCCCTAGCACATGGCGCCCCGGGCGACTGCCCGAGTTGCCGGTGCCTTGAGCCGGCCCTGGCGTCAGGTTGCACACCCTGCTGTGAAATGTGGTCACTCAGAAACTTGATAGCGGATTGACCAAATGAGAATTTGTCACTGTTGAGCTGGAGGCCATTTTCATGAATCCACTGGAAGACCTGTCTGAGGCGGGCAATGTGATCCTCGAGGGTTGTGAACCAGATGATCATGTCGTTCACATAGACTCGCACCCTCTTGATGCCCTCCATCATTTGCTCCATGATGCAAATAAATACTTCGGAAGCTGATATGGTACCAAAGGGCATGCGGTTGGAGTAATAGTGGCCAAACGGAGTGTTAAACATGCACAGCTTCCGACTGGATGCGTCCAGCTGCATTTGCCAGAAGCCATGGGAGGTGTCCAGCTTGGTGAAGAATTTGGCATGAGCCATCTCACTGGTTAACTCTTCACGCTTCAGGATCGGGTAATGCTCTCGCATGACATTGCGGTTCAGGTCTTTGGGATCAATGCAAATGCAGAGTTCACCAGAGGTTTATTTTACGCAGACCATGGAGCTGACCCAGGCTGTTGGTTCCATGACCTTTGAGATGATGCCCTGGTCTTGGAGGTCTTGCAGCTGCTTTTTCAGACGAGAGGAGCCGGCACCCGGCGTGGTGCATGGATCATTGGGGTGGCGTTCTGCTTTAGCAGAATTTTGTAGCGATATGGGAGTGTGCCCATTCCATCAAACACGTTGTATTGTGTGAGAATGTCGTCTATCTTGGCCTGGAGATTCACTGCGGGCGAGTCAGTCACCGGTGTCGAGAACATGGTGTGGACTCGCTGGACCAGAATCAGAAGCTTGCAGGCGCGAGCACCGAGCAGGGGCGCCCTGTCAGGCCGAACGATCTCGAATTGTAAAGTTGCCTTGATTTCCTTGTGAGATACCCGTAGCCGACACGATCCACTGGCAGCTATGGCATTGCCATTGTAGTCAAGGAGTTGGCATGCTAGTGGAAGAATGCTTGGTTGGTCATGGACGCTGTCGAGATCTGACTGCGATATGAGGTTCACAGACGTGCCAGTGTCCGTTTTAAATCGGATGCGAGCCTGGTTGACTGTGAGAATAGCACACCACTCGTCGTCGGGATCCACACTGAGGTTCGAAAGGTGGGTTGCAGGTGCAGTGGAGACCAGCTCGCGTGTGGTTATGATGCCCACCTGATATGGAGACTCGAGGCAATCAGCATCGGGGTCCGTTGGGCTGTCGGGATCAGCATCCTGCATGTCTTGTTGTACCGAACGGATACTTCTGCGCCGTGTCTGGGATCGCTGGCTAATAATTGGTGGAGTGGACCTGCAGCAGGCGTAATGGCCAGGTTGCCCACACTGTAGGCATCGCCGTCCTTTGGCTGGACATTGCCATTTTAAATGGGCGGAGCCACAATTCGGACACGTCATAATGCTGATGTCAGCGCGTTCCGTGTGCCAACGTGCATGCGCAGTGCAGTTGGCCGACATACACACCTGCTCATTAGGGTTTCCGGCCTCGTCGTCCACCCGGTCGTGGCGTGCATGCGTATGGACCCGGGATAAGCATGTGAAACGGCCACTCTTCTCGATACTCAGGCCTTGCATTTTTGCAATGGCCTGCACCCGTTCTGCCTCGTCGGAGGCCAGTTTTGCAGTTTGTGCCGCCCTGATGTGGGAGTAACGATTCTTGGCATGCTCGTGGTCTACGCACATCTCGATAGCGACGGAAAGGGTTTGTATGCCGGAAGAAGGAGCACTGTCTTATGGTCTGATTTCCCAAAGTGCGGTCGGGGGCTGGAACGGTAGGCGCCCTTGATTTTTGAGTAGCAGTGGTCAAGAGTGTTGTTGCCCCTGGTGGGACAGGAGATGTGCTGGTGGAATTTTGGCAGTACACTCTTGAGGTTGGCCTTATTGAAGTCTCCGGCCACCATGAACAAGGCCTCCGGGTGTTCTGTTTCGTAGTTGTTTATGACTGTGTACAGTTCATCCAGCGCCTTACTCGCTTCTGCCTGGGGTGGGATGTAGACCGCTGTGATAATGGCTGAAGTGAACTCACGTGGAAGATAGTATGGGTGGCACTTCAAGGTCAGGTATTCCAGGTCTGGAGAGCAGTAGGTCGCCAGGGTCGACACATCCAAGCACTAGGAGTTGATGAGGAGGCAAACCTCTCCATCCTTCACTTTGCCTGATGATACCATACGGTCCACCCGGTGAATTGAGAAGCGTTCAGGTTGTATGGCACAGTCCAGTGAGGCAGGGGTGCGACATGTCTCTGTGAAACAAAGCACATGGCAGTCTCTTACTTCCCTCTGAGAGGTAAGTCTGGCGTTAAGTTCATTCAGCTTGTTTTCGATCGCTTGGACGTTTTCCAGGAATATGCTGGGGAGAAGGGTCTTGAAACCGCGTTGCTTCAGTCTAACCTGCAGACAGCCGTGTTTCCCTCACTTCCTCGGTCGACGGCTGCTGCTGGATGATCCTGGGATCCAATGGGAGACGTCAGCCCATGTGGAAGGTAGGTGGTTGCATCTGGCGGGGTCCAGGGCGCTGGCGGGGACCAGGGCGCTGTTTACGTATCCGAGGTCACGTCTGGCAGGGTCCCGGGTGCTGGTTGAGGTAGAGGGGTTGAGGTTGCTAGGGGGGCATGTTTGCGATACGGATTGGTCCCGGTGTTCTGCGGGCACGGGAATACCGTGCAGCACGTTTGGGTCCTCGCGCGAGGTCCCCGCCGTTTCTGGGGTCCTGGATCGTGGGCAGGGGCAATACAAAACTTTGAAACCAGTTAACATTTAACTTAACATTTAATTTCATTAGCTGAACAATGACAGAAAGCTACCTCAGCTTATACAATTTCTTGCAATAAGATATATTTTCTCACTTAAACATAATGGTTCCATCTATTTTTAACGAGGAGGGAGGGAGGGAGAGAAGGGGGAGGGAAGGAAGATGAAGGGAGGGGAGGATTTTGATATATCAATTCTTAATTGACTCCCAATGTTTGAAGGCAGCAGCTGTTGAAGTGCAGTGTCCTGGCACACATCTCCTCTGATATCATTTCGGAATATCCTTTGGCAGTGTACTCTTAGCGGTGGGTGATTGATTCACTGCAATACCTGTCAGACAGATAGTTCACATTAGTATGCAGGAGGCATTAAACTTTGTTCTACCATTTGAATTAACCACTGAGGCTTCTAAGGATAAACATTACATCAGGGAGAGTCAGAAACAACACCGCTCAAAATACATTGCAAAATCCAATTGTACATTAGCTCTGAATAAGCTGGGAGGACAGGCGTGCTAATATTAATGTCCATGAAGGAGTCAATAGCACCAATATCGAGGCTATGATCATCCAAAACCAATTCTGCCGGACTGCCCATATGCTTAGGATGTCAGAGTCCTGACAGCCAACACAAATCTTCTTCACCCAGCTCAAGGAAAGATCCCGAACAAGAGGAGGACAAAGGAAACTCTTCAGATACATCTTGTAGGCTTACCTGAAGAAATGGAACATAGGTGCCAATGCCTGGGACACTTTTGCTCAGAAGAGACCTACTTGGAGGAATCTCCTGACTGAAGGGTCACAATTCTTTGACAATATCCGACGACAAGGGGAGGCCTGGAAAAGGAGCCTGAGAAAGGAATACCCACGACTTTAGTTCCATGGACTGATCCCACCTTTTGGAAACTCCTGCCAAGTGAATGATTGACGATGCAGCTCTAGGATCAGGCTCATCGGCCACGCAAGGACCCACAGAACCCACGACCAATGACACAGAGTATCCCAGGTGGATAATCATACCTGTTAGGGAGTGATCACCGCATTCTATCTATCATACTTCCTTTCATGGAATTAACATCCTCATAACAAATCAAAGTTTCAAGAAAAATGTCTTCCTTTTGTTTTATTTGCGTTTTAGACATATTTATAAATGCTAAACACTAATAACATAAAACAATAACCTACCATAAAATGTCTCCCGCTGTCTCCTGCCTCTGCTAGACTGAAACATTTCCGTGGAAATAAAAAGGTGGAAAAACTCACCAGAAATCCAGGTAAGTGGCCCAGGTTTTTCATTCAGCTGCTCCAGGGCAATGCACTGCAGGTCATCAATAATAATAATTATTATTATTATTATATATTATATAATGCTGTCAAAAACTAATCAGCTGTGTGTCTAAATGCCACCCGCTTCCAGGCTGAGCGCCTGCGTTTCATGTCGTCAAACCGCGCATGTGGGGCACAACAGCGACATAAGTGGTGAATCATGCAGGGAGTTACGGGCCCATTTATTCTTGATTGCTTCAAATTTTGTTACACAAGAGTATTAATGATAAAACCGTGATGCAAAAGTAAACAATGGTTTTAGGATAAAACATAGGGCAAATGCTTTGACTCCTCGGCTGACAAGTTTGCAAATGGTGGGTGTGGGAGGTGAGTTAGGGGAGGGAATGGAGGGGCTGTAAAATTCCCATCACCCTCCCAATTGCCTCTGGCTTCTGCACAATTGCAGATGGTGGGCGAAATTCTCCAACCCCACGCAGGGTCGGAAATTGCCTGGGGCCGCCGAAAATCCGGCCCCCACCGTGGCAGAGATTCTCCGCCACCCGGGAAGTGGCGGCGGCGGAATCTCGCCACTCCAATCGGCGAGGCCCCTGCGGTGATTCTCCGGCCCGGATGGGCCGAAGTCCCACCGCTGGGAGGCTGCTCCCGCCGCCAAGGTTTGAACCACCTCTGTAACGGCGGGATCAGCGGCGCGAACGGGCCCCCAGGGTCCTGGGGGGGGGGCGGGGGGCGATCGGACCCCGAGGGGTGGCCAGGCCCGCGATCGGGGCCCCCTGCTCAGACTCCGGGCCAGTGCCCTGGGTGCACTATTTCTCTTCACGACCACCACGGCCTCCGCCATGGCGGAAGCGGAAGAGAAACCCACATCGCGCATGCGCCGGTAGTGACGTCAGCGGCAGCTGGCCGGTGACGTCACCGCCGGCGCATGCGCCGACTAGCGAAAGCCTTTCGGCCAGCCCGCTGCCGGGGGGGCCGGTCTTTTGCACCAGTCTTCTGGTGCCAACCGCTCTGGCGCGGGGCTGGCCCCCAAAGGTGGAGAGAATTCCCCACCTTTGGGGAGGCCCGACCCCTGAGTGGTTGGCACTACGCCCCTACGCCGGGACCCTCCGTCACGCCGGGTAGGGGAAAATCCAGCCCGGTGGTGGTGGTGATGGGCAGGGGGTAGGTAGATCAGGGCCCTGTTGGTCATTTAATGGCTGCTTCCCAACAATCTTAAGTATGATGCTTGCAGGAGGAGTTCAGGGAGAGTAGGGGAGCGCAGCAGGTCTTCCTGCTTGGGCCTCAGATGGGGGATTTGGGGTGCACGACCTTAAGATCTGCAAATGCTCCCTCTCCCCACCCCCACTCCCTTCCTCTCCATCAAGAATCCCACCCCTCTCCCCAGGCCTCATTTCTTTCCCTTCCATGAGCGCTTACGTGGCCCTGAACTCCAGAACTTAGAATTCAGGGACTAATTGTAGTCCCAATCCTGGCTATTGTTGCCACTGGTACTGTTTGGACTACAGAGCAGCCTACCAATCAGATTGACCAACAGGTTGCCGAGGTGGGACTTACATAGAAAATAGAAGCAGGAGGAGGCCATTCGGCCCTTCGAGCCTGCTCCACCATTCATTATGGTCATGGCTGATCACCGAGTTTGACACTCTGATCCCACCACCCGAGTGAGTGTTGTAAATCCCCCTTGTTTCCAGGTAATTAATGCACCACTAAAGTGAAGGGAAAATGGCCAGTCTATTGATGGAATAAATATAGGCATCCTTGTTCAGCTCCTATCTGCTACCATCAGGGATTTAAAGTTCTAATTTCAAGGCCGATCGCTCCACAATATCATTGCAGTCACCCTGAGATGAGTGCAAGTGTTTTTATCCTGGTACACATGGGAAGGAAACATTGTGGTGAATTTGGATGATTTCAGTTTTCAAAAGAACACTTCAATTGAAAATACAAGTAACTACAAATTCCAAAAACATTCAAGACAGACCAACGGTAACTTTCACTGAGGAGCAAATGCCTTACAAGGAGATCAGAGAATTCAAACGCTTTTCAATAACCGTGACATAGTGGAATGAACCCCTGCTGGGTTTCTTTATCCTGAGGCATCACGCACTAACATAGCTTGGTCTGAACATTAACTGAAGTGGGCTGCAGTCCAGATTCCCCAAGATAATCCAAATAATCTGAAATGACAGGGACTCCGTGTAAAGTGGAATTCTTCCAGCAGGAAGGAAACCTCTTCTGCTTGTTGGAACCAGTTCAGGTTTCCTTGCATACTAATGTCCGCAGGGAAACTTTCAAAATATCTGCAAAGACCCGTTGCGTCTGGGTGAATCCTGCCCGAGCCCAAAATCGGGTTCCGCTCCGGGAGCCCGTATGATCGCGAGGCACCCGACTTACTCGACCTGGCATGATCTGGACCTCGCCCTCACTTACAGCTCATTTAAATACCCAACGCCAGATTCACCGGCGCCCAGGACTCACCGACTGCGCCTGTGAGACCTTGCCAGGGTGCCATTTAGCACTGGCACACACAAACATGGATCAGGCATAACAGCACGGGGGGGGGGGAGGGGGGAGCGTCTCCGGGGGTCTCCCAGGCCATCAGACACTATCGGGGGGTCGAGGACAAGATATGGCGGCACCCTGGCAGCCCCCAACCACCCCGGCACCTTGGCACTGCCAGAGTTTCAGGGGCAGTGCTAGAGGGTCAGGCTAGCTGTGCCAGGGTGTCCAGATTCCTGGTTGGCACTGCCAAGGCTCAGGCCCGGAGAGGGCCTTGACAGGTAGGGGGTGGTGGGGAGGGGGGGTTCTCAGGGGCTTCCTCAATGTTGGGAGTTGAGGCGGGGTCAAAAGAGTGGGAGGTGAGCCTGAAAGAGAGGGGGTTGAGATCGGGGCTGCCAGATAAAATGACGCCCCGATAAGCTCCCCAGCTGTAAATCCCTCCAAGTGTGGCCTCGGTCGTGAGGAACTCCCCAAGGCCATAGAAAACGGCAAGGTGCCGTTGGATAGCGGGGTATTTCTCAGCACCTACCGAGAAACCCCCATTAAGCATACAATTCAGCGGACTTGAACTTGTGTCCACCTAATCGTGCTTAATTTCAAGTCTACAGCCAGAAGGTGCAGAATGTTACATGGAGGATGGCCGAATGATTGATCATAGAACGATAGAAATAGAACTCAAAAATCCCTTTTGGTAAGCATTATATACATTGACCAATCACTCCTCTGTCCTAGTGCCAGGTAAGCTGGGAACATTCTGTTGTTCAGGCACAATTAACATACGTTTTCCGAAGGTAATCAAATTACAAGATTCCCTGTCAAAAAACGTCAAAAATCATCAAAAACCTGAAGTCAAAGCGCCAAATCCCTTCTTGTACTATTTTGTGTGTATGAGCATATGCTTACGAATTTCAAGTTCCTGGTACGCTATTTTTTCCAAAAGGTCTTAATAGATCGGAGAAGCTGAGATTGTTCGAAGAGATGAGGAGGTTGAGAGGAAATTTGATCACTGTATTCAAAATAATGAGGGGCCGAGGCAGGGAAGATAGGAAAGGGAAGGAAAATCGCTTATTGTCACGAGTAGGCTTCAATGAAGTTACTGTGAAAAGCCCCTAGTCGCCACATTCCGGCGCCTGTCCGGGGAGGCTGGTGCAGGAATCGAACCGTGCTGCTGGCCTGGAGAAACTGTTCCCATTTGTGGAAAAGTCAAGAAACAGACAGCATGAGAATTGTCTACGCAGCGAATTAAGATCTGGAGTGGGTTGCCTGAAAGGGTGGTGGAGCCATATTAAATTGAGGCAATCAAGAGGGCAGTAGGTAAGTACATGAGGAGAAAGAAGAAATCGCGAAAAGGGTTGGCGAGTAGGTGTAGTTGAATTGACACAGCAAAAAAGGTGGCATGGGCTTGATGGGCCCAGTGGGCTCCTGTTGCGCTGTAAACTTTCTCTAAATTTGTTCATTGGAAAGAAGTTACTAACTTTACCAAGATAACACATGCCAGAATTTATAAAAATACAATGACCCGTAATGTGCGTAGAGGAATTTCATTCCCTAAAACAGTGATGGGCAACCTAGGCTAGTGAGTGGGCCGCATGAGTGGACCTCCTCCTTCACAGTGGGCCACAAGGTTGAAAGCCGGCTTGCTTACTAACTGACCCCATGAATAAGATCAAATGCATTTAATACATACTGCATATGTCATAACAAGGTAAAAAGTGGTTAATCATTTATATATTCATCGAACTATCATCAACTTCGAATTGCAAAAACAAAATAAATATTTACGCATTGGACGCAGAGGGAGCGCACGGCTCTCTCAGTCAATATGGTGTGCAGTCAGCATGCACCTCACTTCACTTGATTTACGGATTTATCAATTTCGCCATACCGATAGGAAAAATACTATGCGGACAGAAATCAGCGGAATGTGGGACGCACGCAGAATCCAGGTGGGCCACATGTTGCCTCCCAGGCTTTAGGTGGCCCACCACTGCCCAAAAACATTCTGAGCGAGGAGTCACGTTATTTAATTGAAACTTTGTTCAAGAGCAAGGAGTTTGAGAAAAGCCTTTACTTTTCAAGCTTTCTTGCGTCCATGTACTTGTGTGTACTGAACATAAGATCAAGAAAACTTTGGTGTGTAACGTACACCCATTCTCATGATTCATCTGAATTCCCTCAATCATCAGAATCCCCACCGAGAACTGACCTGGCCTCATAACATGGTTATATTCTCCCTGCCATGATCGCATGAAATAGCAGCACGTGCAAGTTGGTTCAAATTATTCTGATGTCGAACAGATATATATTTTAGAAGCGGGACGGTAGTAATATTTGCTTTTTTTAAAGTAATTTTTGAAAACGGTTGTGCTTATTTCACCTCACTGAGACCCCTACTGGATTTTATGTTTCTTCGAATGTATTTTTGTTACATCAGAAAAATACACACTGAAAAATGTACGCAATTGTATTTTTTAAATTTGCTTTGCTCAGTGGGTATGCCACACTTTACGGGTGGGTCGCATTGGGCGCGAATCCGCACAGGCCGGATAGATCGCGGGAGATGCAGCAATCGGGAAAAGCGCAGGATTCCCATTGGCGAGAAACTAATAATCACCAATTAAGGTCAATCAGACAAAGTCTGCAGTTTGACGACTTGGCTGAATTCAATGATCCTGTCGCTCCTTAAAGATGTAGACGATTGAATTAGTTGTTCTTTGGGAGATGGTAGTGCTGAATTGGATTCTTTTAGGAAATCCCTGTCCGCAGCAGGGTGTCTCTTTGCTGGATAATTGCAGTCAGCAAACAGGGCTTGAAGCTTACCGGGCAGATTGGGAAATAAACGAGGGCAGGATGGACCCCGCTTAAGTCTTCTCCCTAAGCTGCATGTCCTCAGTTTAATAATATAAAGCCGCAAAACCTTCAGAAAAGAGGTTGAATAATTTATGGCGTAAATCCATTGTTGCCCAGTTGGGAGATTACACAATTACAGAATAATGAGTTTGCATGTGAATTGATCATCAAAAATAGTCGACATTTTGTAAACGGAACATGCGTGCAAATGTAAGGGATTTGAAAATCTGCAGGACCTTCCGGAGCTTTCCCTCTGTAATGGGACTGTGGGGATAAGGTTGTGAATTGGGCCTGAACCCAGATATATTGAGGGTAGAGTCTTCACCTGCCCCGAGCAATCTCAATAATGTAAGGCTTGTTTATCACAGTGGGCTAAATAGCTGACTTGTAATGCAGAACGATGCCAGCAGCATGGGTTCAATTCCCGTACCAGCCTCCCCGAACAGGCGGCAGAATGTGGCGGCTAGGGTTTTTCACAGTAACTTCATTGAAGCCTACTTGTGCCAATAAGTGATTAAAATAATGTGGTCACGGGTTGAGAACTCCCAGGCTGCCAGTTCCTAAGGCCCAATACTCGATAAAAGGTAGCAGGTTTTTTTATTATTTACAGGATGTGGGCGTCGCTGGTTAGGTCAGCATTTAGTGCCCATCCCTAGTTGCCTGTCAGAAGGTGATGGTGAGTGCCCTTCTTGAACTCCTGCAGTCCTTGAGGTGTAGGTACACTCACTGTGCTATTAGGGAGGGAGTTTCAGGATGTTGCTCCCACAACAGTGAAGGAACTGCGATGTATTTCCAAGTCAGGGTGGTAAGTGAAACCAAATGTACTGACCCATTTAATATCACACCTGGGTTTCAACTTGGAGGCAGTGTATTGGGCTCCCTCATACGTCGCTAATGGAGCATTTCAGAAATGTTTACCATCCCTCTGCTGCTGAGACCAGCCCACTCCAGGATTCTTGGCCTGATTCTCTTGGCAGTTGCTTGAATGTATTCTCAGTGGGATAACCACCCACTTAGCATTTTAAATTTGTGACCTCCCATCTGACCTCTCAGAATTCGACAGGATCAGTGCTGGGAGTCATGCAGCGACAATAATGCCAAGATGCTTGGGTCACAGATTTTCAATGGTGGACTAACTTGCTGACGCTCACTACTTAGGCTCACACATGGAAAATGGCCAATGAAGCGAGCTGCTAAAGGGTGACTTGAGCCATTAGAATGAGTTCCAGAATTAATCTGTGCTGTAGGTTAGTATTATGGTTGGATGGAAATTGATAAACTGTCTCCAAAGGAATTCCAAGGAAGGTGGGCCGACTGACTGATGCACAATCAATGGACACGAAACGTAGATAAAGTCCGAACGATAGGCTTTAATACACAAGAAGTGGACCCGGCAGCAGACGTACAGAAGAATGGCAGGCTGCCGGGGAACACGGGTTCTTATACCCCGCCTCATAGGCGGAGCTACCTACCGCTCAGCCAATCGGCTGAGAGGCACATGACATACCTGGGCCAATGGGCAGCGAGTCCTCTGCACCAATGGCAGCTCACACTTCCAGGTACCGTAATACTAGTCATACTACCACACTGACCTTCCTTAAATATGGGCGCGATTCAACCAAAATTTTGGGCGGGTTTGGCGGTGTTTTGGGGTGAAGTCCACACCACTATTCGACCACACTTAGGGCACGGCTACCTCTATCACTGGTGTTGCCGCGGCTGCCGACTCTCTGGTTGGGCCGGCGGCTCACAGAGGCAGGCTTGCCAGCCTGAATGGGATAGCAATCCTGGCAGTGCAGCTCTTTACTGGCCGCCAGAGGTAAAATCCCCTCTGCAATCCTGCCGTTTGGCTGCGTGGGCCCGGTGCCCGCATTTTGGTCCTGGCATTGGGATTCTGTATGCCGGTAAAATTTGACCGATAGCTATTACTTCTCCAGCAATCTGAGCTATACATAAATTAACAAAGCCTGATCTGAAACAAGGTGTGAGGAACTTGATTTTTCATGCCCGCATAAGAAAGGCAATCGCTCTCTCTTTTGTGGCCTCTTTAAAACTGTTATTCAAATTTTCTTTGGTTTGGAAAGGGTTACACCAAGTAAACCAGCTTTCTTATTCATAAGTCTCTTTATCCCCAGCTACTGAGGGATTAGAGTGACTACAACCTTCATTGCTATATAACCCTCTCAGGGGTTGTCAGCCTTTTGACATGCCTCTATTTATCTGCTGAACTGGGGGCATTGTGACTTGATAATTCAGTTTTATGTCTCTTATAGAGTGGAAGCAAGCATTTTCCACCTAGAAGTAGAGCCTGAAGGAACACAGAAACACAAAACTACCAGTGCCTTTGTACAACTTAATCTCTACAGCAAATAAAGGGGTTTCATGTCAGAAAGATTGCAAGACGTTTAATACAGACAACCCAACAGCTAAGAGAAATGAATATTCACTTGTGTGACAGGAGAACGCAGGGGTTCCTTATCCTGTTCCATTTAGAAAAAAAAGCAGACAAGGATTAAACAGAAAGGAGAAAGGGGGGTCACACAAGGAGAGTTATATCAAGAGATAGGGGCAATTGCTGTCAGTCCACTGACCATTCACATTAAAAGGCAATGTATCAAGCAGTCAAATAATTTTGAAAGCCTATTTTCCAATTGCTACTCAAGAACCATCTGGCATTTTGAACACCACCACCACTGTTTACAGCAGGAGCCTTACTAAAATATTTAAATAGCAGCCCTATATCAGTCAAATATCAGCCTCATCGTATTTCCCCACCTTGGAGGCGTTCTCATGGATGCTGGCCGGAATTCTCGGCATTGCGGGTCATTTTGCCCACTGGCAGCGCACCCCCTCCTGCAGATTATCCTAGATAATCCAGCCCACTATCTCCAAGGAGACTGGACATGACAGTTATCTACAAAGTGTTGCCTGACAACATTTATTTCCTTAATGATACTAGTGTGTCTTGCAAATCTGGGGTTCTTCAGAACCAAATGGTTGAGGGTGCTATAGGGATTAGAAGACTGAGAAAGTGATTGAAAACTATGTTAATCAGTGTTCCTCTACGTGGACTGTCCTCTCATTCAGCCACTCCTTTTTCCTGCACTTATTGTGGTCCCTGTCCTTAATTATTTTGTCACCAATGATCATTTATTTAGCTCGATGGGCTTAATTCTTAACTCCTAAGACCAACTGAGTTTGCATTGTATCAGAGATTCAGATGCAAAAGATCAAGAACGGGGATTGAACCTGCCTCAAACCAGCACACTGCTGTTTTTCTCAGTTGAACATAAAGAGTGGGTTGGGAGGTAAAGTAGGCAGATGGGCAGAGAATTGGGAGGGAGCACCCTGGGCCGGAATTCCGACAGCGTGGTGACGCCACTTTCACATTCTGCCAAAGGCAGGAAACTTCCAGGGCAATGTTGCCAGCCCGAGGCAGGGCAAGGGAATTGAGTTTGTTGAGTAGCAACTTTAGACTCATTGAGGTGCAATTGTGAGTGATTTTGTGCTGAGTTTCAGATTTAATAAGCAGTGCATGGGGATCACAAGCCATTAGATTCCCCTCTGGCTAAAGTCAGCAGCATTCAAACAAAAGCCTTTGGAGTCAACCATCCGGAAGTTGTGGGCTGGCTTCAATTACCATTGACAGGAGCTGGACGAGTGGGAAAGAGAATTCCACTGCCAGACTGTGGCATTGTAACTTTCCTTGGCTTCCCTCACTAACGTCAGCAGCCATGTATTCAATTGGTAGCCCTTATGCATGAGGATCCATCCCTGAAGGTATGTAGAGGGCTGTAAATAAGAATATAAGAACATAAGAACTAGGAACAGGAGTAGGCCATATGGCCTCTCGAGCCTGCTCCGCCATTCAATGAGATTATGGCTGATCTTTTGTGGACTCAGCTCCACTTTCAGGCCCGAATACCATAACCCTTAATCCCTTTATTCTTCAAAAATGATCTATCTTTATCTTAAAAACATTTAATGAAGGAGCCTCAACTGCTTCACTGGGCAAGGAATTCCATAGATTCACAACCCTTTGGGTGAAGAAGTTCCTCCTAAGCTTAGTCCTAAATCTACTTCCCCTTATTTTGAGGCTATGCCCCCTAGTTCTGCTTTCACCCGCCAGTGGAAACAACCTGCCCGCATCTATCCTATCTATTCCCTTCATAATTTTATATGTTTAACACCTTGGACTGTTGAGGTAGGTGCCAAGGTTGTTCCGTGGGAACTGGACACACACCATTTATCCACTTTCAGTGATCACAGACAAACAGAGAAACTAGGAGCAAGAGTAGGATATTCGTCCCTTTGAGCCTGCTCTGCCATTCAGTATGGTCATGGTTGATCCTTGATGTCAATGCTATATTCCCACATTCTCCCCATTCCCCTTAATAGCATTAAAATCTAAAACTAAATATCTCTTTCTTGAATACATTCAATGACTTGGCCTCTATTGCCTTCTTTGGCGGAGAATTCCACTGGTTCACTGCCCTTTGAGGGAAGAAATGTTTCCTCATCTCAGTCCTAAATGATCCACCCCATATCCTGAGACTGTGACCCTGGTCCAGTTTCCCCAACCAGGGAAAACATCCTCCCTGCATCTGTCCAGCCCTGTGAGAATTTTATACATTTCCTCTCAACTTTCTAAACTCTAAGGAATACAGGGCCAGTCGAACCAATCTCTCCTCATGGGACAGTCCCGCCAATCCCGGTATCAGCCTTGTGAACCTCTGCTGTAATCTCCCTATGGCAAGTAAATTCTTTCTTAGGTAGAGAGACCAAAACTGCTTGCAATACTCCAGGTGTGCAGTAAGACATCTCTACTTCTGAACTTAAATTCTATTGCAATGAAGGCCAACATACCATTTATCTCCCTAATTGCTTGCTGCACCTGCCTCTCCACTTTCATTGACTGATATACAAGGACATCCAGGTCTCTTTGTACATCCAGACTTCCAATATATCACCATTTAAATAGTAATCTTCCTATCTGTTTTTCACACTGGTTTGTATGACATAACGCTTAGCCATGTTGTACTGCATCTGCAATGTGTTTTCCCATTAATTTAACTTGTCTAAATCATCTTGAAGCTCCCTTTCATCCACCTCACAACTCACAATTCTGCCCAGTTTTGTGTTGTCAACAAACTTGGGAATGTTACATTTGCATCCTTCATCCAGGTCATTTCCATATATTGTGAACAACTGGGACCCAGGCACTGATCCCTGCGATACCTCACTAATCATTGCCTGCCACTTGGAAAAAGACCCATTCTCTGTTTCCAGTCTCTTAACTACTTGTCAATTCATGTCAATACATTAACCACTATCCCATGTGCTTTAATATTGCCCACTAACCTCTTTATGAAAGACCTCATCAAAAGCCTTATCAAAGTCCAAATATACCACATCCACTGGTTCTCCCTTAGCTATTCTACTGGTTACATACTCAAAAAACTCCAGCAGATTTGTGAAGCATGATTTGCCTTCTATAAACCCAATCTAGCTTTGTCCAATCCTGTTAATATATTCCAAATGTTCTGTTGTCACATTTTTGTAATAGACTCCAGCATCTTCCCCACGACTAATGTCAAGCTAACTAGACGGTAATTCTCCCTTTTTTCTCTCCCTCCCTTTTTAAATAGTGGGGTTACATTTTCCACCTCAAATCTGTAGGAACTTTTCCAGAATCTACAGAATTTTGACAGATGATCACCAATGCATCCAATATTTTCAGGGCAATTTTGTTTTATATTCTGGGATGTAGATTATCAGGCCCTGGTGATTAGTCAACCTTTAACCCCATTAATTTCCCCAGCACCATTTTCTTACTAATACTGATTTTCCTTCAGTTCCCCGCTCTCACTGGACCCCTGATTCCCTAATTTTTCTGGGAGGTTATTTGTTCCCTCTTTTGTGAAGATGGAACTAAAGTATGTGTTCAAACCTTCGGCCATTTCTTTGTTCCGCAGTATAATTTCCCAACTTCTGACTGTAAGGGAAATAACACTTGACTTAACTGATTTTTTTTCTCTAAACATATTTATAGAAGCTTTTCCAGTCAGTTTCTATGTTCCCTGCAATTTTGCTGTCACACTAATTTGCCCTCTTGTTCAGATTTTTGTCCTCTTTTGCTGATTTCTAAAATGCTCCGAATCCATAGGTTTGCTACTTTTTCTGGCATTTATACATGTGCCCTCTTTGAATTTAATATTTTCCATAATTTATTTTATAAGCAATGGCTGAGCTACCATTCCTCTTTTATTTTTGCACCGGACAGGAATGAATAATTGTAATTCATGCATGCGTTCTTTAATATGAACCATTGTTGCCTATTCACCATCAATCCCTTTAGAAAGGTTCTCCAATCTATCCTTGGCAAATTATGCCTCATACCCTCATAGTTCCCTTTATTTAGATTCAGAACCCTAGTTTCGGATTTGACTACTTTACTCTCCATTTAAAGGAAGAATTCTATCATATTATGAGCGCTCTTTTCCCAAGGGACACATACAACAATTGTTAATTAAGTGTTTCTCATTGAATACACAATGCCAAGAATAGTCTGTTCTCTGGTTGGTTCCTCGATGTATTGGTATAAAAATACATGCGGGGTCGGGGAATCGCTCGGGGCTGGCGTAAATCCCGCCCCCACCGTGGCCGGAATTCTCCGCCACCCGGGAATCGGCGGGAGCGGGAATCACGCCCCGCTGGTCGGCGTGCCCCCCGTGGCAATTCTCCGGCCCGCAATGGGCCGAAGTCCTGCCGCTGACAGGCCTTTCCCGCCGGCGTGGTTTAAACCACCTCTGGTGGCGGTGGGATTGGCGGCGCGAGCGGGCCCCCGGGATCCTGGGTGATCAGACCCCGGGGTGCCCCCACGGTGGCCTGGCCCGCGATCGGGGGCCACCAATCGGCGGGCGGACCAGTGCCGTGGGGGCACTCTTTTTCTTCCGCCGCCGCCACGGTCTCCACCATGGCGGAGGCGGAAGAGACCCTGCCTACCGCGCATGCGCCGGTGGTGACGTCAGCGGCCGCTGACGCTCCGGCGCATGCGCGGACACACGCCAGCCAGCGAAGGCCTTTTGGCCAGCCCGACGCCGGCCGGTGTAGCGCCAAAGGCCATTGGCGCCAGTCAGCAGAGTGGGAGCCACTCCGGCGCAGGCCTAGCCCCTAAAGGTGCAGAGAATTCCACACCTTTGGGGAGGCCCGACGCCAGAGTGGTTGGCGCCACACCCCTAAGCCGGGACTCTCCGCCCCGCCGGTTAGGGGAGAATTACGCCCCAGGTGTTATTCAACAGAGTTCTTAGATGCTTTTAATCAAAAAAACAAGCATTATTCTACGAATTTAGTTAACATTTGTATCAACACACACAGTAAGAATTATTATCAACTACAAACATAAAGCCTATACAGCGACAGTAATCTATGTTTAACCCTTAATAAATTCCCCCTTAACAGTTCTAATTCAATATCAAGATCCCATAAACCAAAAACCCCTTTTTACCAAAACTGTAGGTAACTATAATCATTGGGTTTCTTACTTGGAATAACTCTTTGAAATTTAAAATAGAGAGACAGGCCAAAACACTTCTCTGTCTGAGTATACAGCAGCCAAATGTGAAAACAAAAGTAAATACTCAGAGCCACAAACCAGTTCCAAACCCAAAGCGAAAGTAAAACCAACTCCCAGAGCCACAGCCCAGCTCCACCCACACAATAACATCGCTGAAGCCATGTGATAAGACAAAAACATTTCTTAAAGGGATGCTTCCATGGCACACTCCAGGAACTCCTCCTCCATGATACCAATGCTATTTTGGTTTGTCCAATGTACGTGTAAATTAAAGTCACCCGTGATTACAGTTATACAATTAATGCGTACATCTCTGATTTCTTGTTTAATACCTTCTCTTATATCTCCACTTCTTCTTTGGGGGCCTATAGTCAACCACCGACAATGTTTTCTGCCCCATGGTGTTTCTTATCTCCACTCATTGAGATTCCACGTCATGATTTTCCGAGCCAATATGCTTCCTAACTATTTCATTGATTTCCTCCTTTACTTACAAAGCCATCCCACCACCTTTCCCTTTTGTCTGTCCTTCCAAAATAATGAATACCCTTGGAAGTTCAGTTCACATCAATGGTAACCCGGCAGCTATGTCCCTGTAATGGCAACTATATCATAATTGTTCATATCTATTTGCGCTGGTAATTCATCTAATTGCGAGTGCTCCATGCATTAAGACACAAAACCTTTAGACTTGTCTTTTGAACCTTGTTAGTTACCTTAGCTTTAGTTTGCATTCTGACCTCATTTGTTTTCCACCTTTGCTTTTCCTGCCTTTCACTTTTGGTTCTTTCATTTCTGTCTGTTGTTTCTATCCTTGCTTCTCCCTCCTCTTGTCTCCCTGCTCAAGTTCCCAGCCCCCTGCCATTCGAGTTCAAACCCTCCCTGGCAGCACAAGCAAACCCCCCCCCCCCCCACCCCGGGCCGAGGACTTTGGTCCCGGTCCAGCCCAGATATATCGCATCCTGTTTGTACCGGTCCCACAGTCCCCAGAACTGGTCCCTCCCTCCTCGCCCATTTCTCCAGCCAGGTATTCCTCGGGTATATACTGTTATTTTTATTCTCGGTAGCACATGGCACTGGTACTAATCCTGAGAACACTACCTTTGAGGTCCTACTTTTTAATTTACATCATACGGCATATCTTCTGCTTGTAGGACTTCATCCCCTTTTTTCACCTATGTCATTGGCACCAATGTGTACTACGAACACTGGCTGTTCATCCTCCCCCTTCAGAATGCCTTACAGCCACTCCGCGATATCCTTGACCCTGGCACCAGGGAGGCAACACTCCCTCCTGGAGTCTCATTTGCAGGCAGCTGCTATTTCCCTTACTATTGAATCCCCCATCACTATAGCCCGATCATTTGGTATGGTATACCCGGCGAAGCTGAGGGTGACGTATAACGATTATTATTTTGAAACAATGGAGGCAGCTGAGGCATTCGTGAAGGCAGAAGGCTTAGGTCAGATGTGAGGAGCGGAGCTGTAAGACAGACTGTGGACTGGAGGGAGCTGGAAAATGTATAAATGCTATAACTTTCTTTTCATTGACTTGTATTGTAATTCATTTCACTTCACATTGTTATAGAGTTTACGTTTTTGTTTGGGTTGAATGGCATTCTTTGTTGTGACGGTTATATGTTATTTTAGTGAATTGTATGGGTTGGATTGTTGTTTTTTTGGGGGTATTTCTTTCTTTTTCTGGGACTGGGTGGGAGGGGACAGTATGCCTGAATGGGGGCCTGGGACCGCGAGCTAACTAAAGTCGGCTAGTGAACGGAGGTGAGGTGAGAGGAGGGCTGCGGACATTGGAGCCTGGTTAGCAGGTTTTGATGGACCTACGAGGCGAGCAAGGCGAGAAAGGGATCGATGTTTTTTCGAGAGGAAGTGCAGGGGGGGATTCTGGGAGGGGGAGGGGTTTCAATGTTAATAATGGAACGGGATGGGTCAAGCTCATGGGGCAGGGCCTGATGGTATGATGATGGTGGATAAGAAGGGGGGGGGGGTGAGAGACCTCCAGTTAGGATAGTCACGTGGAACGTGAGGGGGTTAGGAGGTCCAGTCAAGAGGTCAAGGGTGCTTGCGCTTCTTAAAAGTTTGGAAGCCAATGTAGCAATTCTGCAGGAGACTCACTTGAGGGCGAAAGACCAAATGAGACTTAAAAAGGGCTGGGTTAGTCAGGTGTTTCACTCTGGATTTGACTGAAGGGTTCTAGGGGTAGCGGTAATGGTCAGCAAAACAATATGGTTCCAGATGGAGAAGGTGGTTGCAGGTCAGGGGGGTAGATATGTGATTGTGACAGGGGCACTGAAGGGGAGGTTGGTGGTGCTGGTAAGTGTATATGGTCCCAATTGAAACGATGTGCGATTCGCGAAGAAGGTGTTTGGGGCCACCCCCGACTTGGACACACACAAACTGATAGTGGGGGGGGACTGGAACTTGGCGCAGGAGCCAAAGTTGGACAGATCATGGCCGCGCTTGCTGGTCCCATCGGGGGTGGGGGGGGGGGGTGTGTTGGCTGAGCTAATGGTGTAAATTGGAGGTTTCTGCACCCAAGGGAGCGGGAGCACTCGTTATTTCCGGCAGTCAATAAGTTATACTTGCAGATCGACTTTTTCGTGGGGAAGGCTTTGCTGGCTGGGGTTAAGGGGTCGGAGTACTCGGCAATTGCAGTATCAGATCATGTTCCGCATTGGGTGGATATGGTACTGAAGAAGGGGGTAGTACAGAGGCCGGGGTGGAAATTAGATATGGGACTGCTGGGGGAACAAGGGTTCTGTGACAAAATTGAAAAAGTAATTGAGGAATATGTAGGTTTCAACTCTATGGGTGAGGGGTCGAAGGCAGTTGTCTGGGAGGCTCTAAAGGCGGTGGTGAGGGGTGGGGTGATCTTGTTTAAGGCCAGGGTGGACAAAAGAGGAGACGTTCGAGCGGCAGACGGTAATAGATGAGATTCTGGAGGTAGATAGGAGCTATGCAGAAGATGCGGACCCAGCGAAGTTGGAAAAGAGGAAGGAACTATAGGCGAGCTTTGACTGACTACCAGGAAGGTGGTGCGCCAACTGAGGCGAGCAAGGGATGCAGTTTACGAACATGGAGAGAAGGCGGGCATATGTTAACGGGTCAGCTTCGGAGGGAGGCAGCGGCAAGGGAAATTGTTCAGGTGCGGGACAGCGCAGGGAAGTTGGTGGTGGCTCCGGATCTGATTAACAAGGTCTTTGAGAATTCTATGAGAGGTTGTACAGGTCAGAGCCACCTGGGGGAGACTGGGAGATGCAGGAATTTCTAGATGGGTTGGAGTACCCGAGGTTAGGGGAGGGGGACAGGGCTACTTTAGAAGGAGCGATAGTGGAGCAGGAGATAAAGGATGTGATTGGGAGGATGCTGTTGGGGAAGGTGGCAGGGCCAGATGGGTTTCCAGTGGAATGTTATAAAAAAATTCAAGGATAAGCTGGCACCCCTGATGGTGGGGATGTTTCAGGAGGCGATAGGAAAGCGGGTGTTACCACAAACTTTGGGGCAGACATTGATTTCCCTGTTGCTTAAAAAAGATAAGTATCCATAAGAACATAAGGAAATAAGAACTAGGAGCAGGAGTAGGCCATCTGGCCCCTCTAGCCTGCTCCGCCATTCAATGAGATCATGGCTGATCTTTTGTGGACTCAGCTCCACTTTCCGGCCCGAACACCATAACCCTTAATCCCATTTTTCTTTAAAAAACTATCTACCTTTACCTTAAAAACATTTAATGAAGGAGCCTCAACTGCTTCACTGGGCAAGGTATTCCATAGATTCACAACCCTTTGGGTGAAGAAGTTCCTCCTAAACTCAGTCCTAAATCTACTTCCCCTTATTTTGAGGATATGCCCCCTAGTTCTGCTTTCACCCGCCAGTGGAAACAACCTGCCCGCATCTATCCTATCTATTCCCTTCATAATTTTAAATGTTTCTATAAGATCCCCCCTCATCCTTCTAAATTCCAACCAGTCTACTCAACCTCTCCTCGTAATCCAACCCCTTCAGCTCTGGGATTAACCTCGTGAATCTCCTCTGCACACCCTCCAGTGCCAGTACGTCCTTTCTCAAGTAAGGAGACCAAAACTGAACACAATACTCCAGGTGTGGCCTCACTAACACCTTATACAATTGCAGCATAACCTCCCTAGTCTTAAACTCCATCCCTCTAGCAATGAAGGACAAAATTCCATTTGCCTTCTTAATCACCTGTTGCACCTGTAAACCAACTTTCTGTGACTCATGCACTAGCACACCCAGGTCTCTCTGCACAGCAGCATGCTTTAATATTTTATTGTTTAAATAATAATCCCGTTTGCTGTTATTCCTACCAAAATGGATAACCTCACATTTGTCAACATTGTATTCCATTTGCCAGACCCTAGCCCATTCACTTAACGTAACCAAATCCCTCTGCAGACTTCCAGTATCCTCTGCACTTTTCGCTTTACCACTCATCTTAGTGTCATCTGCAAACTTGGACACATTGCCCTTGGTCCCCAACTCTAAATCATCTATGTAAATTGTGAACAATTGTGGGCCCAACACGGATCCCTGAGGGACACCACTAGCTACTGATCGCCAACCAGAGAAGCACCCATTAATCCCCACTCTTTGCTTTCTATTAATTAACCAATACTCTATCCATGCTACTACTTTACCCTTAATGCCATGCATCTTTATCTTATGCAGCAGCCTTTTGTGTGGCACCTTGTCAAAAGCTTTCTGGAAATCCAGATATACCACATCCATTGGCTCCCCGTTATCTACTGCACTGGTAATGTCCTCAAAAAATTAAACTAAATTAGTTAGGCACGACCTGCCCTTTATGAACCCATGCTGCGTCTGCCCAATGGGACAATTTCTATCCAGATGCCTCGCTATTTCTTCCTTGATGATAGATTCCAGCATCTTCCCTACTACCGACGTTAAGCTCACTGGCCTATAATTTCCTGCTCTCTGCCTACCTCCTTTTTTAAACAGTGGTGTCACGTTTGCTAATTTCCAATCCACCGGGACCACCCCAGAGTCTAGTGAATTTTGGTAAATCATCACTAGTGCATCTGCAATTTCCCTAGCCATCTCTTTTAGCACTCTGGGATGCATTCCATCAGGGCCAGGAGACTTGTCTACCTTTAGCCCCATTAGCTTGCCCATCACTACCTCCTTAGTGATAATAATCCTCTCAAGGTCCTCACCTGTCATAGCCTCATTTCTATCAGTCGCTGGTATGTTATTTGTGTCTTCCACTGTGAAGACCGACCCAAAAAACCTGTTCAGTTCCTCAGCCATTTCCTCATCTCCCATTATTAAAACTCCCTTCTCATCCTCTAAAGGACCAATATTTACCTTAGCCACTCTTTTTTGCTTTATATATTTGTAAAAACTTTTGCTGGCTGTTTTTATATTCTGAGAAAGTTTACTCTCATACTCTATCTTACTCTTCTTTATAGCTTTTTTAGTAGCTTTCTGTTGCCCCTTAAAATATTTCCCAGTCCTCTAGTCTCCCACCAATCTTTGTCACTTTGTATGCTCTTTCCTTCAATTTGATACTCTCCCTTATTTCCTTAGATATCCACGGTCGATTTTCCCTCTTTCTACCGTCCTTCCTTTTTGTGAGTATAAACCTTTGCTGAGCACTGTGAAAAATCGCTTGGAAGGTTCTCCACTGTTCCTCAACTGTTCCACCATAAAGTCTTTGCTCCCAGTCTACCTTAGCTAGTTCTTCTCTCATCCCATTGTAACCTCCTTTGTTTAAACAAAAAACACTAGTATTTGATTTTACCTTCTCACCCTCCATCCCTAACTATGAGATCATGAATCAATCCTGTTTCATTACACAGGACAAGATCTAGGACCGCTTGTTCCCTCGTAGGTTCCATTACATACTGTTCTAGGAAACTATCGCGGATACATTCTATAAACTCCTCCTCAAGGTTGCCTTGACCGACCTGGTTAAACCAATCGACATGTAGATTAAAATCCCCCATGATAACTGCTGTACCATTTCTACATGCATCAGTTATCTCTTTGTTTATTGCCTGCCCCACCATCTCGTTACTATTTGGTGGCCGATAGACTACTCCTATCAGTGACTTTTTCGCCTTACTATTCCTGATTTCCACCCAAATGGATTCAACCTTATCCTCCATAGCACCGATATCATCCCTAACTATTGCCCGGATGTCATCCTTAAATAACAGAGCAACACCACCTCCCTTACCATCCACTCTGACCTTCCGAATAGTTTGATACCCTCGGATATTTAACACCCAGTCGTGACCATCCTTTAACCATGTTTCAGTAATGGCCACTAAATCAGAGTCATTCACGATGATTTGTGCCATCAACTCATTTACTTTATTCCGAAGGAGTGTGGGTCATTCAGGCCCATATCACTTTTAAACATGGACACAAAGGTATTGGTGAAGGTACCTGCGGGGGCTGGTTTAGCACACTGGGCTAAATCACTGGATTTTAAAGCAGACCAAGGCAGGCCAGCAGCACGGTTCAATTCCTGTACCAGTCTCCCCGAACAGGCGGCAGAATGTGGTGACTAGGGGCTTTTCACAGTAACTTAATTGAAGCCCACTCGTGACAATAAGCGATTTTCTATTTCTAAGTAGGCTGGAGGAGTGCCTCCTGAAGGTGATAATTGAAGATCACACGGGGTGTGTGAGAGGGGGGCAACTCTTTTAGAAAGTTAGGTGGATATCGAACGTGGTTACGGCACCGGCGGAGGGGAAGGAAACAAAGGTGGTTGTGGTATTGGGCACCGAGAAAGCGTTTGACCAGGTAGTATGGGGATACTTGATGGCAGTTCTAGAGCGGTTTGGGATTGGACCAAGATTTGTGGACTGGGTGAAGCAACTATAAAAGAGCCGAGGGCGAGTGACCTCACAAATAACATTAGCTTGAAATACTTTTGACTTCGAACATACAGTGCAGAAGGAGGCCATTCAGCCCATCAAGTCTGCACTGACTCATTTAAGCCCTCACTTCCACCCTATCCCCATAACCCGTCCTAACCTTTTTTTTGGTCACTAAGGGCAATTTATTATGGCCAATCCACCTAACCTGCACGTCTTTGGACTGTGGGAGGAAACCGGAGCACCCGGAGGAAACCCACGCAGACACGGGGAGAACGTGCAGACTCCGCACAGACAGTGACCCAGCGGGGAATCGAACCTGGGACCCTAGCACTGTGAAGCCACAGTGCTATCTACTTGTGCTACCATGCTGCCTACCGTGGGACTAAGCAGTGATGTTCTATGTCCCCCTTGTTGTTTGCACTCGCGATTGAGCCGTTGGCCATCGCATTAAGAAGTTTGGGGGTATGGGAAGGGATAGTGTAGGGGGGATAGAGCATAAGGGTGTTCTTATATGCCGATGACTTGCTGTTATACATGTCGGAACCGAGTGTGTCGATAGAGGGAATATTAGAGCTGCTTCGAGTGTTTGGGTTTTTCTCTGGCTGCAAATTTAATCGAGTCAAGAGTGAGTATTTTGTGGTGTCTCGGCCGGGGGTGGGAGCAGGGGTGGGGGTCTGCCATTCCGTAGGGCAGTCAGGTTGCTCAGGAGTGTGGGGGGGGGGGGGATCCATAGGTACAACATTTCTAGTTTGGTGGGGAGCGTGAAAGCCGATCTGGCAATGTGGGATGGTCTCCCTTTGTCACTGGCGGGTCGGGTACAGGTGTTTAAAGTGAACGTGTTGCCGCGATTTCTGTTTATTTTACAAAGCCTGACGATTTTCCTGCCAAAGGCATTTTTTCGAGAGATTAAGGAATGATTACCTCCTTCATATGGGGAGGAAAAGTGGCCAGAGTTAGAAAAGTGCTGCTACAGAGGGGAAGGCAGGCAGGGGGTTTGGGTCTTCTGAACCTGATGTATTATTGCTGGGCAGTGAATGTGGAGAAGGTGCGGAGCTGGGTCAGAGGGGTTGATTCCCAATGGGTCAGAATGGAGGAGAGTTTGTGTAGGGGGTCAGGATTGAAGGCGCTAGCAACAGCGCCGCTCCCGATAGCTCCGGGGAAATACTCAGGGAGTCCGGTAATAATAGCTTCACTGAGAATTTGGAGGCAGTTTCGCCAACACTTCGGGTTGGGGGGAGGGTCAAGGGAAATGCCGATTCCGGGGAACCACAGATTTGAGCCTGGGAAGTGGGACGAAAATTTTCGGAAGGTATAGGTGGCATCTGACAAGGCAGCAAGAAATCCATAAAGCATCAACATCAGTAACTGTCAAACACATTTCTTGGAACTATCACAGGCAGCATGATAGCACAATGGTTAGCACAGTTGCTTCATAGCTCCAGGGTCCCAGGTTTGATTCCTGGCTGGGTCACTATCTGTGCGGAGTCTGCACGTTCTCCCCATGTCTGCCTGGGTTTCCTCTGTGTGCTCCTGTTTCCTCCCACAGTTCAAAGATGTGCAGGTTAGTGGAGTGGCCGTGCTAAATTACCCTCAGTGTCCAAAAAGGCTAGGTGGGGTTACTGGGTTATGGGGTTACGGGGTTAGGGTGGAGGTGAGGGCTTGGGGAGGGTGCTCTTTCCAAGGGCTGGTGCAGACTCGATGGGCCGAATGGCCTCCTTCTGCACTCTACATTCTATGATCATATCAAATCTTAACATATGCCAAGTCGCAACACCTAGGAACACCCTGATGCATCTAGGTGAACTTCTTAAAACGCTTCCATGTGGCTTCCACAATGTACAATCTCTGCATTTACAGACACAAAGCGTTCTGGTGATGTAAAAGAGGAAAAAGAAATGGATGACACATTTCTCAAACCTGGCAAAGTGACACAACTGTTGGGCAAAGGACTGGAATCTGCTGAGTGGAGATACAGCTTAGCCATGGTTTCTGATGAAAGTTTTGTGATTTTGACTTGATAGAGCCATTTATGAAACAAAGAATACTTTATGAGCATCAACAAGGGCACCAGTCATCTGCGGCCTTGCTGAAAACTGGTTTTGCCAGAACGACAGATTATACCACCTAATTATAGAGATGGCTGCGCGCTCTGCAGACTATCATTCTGCAGCCAGCAAACTCAATTGTCAGAAGGATGTGCCTCATTCTAGCTCAAAGACAAGAGCAGCAATGTCACAGATAAATAATTATGTTGCCCTCCAAGTCAGATGTCAGACTGACTTCACATTCTTTTATCAATCCTGCGTCAAAATCCTGAAATTGTCTATTTAACATGAAGTACCATCACCTGAAATGCTACAGCAGGTCCAAATGATAACCCACAACTATCTTCCTAAGTCATGGAAAATATAGGGGGCGGGATTCTCCATTGCCCAACACCGAAATCGGGAACGGCAATTGCGCGGAGAATGGCTCCCGATGCTAAAATCGTGGCAGCCGCCAGTTTGACACCAGATTACGATGCTCCGCCTCCTCCAAATTGGCGTAAACGAGGCACGCGCTGCGTTGGAATGTCATTAGCAGGCCCACCTGCGATGCTCCGCTTCCGATGGGCCGAATTGCAGACTGCGCGGGACACGTGTGGTCTCAGTGGTCGTGAGCCTGGCCTGGCAGCTGCAGAGATAGAGAGAGAGAGAGAGAGGGCACTGCTAGGGCTGGGGGGAGTGGTGAGGGTTGGCCAGGAGGTGGGTTGCGGAGTCGCGATAGGCGGGTACAAGGACCAGCACAGCTGGCGGAATCTTTTCCGGTGCGATCGGTGCGTGTGTGGGAGGTGTAGGCGCACGCGCGGCTGCAACCGTTTCCCGCCGTTTCCTGGGTATATCATGTAGCGTCAGTGCTAGCCCCTCACCGGTAGTGGAATCAGTGCGCGTTTCGCGTTGTTTTTCCCGTCATGAAACACCACGGATTCTCCATTGGCACCGGCACTTAGCCTCAAGAACGGAGATTCCAGCCCAGGGATTTGTTTTTCAGAATTGTCTGCATTCCAAGAACAAATTTGGAAAAGAAAGTTGTATTTTCTATCAAAAATATTCCCCTGTCATTTTGGTGATCCACTGTCCAAGACACAGGTCAATTTGAGAAATTCATACCATGAAAGAAGGATTCACAGCTCCACAGATGAAAACACACATCATGCCTCTCATCAGCATCACTAAGAGCAACCAGGTCCTGATCAGTAAGTCTAACTTTAGGAAAATCATCATCCAGTCTTTACTTTAAGGATATTCACAGGCTGAGTGTGGCGTAAATGAGCCCGCGCAAAACTCCTGTAGTCTTTGAGCTGATGGTGCTCATTAAGTATTCTTTGTTTCACAAATGGGTCTATTCAAGTCAAAATCGCAAAACATTCATCAGAAACCATAGGCGCGTGGAGCCAGGCATGACAAATAAAGCGTGGGAGAGGCCCAAATTGCGCTTCGCACCAGGCTCATTTAAGTATGCCTGGCCGATTTCAGGCCCCATTCATCCAGTGCCCGGGAGTCACTGGCTGCACCAACAAGACCTCAAACCGGTGCCGATTAGTACTGGTCTCCACAAACGGAGATGAGGCATGATGGCCATTTCGGGGTCTTGGGGGTCATTGGAGCTACCTGGGTGGTGGGGGACAGAGCACGGTCGCACCTTGGCACCTGGGCACCCTGGCAGTGCCAACCACCACCCTGGCAGTGCCAACCTAGCACTTGCAGGGTGTCCATTTGGCACTACCAGAGTGTCTGGGGCACTGCCCTGGAGCCACGTTGGCAGTGCCAAGGTGTTCGGGTGCAGTTTGGTAGTACCAAGGGGCAGGACCTGAGGGGGGGGCCATGACCATGAAAGGGAGGGTGGGGTTGGATGAAGGATAGGGGAGGTGAACAGGGTAATGAGGGAGCCTCATAAAGATGGGGAGCTGAAGGGGGGTAATGAAAGGGGGGGGGGGGGCTGGTGGGCCTGAAAAGTAGCCCCTCAGTTACAGCATAGCAGGTTGTTCTTACTTGGGAGGGGGGATGGTGGTAATGCACATGTCTGTGGAGGGTGGTATTGGCTGTGGGAGGGGATGTGGGTACCCTCAAGCTCATTTAGAGATTGGGGCACCCTTTCAAAATCGCTAAGGAGCCGTTCTCCACCCCAGTCCCGTAAGGGCGTCACCCCGGCCACACGGCCGGTTCCCCCATCAACCCTCCCCCCTCCTGCGGCTCTGGCACTGCCACCCTCCCCTACCCCCTCTCCCCCCCCCCACCCCCAGCCGCCCGGCCGGTGTCTGATCTGGAAGTCCACAGTCACTCCTCTCTGTGTTGTCCCTCCTCTCTGTCCCCCATCAGCCACGACTCTGGTTTCACAATTTTTAAAAGCACAAGTGAACCGTGCAGTCAGGAATTCAGCCCCTTGGTGGCGCAGAATCGCAGAGGCCCCAGAGAATACCGGGTTGGGCCCGCTAATGCATGCAAACGGTGTCTACTGTCCGTGCATTCTAGACCGTATTGACGCCAATGTCGGGGTGACGGAGAATTGCATCAAATCGGCACCCACCACGATTTCGGCACCGGGACCTATTCTCTGCCTAATCACATTTTGCAATTTCAGCGTCAGCCAACAGAGAATCCCGCCCTACAATTTTGAAGCTTAATTTTCTGAAAGAAGGGAGCAACCGATATTTTACCAACAGTATTTTCGTTTCGTAATGTTGAATGTATGAAACACGGAAACCATTATTTCCATGTCTTCATAATCCTGAGTTACACTCTCGAGTGAAAATAAATCTATCAATCTATAAAGGCAACACAGCGGCACAGTGGTTAGCACTGTTGCCTCACAGTGCCAGTGACCAGGGTTCAATTCCAGCTTTGGGTGACTTTCTGTGCGGAGTTTGCACGTTCTTCCTGTGTCTTTGTGGGTTTCCTCTGGATGCTCCAGTTTCATCCCATAGTCCAAAAATGTGTAGATTAGGTTGATTGGCAGTGATTAATGTGCAGGGTTACGGGGATCAGAGGGTGGGTCTAGGCAGAGTTCTTTTCGGAGGGTCGGTGCAGACATTGTGGGCCAAATGGCCTCCTTCTGTACTGTCGGGATTCTATGGAAATCGGTCGCAAAGCTGTCCCAACTAAACACAAGAACGCTTGAGGTGTTTAGTTTTTGTCAGAAGGAGAAATGTTTTTTTTCTGGTTACCAGCTATGCGGGAAGAGACGAGGGAGATGGCAAGCCCCACAGTAATTGTTTAGCTGCATCTGGGTATAGTTTATGAGAATATATGGAATCAATTTTGTTCCCAACACTTGATTCAGTTGACTGAAAGCACATTTTTTTAATTTTACCATTAAAATGTTACTTCCTTTTGAAATTGGATAAAACTCAAGAGGCCATTCAGAGGCTTGCTTTCTCTTCTTGTGCTTCCAATAACTCCTGAGTCCATTTGGACAATCATCATTACATTCTGCGTGTGGTATTCTGCTATCAAAATCTCACTTCCTGTCCAAACAGGATATAATTCAGATAAATGCCAAAATTGCCTCCAGCAGCACTTCCATTGCTAGCTTTGGAACAGTTTTATTTTTATATAATTCAAGCCAAACACTGATCGGCAGAAACACTTATGGCCTTGCTGGCTGATTCAATCCTGCGTCCTGGCCTCCTGGAAGTATAATGTTGCTCAGGACACCTGTCCCAAATGCCATACAGCGCAATGATTAATAAGGGATTGTATTGCTTCAAAGTGAGTTACTAGTAACAGTTAAAAGTTTTAGAAGGGCAAAAAATGATCGCTGTTGAGTAATAAAATGATCCAAAAGTCTTGTTTGAAGATAAATCAGCCAATGAGCTGTTTTTGGAGGAGTCTGTTAGCTGGCTTGTGATGCGGAGAAGCGCCAACCACGCGGGTTCAATTCCCGTGTTGGTTGAGGTTATTCACGAGGAACCTTCCTTCTCAACCTTGCCCCTCACCTGAGGTGTGGTGACCCCTCAGGTTGAATCACCACCAGTCAGCCCTCAAAGGACATTCTCTGGAACTGTGGCGGCATTTACATTTACTACAATATTGCTTCAGTTAGATAACAGGCAAACTTTATTAAGGAGATCAACACGATATGCTAGTCACAGTTCACTCCAGAGACTTGAGCATAAAATCTAGACTGACATTCCGGTATCATGCAGAGGGTATGCTGCACTGTTGAAGGTGCCATGTTTCAGATGAAATGTTAAATAGAGGGCCTGGTTAGCCTCTCAGGAACAAAGAAAAAAATATTTACATTTATAAGTACCTTTCATGACCTCAGAACGTGACAAAGTTCAGCTAATGAAGTACTTTTTTCAGTGTCATCACTGTTGCAATGTAAAAAACATGGCACCCAATTTACACACAGGAAGCTCCCACATTGGAAATGTGATAATGACCAGTAATCTGTACTTTAGAAGATTTATAGAGGGGTTAATATTCGAGCCAAGACATTAGGGATTAATCCTCTGCTCTTTGAAATGGTGCCACGCAAACTTTTATTTCCACTTGAGAGGGTTGTGTGGTATTTTTGAAGGATGGGGTTGCAGACCACAAAGGTACAAAAATACAAGGAACTTTATTGGAAAGGTATTTAATCAGTGGGCTGAAAAGATCAGCTGCTCATTTGCCTGTGCAAATGACCGATGATGTCACCAAAATCTCACGTGATTGGCCTCTTAAAGTGACCTTCTTCCACCTCGGAACAAAGGTGAATACACAAGCACAACAGTCAAGAAGTTAGATGTTTCAGAGGATGTTGATTTCTCTGTGGTTGTAGGTGAACCTCAGGCATCAGGAGCTGGATTCTCCGACTTGCAGACTAAGCGCTGACTTCGGCGTGGGAACAGTGGTGTTTTGCGTCCGAAAAAAGGCGCAAAATCTGCACCGATCCTCCGTCTGGTGGGGGGCTAGCAGGCACGCAGCATAAAGCTCCCAGCTTTACCTGCGGATAAGGCTGGAGAATTGCCGGGTCCATGGCCGCCCATGCGCATGGCGGCGGCCTGCAGTGACCACGTCGTGCAACATGGCGCCGGATGCACACGGTCCTGGCCTGCCAAAAACTGCCCCTCTTTGACCAGGCTCGCCACCCCGGACCACCCCCTACCAGTGCCCCCAGCCCCCGCCAAAGCCCCCCCAGCCCGCGGAACGGCTCCCACCAGACTATGACGGCGCTGGACTCAGACACGAAAATAAATAGGATAAGTCGAGAAGTCACCCATCGGGGAGGAGCATCAGGGGAGATCCTCAGGTAACGTCGAGTACGCAGTTTTCAAGGGGGCGGAGCATTGCAAAAACGGCACCGCTCCCGATTCCGGTGCAAATGGGGATTCTCGGCCAATCGCCAAACGAGATTTCAGCATCAGAAACTGGAGAATCCCGCCTCAGGATTTTTGTGTTGACTGTAACCGCTGGTGTTCTTGGTGTAGTTTGGACGTCATCCGGATTCAACGTCATGTTTGCAATTGACTTGGTGAGTGTCCTCACCTGAGGTACTGTCTTCCACTGCGTCCCTGGCATTGTTAAGTTTTCGGAAATGTCTCGGTCATCACTTGGCACAGTTTATCGCGGAATCCTGGTTGTGAACTAGTTCTAGTTGCAAAAGGTTGATCAGCATGTCTTCTCCACACTACTTAGTTACAAGTTTGAACGGTGTAGGAGATTGGTCCTATCTGCTCCAAGACGACGGCAAGTATCCACTTCTCACTGGTGGTATAGTTACTTGCCAATGTTTCTTGACCTTTCTGAAATCACAGCTTTTAGCCCTTGCTCTCATGTCGCAAAGCCTGACTTTACTGCTTCCTCTCCACAATTTTTCTTGTCTTGGGTGGCTTCAGTAAATCAAACACTGTGCGTAACTGACGTTTTACCATGAGTAATGCTGGGGAACTTTGGATTGTTGAATGTGTTGTATTCCTGAATGTCATTAGGAACCCGCTTAGACAATGTTCCTTGCTCACAAGTTATCTTCAATGAATGCTTCATTGTCTGAATAAACCTTCAGCCCATTTGTGGCAGGAGGATAAGGAGCGGATGAGACGTATTAGATTGTGTTCTCTTATAAATAATTTGTGAATTCTTGCAAAATGAACTGTGGCCCATTGTCACTGTGATAGTCACCACTGATATATATATTAGGTGATTTGTGGTAAGGCCCTATACTACAGGTACGGGGGTAGTTCCGTGCCAGCTGGCTCCACCCAGTAGGCGGAGTATAAATATGTGTGCTCCCTGTACAGCAGCCATTTCGCCAGCTGCTTTTGGAGGCCACACATCTGAGTGTATTAAAGCCTTGATTGCATTCAACTGTCGTCTTTGTGTAATTGATCGTGCATCAGGCACTAAGAAGTTGTTCAGAGTATCCAAACCTTGCAAAATTCTCACCCAGTTTTTCTATTGTTCACTCCGAAGATGTAGTCTTCTAATGCTGACTACAGGCCATTTTGGGTGCATGTCGACCGCAATGAAAAACATTAATCCTTTGAATGATCCAGCATAAACTACATAAACTCTTTCCCATGCCCCTTCTGGCCATTCCCATGAATGTAGTGATACGAGATAGTAGCAGCAGGTTTTGAAGCTTTGCACAAGCCGAACGATGCTCACTTTCTCCTTGATCTTGCGATCAGGCCCTGGCCTTCAAAAATAGTTTCCGTCTATCTCCTTCATCCTTAGTATCCCACAATGACCTTCATGAAGATGGATTAGGAGATGTTCCCTTAGCAATAGCAGAACTGGGCGACATGTGGCGTAGTGGTTAACACTGGGACTGCGGCGCTGAGGACCTGGGTTCGAATCCCGGCTCTGGGTCACTGTCCATGTGGAGTTTTCACATTCTCCCCATGTCTGCGTGGGTTTCATCACCCAACCCAAAAATGTGCAGGTTAGGTAGATTGGTGACGCTAAATTGCCCCTTAATTGAAAAAAAAACAAATCGGAGAATGGGCGTCAAGCCCGAGATCAGGTTCAACGCCGCTCCTGTGATTTTCTGGTTGCTGGAGAATCGTCGCGAATCAGGCGCGCGCGGTAAACACGGCGCTGGTCGGGGGCCATTGCGGCGATTCTCCAACATCAACTGGCCGAGTTCCTGCCTGTGTGGTTCTCTCATGGTTCGCCCCAGCAGGCACTCAGCGTGGCGGCTGCAGACACAGTTCGCGGTCACCCTGGTGGGGGGGCGGGGCATCCTTTGCTAGGCGGGGCCTCCAGGACAGCCAGGGTTCCGATCGGGGGCCACCGATCAGTGGGCGCATGCGATCTGAGGGGGCCTATGTTGCCGGTGCAAGGTCATCCGCACACCCCCAGTACTTGCCTTCAAACAACCGCGCAACCTCAAACAAACCATTGTTTGCAGCAAACTACCCAGCCTTCAGAAAAGCGACAACGACACCACACAACCCTGCCATGTCAATCTCTGCAAGATGTGCCAGATCATCGACATGGATACCACCATTACACGTGAGAACACCACCCACCAGGTACGCGGTACATACTCGTGCGACTCGGCCAACGTTTTCTACCTGATACGCTGCAGGAAAGGATGTCCCAAAGCGTGGTACATTGGCGAGGCCATGCAGACGCTGCGACAACGAATGAACGGACATCGTGCGACAATCACCAGGCAGGAATGTTCCCTTCCAGTTGGGGAACACTTCAGCAGTCATGGGCATTCAGCCTCTGATCTCTGGGTAAGCGTTCCCCAAGGCGGCCTTCAGGACGCGCGACAACGCAGAATCGCCGAGCAGAAACTTATAGCTAAATTCCGCACACATGAGTGCGGCCTCAACCGGGAACTGGGATTCATGTCGCATTACATTCATCCCTCACCATCTGGCCTGGGCTTGCGAAATCCTACCAACTGTCCTGGCTTGAGACAATTCGCATCTCTTTAACCTGGGGTTACCCTTATCTCTGGATCTGTAAAAAATGCTCGCATTCTAAGCATTGTCTGGCATCTTTGAATTTGTCTATATATATGTTTCTGGAACATACCTCTTCATTCACCTGAGGAAGGAGCAGCGCTCCGAAAGCTAGTGTTTGAAACAAACATGTTGGACTTTAACCTGGTGTTGTAAGACTTCTTACTGTGCTCACCCCAGTCCAATGCCGGCATCTCCACATCATGGCTTTTTTTTCAAACAAGGTGCACCTGAGCTTAGCCTGTTTCCTTCCCTGTTTTGGAACACTCCCAAGTCTAAACTTTTATTGCAGGGTACTTGCTACTAACAGTGCTCCCTGTACTGCTCCAGATCTTTCTGAGTACATCGCATGGTGAGCTTGCTTTCAATGTTGTATCCTCCAAAAACTATGTTTGAATTTTGGTTCCTTCGATGGCTGCAACTGATTTTTAGCACTCTTCCGTTGCCAGGATTGGTGGAGTGAAGATTTTCGCTCCTTAATCTTTCTTGGATGTCTGCGCATGATTGACGAATTTTGGATATATTTTTTCTTTGAGAGTCAGCGAGGTGCCGACCTCCTCATCGCCAGTTTTCTTTGTAGTATTTTTAAATGGTAGGATTTCAGACCATGACGGTGCAAACAAACAAGAGCTTTATTGGAAATTGTTTACTCAACAGACTGCAAAGTTAGACTTCTCATTTGCCCGTCCAAGCGGCCGATGACATAATCGATATAGCACATGACTGGACTCTTAAAGGGACTGCTATAACTAGGAACAAGCATGAACAGGCAACCGGGGCCTCGGTTAAACATCTCATCCCAGTGCTGTAACACACTGGAGTGTCAGTCTGGATTTCTGTGTTCAAGTCTAGGAGTGGGACTTGAAGCCAGAACCTTCTGAGTCAGACATGAGTGCAACCAACTGAACGACATCTGACACATAGATGTAATGGCAGTATTCCAAGAGGTGCTGGCCATTGCTAAAACATTATACAAGCAAGATCACACTGGTGTTCGCAGGGTTTGGTGTGCCCAAATTAGCTGCTATGTTTCCTGCATTATAATAGTGACTGCACTTCAAACATACTTAATTGAGCATGAAGTGCTTTGGAATACCCTAAAGCTGTAAAGCTTCCACATAAAAGGAAAGCTTTCTTCCTCATAGGAAGAAAGGAGGTGGTGCCAATCTCAACCCTATTGACATAAATGTATCCTTAAGTTAATTTAGAAAATAAATGTGAAGTACTGAATTGGTAGGAATCAGGTAAACCTCCGAACTTACTTTTTGTAAGAGTAATCTGAGTGGCCAATGTATACAGATCAGGCCGAATTTGGGCAAGAATCCAAGACGTACTTAACGGCCATTAAATTTGGGAAAATTGCAATCTTGTGATCAGAATATCTTTGCCTCTTCAAGTTAAAGCTAAACTGTCCCAAGCCTGATATTAGCTATCAGATCTTGATAGCGAAAATAAAGAAGAAATTTTAAAAAGATGTTGCAAAAGCCACTGTCGCATAATGCCGCGGAAGTATTATTTTACAAGCAATTTAGGCCCTACTTAATCTGTTGGCGCAGTAGATTCAGGAAATGGGATAAAGTGACATTGCCCATGTAGATGAGTGTAAAGTGCTAATTTTAACACTATATATGTTTTGCTTAATATCTTTACAGCACTATACCTAACATTCTTCTTTTTTTTTATAAATTTAGAGTACCCAATTATTTTTTCCAATTAAGGGGCAATTTAGCGTGGCCAATCCACCTACTCTGCACATTTTTGGGTTGTGGGGGCGAAACCCACGCAGACACGGGGAGAATGTGCAAACTCCACACGGACAGTGACCCAGAGCCGGGATCGAACCTGGGACCTCAGCGCCGTGAGGCGGTTGTGCTAACCACTAGGCCACCGTGCTGCCCTTACCTAACATTCTTCAGCAGTATAAGTGTATATGTTTCCAAGTTAGCCATTAGCCCACCAAGGAAATATTTTCGTTACATTACAACAATTATCCACTTAAGTGGGAAATTAAATTGATAATTAACCTCTGTGGAGCACCTCTTTGAAAAAAATAATGGATTGTAATGTATAGTATCATTAAACAGAAATAATATTCAACAACATCAATCAAAAGAGAAGTTTCATAATCAGAAGAGCAACACAATATCTGTGCAATAAACTTAAGAGGGGAAAATACTGGACCACCAAGACATTGGAGGAAAGGCGGATGAAATTAAATAGAGGATGTATCTAAGTTGGGTCACTCTTAGGTAAATATTTATGCTGTGTAAAGACTGTCTGTCTGCAATAATGGCCGTGTGACTGGTATTAATAGAGATAACACAAACTTCTAAAGCACGCCGAAAACAAGTTTGGCACCATAAATCAGGAAGCTTTAGTTTTTTTTCATTTAATGTTGAAAATGGATGTGTGCTGCTGTATAGATAAATGGCCATAGCTACACAATATTGCAAATTATGGTGAAGTAACTCAACAAATCACTAGACCAGTGGTTTAAACAAAGCCTGAACTCTGTTGTGCTCCCATGTGGAGTTCATGAATAATTCAAAGCCACAGCCAGGTTATTGGTGGAGCATCTTGCACTTTGACGCATGTCTTTACCCAGTAATCTATAGTTGCTTACTTGCCATAACTGAACTGCCGCATCAAGTGTACAACTGTATGTGAACGAACCTGGGGTCACCATGGAGGAATAAAAATGTAATTTTCTGTGGTGCTGGGTGCTTTAATGCTTCACGAAACTGCAATTTTCTGTATTGTTCAATGAGGTTAACCACTGGCAACATGCAATGAACATTGATATAGCAATAGTTTGTGACCTTTGGCCCTTATAGGATAAAACTCCAAATGATACACGGTCATTTACAACTTTTCCTTCACAAAAAGTGGTTGAATTGTCCTTTTTCCAATGGCTTACACCTGCCATTCTACATTCCACTACCTTTCTGTGAAGCAGCGTTCTTGTTCAAAGGATTCTTGTGTCTGGTAGTTAAAGATTTATTGCTGCATTGTCTGATATTTTCCTGGACCTGATTAAAAATGGCAGTATTGCAAGCATTGCTGCAGCCAGAATGCGTATTAACCACACCTGCATGTGAGACCTCCAGAGAATTTGTTTTCAATTTGCCTAACAGGGTGAACTGTAACAAAGGTAAAGGAAACAGCTCATTGGTCAGTTTTCACATTTGTGTTGTTGAATTGAAAACTAAATAAAACTGGAATTTTAAAATGGGTTAAGAATAGCATGCAAATAAATAATAATTCTCAAACATAATTTTCATATTTAGATTAGGTTATTTAGAAAGTGGGTACTTATTTGGTCTTTATCTGATTGTCATAATCGGTGTAATCTTGCTGTGCACAAAACGGCTGCCATGTTTCCATCACTAGCCACATTTCAAAAGTCCTTCATTGGTCAGAAAGCGCTTGGGATGTCCTGGCGGTGATGAAAGGTGTATCATAAAGCCAAGTTCTTTTCTTCCCCAAGAGCGTTCCAGGAGAGGAAATACATGCTAGCGAGATAAATTCATTGGATCTGATCCGCAGAAGCAGAGTGATGTTATCTCAGAATTTATAAAGACTTAGTGAAATAATTATCAATGCCAACTTTGACTCCAATTCAATTTTAATCATCTTTTCAGTCTGAAAGAATCTCAGCTAGGATCGAAAGCTAGTTTATTGCAATGGTATTATTGTCAACTTTACTCCACACTGTTTGGGAACAATACCATCTCACCTGTTCTCCGCGTTAGAATTGAGACTGCGAAGTTTAGAATGAGACGAAGCTTTAATGCTGTCTGGCAAAGATATGTTCCAGAATGAACTAATCCGTAAAATTTCCAACTCAATGGTTTTACTTTTTTTGGGGAAAAAAGTGCCAAAATGCGGTAAGTGTTATATGAAATAAGCCACACCGCCATCTCTTAAGGGGTTAATAATTCACGTGTTGAAAGAGTCTGTATGATACCAAACTGTCCACATGGCTGTTTAACTGGCACACCTCGTCAGACAAACCTACAATGTTAATAGATGGTTCGCTTCCAACCATTTTTTGTCTTTTCTAACATTGCCTGGTCCCTTGCCATATCTCTTACGAACTGAGGCTGGCATCAGTAACACTGTGATGAATTGACCTCCATTGACTGTTTAATTTTAGTTGCTCTTTTAGCTTGAATAGGCACAAGCGTTTGCCTTTGAAAGTGAATTGAGAGAGGAAGAGATTTCACTGAGTGTGGATTCTCCATTCATAAACTTCCACATTTAGCTGGATTTGAAACATGTTAGTGTGCTTGATTCCGTTTCAGATAACATGTCAATTCCGACAATTACTTTTCCTCCAATTACTGAAGGTCATTTGAGGGCCAATTTCACCGAAGGAGTTGGAAACTGTCTCGCCTCACTGTCAAACTCATGAAACTAGCTGCCCAATTGTACATTAGTAAATTGAACAGCTTGCACTAATAATTTATCCACACCCTGAAAGTATTTACCCTGTTAAATCAATGAGGTTGCAGGAACGGGTTGCACTAAAAGTTCAGAACTAAATTACACACAGGAAAAAGATCGCTGTAAAAATTAAACACCCTCTTTCTTTTGCTGCTGTCCCACTCAAAACCATTCAATTTCCACTGAAACTCAGAGCACATGTACCCAGCCGGTGTGCTTGACTTGATTCCATTAGCCCCAAACATGCTCAATCCTGTCAACAGTGGGAGTTCCCCATAGGCCAAAGGAGTTGCATTTGTGACAGTAATAATAATAATCTTTATTGCCACATGTAGCCTTACATTAACACTACAATGAAGTTACTATAAAAAGCCCCTCGTCGCCACATTCCGGTGCCTGTTCAGGTACACAGAGGGAGAATTCAGAATGTCCAAATTACCTAGCAGCACGTCTTTCAGGACTTGTGGGAGGGAACCAGAGCCCCCTGAGGAAATCCACGCAGACACAGGGAGAATGTGCAGACTCCACACAGACAGTGACCCAAGCCGGGAATCGAACCAGAGACCCTGGAACTGTGAAGCAACAGTGTTAACCACTGTGCTACCATGCCGCCCCCTGTAAGTAAGTTGCTCTACCAAAAATCAGTCACATTGTATCTGTTACACTGGGACAACACAATGCAAATTCACACTCAAAACATCTGTTTCTCATGAATCTTGCAGCAGCATCGTAGAGACACTGATATCAGAAGAATCAGTATACCTTTAAAAAGAAAAAGCAATCCATTTACCTTCGTGTTTGTTAACAAGATCTACAGCAATGCAAATAAATACATGTGCCGTTACGTTGGTATTGTTGCAACTGTGAGCTTTGTAAGATTATTATGTTTTAGGATTATACCTTTTGGTTTATAAGAGTATTATAGTTTGGGACTGTACCTTTAAATTTAGGATAAATGAAAAAGGCCTAATGACATGTTGCAGTTTACCTGACAATAAGCCTGCAAGGTTTAATTGTTAATGATCAAAGGAAGGCTGATTTTTTTATTGAGAGGGAGTTGGAACCTATTTATACTTGGGACAATGAAAGTTGTTTCTAAGTCTATAATTCTCCTGAAGTCCGAAAACAATATTACAATAATCAAGTTTTAAAATGCTGTGCTGTACACTCTCTCTTTATATATAACATGAAAAGAAAGTGGGCTCAAAGATTATCAATTAACATTTCTAATTAGATACAAGACTAATGTGATTCATGTTGCCATGAAGAGGAGGGTGTGGAGCCACTTTGAGGTGAGGTTACAGACTTCACTATAAATCCAGAAATATCACAGAAAGATGGCAGATGCTATCTGTCACAATTTTGTCTTGTGGGTTCTGCAGCCAATTGAGATGTAGAGAGCAAAGAATAGAATAAGCCAGGCCTGCACCATTATCAAAGAAAATGCTGACTACATCATTTACCATGCGGAGTGTGGGTGAGAGACCATACTCAGTTTCAAGACTCGTGATGAGTTGAAGAGGCTGGAAGATCTGCCTAGCTTGGCACTTAAGGAAGAAATCAACAGTATAAAGCTCAGTGCTGGGATTAGAAACTACCTGACTGGGAAAAGTAAAAGGAATCAACTCTTTGGAAAACTAGGAGCAATGGTGAACTGTTTGCTCTGAACTGCTTGAACTGTAAAGAGTCCGAGCCGTAGTAAGTAACAAGGCACCATTTATTTCCATAGTTTAAGTGGCCGACAAGAAAAATTGTGTTCGGTCAATAGTTTTTTTTTAGTAGTTTGATGCAGTCCAAGTTTTTTTAAAAATGTGAAATCTTGATATGTCATCCTTTCAGCTCATATCTGGAAGTTCAGATTTCTCTTTGAACAGCTTTCAGTCTCTATGGAGATTGCAACAGTATTATAAGAAAAGAACATTCGTTATATTTACGAGGTAAAATGTAAACGTTGGTACATCATTTTGGGGAGATGAGAGGAAGCAAAGGTATCCACTATAGTGCCTGGGCTTGCATGCAGTTTTATTGTATCTGGAACAACTGCCTTGTTCCAAGCTACGCTCCTTACATTCACAAAAGAGAGATTTATTCATTCTGTTTGTGATGTCATAAGAGGAAGTCAAATTGACCTCTTTAGGGCAGGTGAAATACAAAGGCACCATGGACAGCATCATGTGTTTCAATCCATACAGAACATTCTTGATTGATCCAGAGAGCCCATTTCAACCTGTCACATTGTGAGTTAAAATGATAGTGTCCAAAGCAAACCACTACGATGTTATGGCCCAAGCAGATTGACATAACGTTAAATTGCCTGCTTTTTTGAATCTGGAGTAGTTATCGCAATTGCACCTCAATTATTTGCAGTATTGTGTTCTCCAGGTTCTGTTATGGTTTGCATTTTGTAAAATGTGGGTATTGACTTTGCAAATTTTTTGTTCCAGTTCTAAGTTTTAATGAAAACGTCACACTGTTTCTAAACTGTCCAGTGTTTTTTTTTGCGCCGGGGGGGGGGGGGGGGGGGGGGGACTTCTTTTAACATGCAAGAAAAGAAGTTATGATTTGGCACTGCTGTACTGATAACAAAAAATGATTGAAATTCAGCGTGGATAAAGAAACACCCCAGGGAAAAGCTTGTGGAGATATTACTTGTGAACCATTCCTCATGTACTGACAGCTATTAATATTTTATATTTAATTGCAATTTATATTTATTAAGCCATTTCATTTCTTAATAGTTCAAGAGCTAGGAATGGATCAGGCCAACCACAAACACAACCTGTTATCAAAGGGCTACAGCACTGCAGAATAGTATGTCTTTACAACAGGTCCATGCTCCAGTCATCCTTGGCACAAAGGTGGCCCTCAGTGTTACGCATAGTAACATTTGATTCAGCAGTATGTTGCACTCACAACTTTTTACATGTTGAAATACTGAGAAGTGCTACTTACTGAGGGGGTTGAAATCAGACTGAAATACTGATCCTAGTGCTTGAATCTGAAATGTGCATTGACGGGATTCTGCTTCCCTTCAAGGTGAAGACCAGGCAAAGGCTTCAACTGTGGCAAATGCCAAATATTAAAATATAAGCCACTTTAAAGAAGATAACTCAAAATTCTATTTTAGAGATCAGTATCTATCCATAGATAAACTGCCCACAGATTTTGTAACTGTTCTTTGAAATCATCCTTTTTAGAAAACAGTGGAGTAACTCAGATGAAATGTGCCCAAATTTCATATTTTACCGCATGACAAAAGCTTGAAGAGCTAGTCTGATAGATTCAGGATGGATTTGAACTCGAAACGTGACTTTCATGAGATGCAGTGGAAGAATTGCATTCGTTTCCTGATCTGTAATCTCTTAGACCAGTGTATCTCTCACTCTATCACTACCATGAAGGCAGGCAATCAACACCGTGAGGCTGCAGTGCTAACCACTGCGCCACCATGCTGTCCCGACAAAATAATTCATGATTGTAGTAAAAACTCATTTGGTTGACTAATGTCCTTTTAAGGAAAGAAATCTGCCATCCTTATCTGATCTGCCTACATGTGACTCCAGACCCACAGCAATGCCCTCTGAAATGGCCAATAAAGCCATTCAGTTGTATTCAACAGCGACGAAAACACAAAAAAGGAACAAAGCCGGACGGACCACCCAACATCGACCCAAGCACTGGAAATGATCGCGGCAAATCCAGCCCTATCGACCCTGCAAAGTCCTCCTTACTAACATCTGGGGGATTGTGCCAAAATTGGGAGAGCTGTCTCACAGACTAATCAAGCAACAGAATTATACCTTCCAGGCAATGTCCCAGACACCGCTATCACCATTCCTGGGTATGCCCTGTCTCACTGGCAGGACAGACTCAGTAGAGGCGGCGGCACAGTGGTATACAGTCGGGAGGGAGTTGCCCTGAGAGTCCTCAGCATCTACTCTGGACCCCATTAAGTCTCATGTCTTCAGGTTAAACATGAGCAAGGAAACCTCCTGTTGATTACAACGTACTGGTCACCATCCGCTGATGAATCAGTATTTCTCCATGTTGAACACCACTTGGAGGAAGAACTGAGGGTGGCAAGGGGGCAGAATATGCTCTGGGTGGGGCACTACAATGGCTCGGTAGTACCACCACAGGCCAAGCTGGCAGGGTTATAAAAGATCGAGCTGATAGACTGGGACTGCAGCAGATAGTGAGGGACCAACAAAAGGGAAAAATATACTTGATCTCATCCTCACCTACCTGCCGACTACAGGTGTATTTCTCCATGACATGATCGGTAGAAGTGACCACAGCACAGTTCTTGTGGAGACCAAAGTCACATCTTCACATGAAGGATACCCTCCAACGTGTTGTGTTGCACTATCACCATGCCAAATGGATAGACTTTGAACAGATCGAGCAACTCAAGGCTGGGCATTCATGAGGCACTGTGATCTATCAGCAGCAACCGAATTGTATTCAACCACAATCTGCAACCTCGTGGCCCGGCACGTCCCTTACTCTACCATTACCACCAAGCCAGGACAGCAACCCTGGTACAATGAAGAGTGCAGGAGAGCATGCCAAGAGAAATACCAGGCATGCTGAAAAATTAGATGTCAACCTGGCGAAGCTACAACACAGGACTACTTGTGTGCTAAACAGGGGCTGGTTTAGCACAGTGGGCTAAATAAATTGCCTACAATGCCAGAAGCGCAGGTTCAATTCCTGTACCAGGATCCCCAAACAGGTGTCAGAATGTGGCGACTAGGGGCTTTTCACAGTAACTTCATTGAAGTCTACTTGTGACAATAAGCTATTATTATTATTATTATACAGCATAAGAATCAAGTAATAGACCGAGATAAGCAATTCCACAATTAATGCATCAGATCTAAGCTCTGCCATCCTGCCACATCCAGCTGTGAATGGAGGTTAAATAACTCCCTGGAGGAGGAGGCACCACAAATATTCACATCCTCAAACAATTGCAGTCCCAACACTGATCTCTGGGGCATACCACGAGCCACTTATCGCTAACCAGAAAAACACTCATTTATCCCCACTCTTTGCTTTCTGTTAGTTAACTAATCCTCTGTCCATGCTAATACATTACCCCTAACGCTGTGCACCTTTCTCTTATGCAACAGCCTTTTGTGTGGCACCTTGTCGAATGCCTTCTGCAAATCCAGATACATCTCATTCACCGGTTCCCCATTGTCCACCGTGCTCGTAATGTCCTCAAACAAATTCCAGTAAATTAGTTCAACATAACCTGCCTTTCATGAACCAATGCTGCATCTGCCCAATGGGACAATTTCTATCCAGATGGCTCTATATTTCTTCCTTGATGATAGATTCAAGCATTTTTCCCACTGCAGAAGTTAAACTAACCGGCCCATAGTTACCCACCTTTTGTCTATCTTCTTTTTAAAACAGTGGCGTCACATTTGCTGTTTTCTAATCTGCCAGAACCGCTCCAGAATTTTGGTAAATTACCATGAGCCCATTTGCTATTTCACCTGCCATCTCTTTTGCATCCTGGGATGCATTCCATCAAGGCCAGGAGACTTGTCTACTTTTAGCCGCATTAGCTTGCCCAACATTATCTCCTTAGTGATAATGGTCGTTTTTAGATCCTCACTTAGGATGTTATTTGTGTCTTCCACTGTGAAGACTAACACAAAATATCTGTTCAATGCCTTTGCCATTTCCTCATTTCCCCTTATTAACTACCCCTTCTAAGGACCAATGTTTACCGGAGCCACTCTTTTTCGTTTTATATATTTGTGGAAACTTTTGCTATCTGTTTTTATATTCTGACCTAGTTTACTCTCATAATCTATCTTATCTTCTTTACAGCTCTTTTCGTGGCTTTTTGTTGACCTTTAAATATTTCACAATCCTCTAGTTTCCCACTAATCATTGCCATATTGTATGCATTTTCTTCCAATTTGATATCCTCCTTTATTTCCTTAGTTATCCGTGGCTGATTATCCCTTTTCCTACAGTCCTTCCTCTTCACTGGTATATACTTTTACTGAGCACTGTGAAAAATCACTTTGAAATTTCCCACTGTTCCTTGATTGTCCCACTCACGCTTGACAGTTCATCTGGGTGGGGACCGATGTAACCTCAGCTCTGGAGCATGCGCCAATCTTCACATTGGCAACCGATCTTTCCTCGGCTACCTTAATAATCTCCAGGACCCGTTCCTCATAGGGGGTGATGACTCCAATGTCCGGTACTCCGCCGCCCGTCTGGGCCCTCTCCCAACGTTTGTGGGCCAACTTCTCCTGCGGGGACACAGTGGGGGCATCGTTGGCTGCAAGCGTGGTTATTCACGGAGTGGGGAAGGCTTGGGGGTTGTGTGGGAGGGCCGAATGGGCGGATGGATGGGTATAAGGGGGAGTGCGGGGGAGGGGGAGAGTATGTGTCAGGGGTTCGGTGCGAACTCACCTGATGGCATGATGGAGGTCATGACCTCCTTGTGGATCTGGGTGTCAGTCCACCTGGTCCCACTCCCCATGCTGACAGCCATTGCCACTTCCTTACAGATGGCGGTGGCTGCCCTGTGTCTGAGCCTCCTGGACCCTCGGTGGAACAGAGCAACCCATCTGGCCTCCACCATGTCCAGCAGTGCTCCCAGGTTCGGCATCACCAAAGCGTGGAGCTGATCTCCGCAGTGCCACGGTTGTGACTGGAGTGGGTTCGCGGTGCAGGAGCAGCTTAAGTGCTGCTGCCACTTGTTAACAGGAGGTTGACGAGAATGGTCCCAGGTAAACAGCTGACGAAACATGATTTGCGATGTGAATCCCGTGGGACCTCGTTAAGTGGGCTAATTGACATTTTATAGCAGCGATGGCCTTGCCGGGCTGAGCTTCGGGGAGCTTGCGGCATTTCCCGCTTGCTACCATACTTGGAAACTTTCCCATTAAATCGCACCCAAAGATTCTATGATTTTACATCGACATATTCCTTCAAATTCTTTACTCACTACGCGAACATATTTAGAAGGGTCTCCCACGATCATGGCACCAACCAGGGAACAGCAAATAAGTCAGCATTCCACTTCCGGCCTTCATTACTCCATCTGTGGTATGGCCCTGGGGATTGAAAACGCCAGGATGTGGAAGGAGCACTGGTCAATGCAATGAACAAGAGTGAAGAGCAACTGTGCAGTGGCAGAAGAATGGGAATCAACTGACTTCAAGGATAGCTCAAGGACTTCTACAACTACCAAATCCAAGGACCAGTACCTCAAAGAGGCTGTATGTGATGGAAAGCTGCCGTCTTAGCGTGAACGTTTTGAAAATGAAATGAAATGAAAATCGCTTATTGTCACAAGTAGGCTCAAATGAAGTTACTGTGAAAAGCCCCTAGTCACCACATTCCAGCACCTGTTTGGGGAGGCTGGTACAGGAATTGAACCATGCTGCTGGCCTGCCTTGGTCTGCTTTCAAAGCCAGTGATTTAGCCCAGTGTGCTAAACCAGCCCCTCATCATTTTATGCAGGTATTTGAAAATGGACAATGAACCCTACAGCAGATATGAATGAGTCCAGTACCCTGGTTATGCAGTAATGTTTAATTCCATGTTTACAGAACTACAGATTGCCAGAGAGTGAATGTAGGGTGGCACGGTAGCACAATGATTAGCACTGTTGTTTCACAGCGCCAGGGTCCCAGATTCGATTCCTGGCTTGGGTCACTGTCTGTGCAGAGTCTGCACATTCTCCCGGTGTCTACATGGGTTTCTTCTGGGTGCTCCGGTTTCCTCCCACTAGTCCCGAAAGACGTGCTTCTTAGGTGAATTGGACATTCAAAATTCTTCCTCTGTGTACCTGAACAGGCGCCGGAGTGTGGCGCTGAGGGGCTTTTCACAGTAATTTCATTACAGTGTTAATGTAAGCCTACATATGACAATAAAGATTATTATATTATGTTAACTTCATTGCCAAATTGCTGCTTCTGTCTGGAATATTCTGACTGGGTTACTGGGGCTGCAATTCATAAGAGTCTCTTCTTGTGTCAATTCAACGTGCTGGGAGATCAGATTGAAAAGAAAACGAGGACAATACTTCAAATGCCTCATTATTAACGGTACGATCCACCATAGATCCCAGCAAATATCGATGGAGTGTTTAGCATTGATGAGGCAGTTACTGCACATGATGCCTATCCCACCACCTGGTCCCTTCACATCTCAGGTATTTGTGAAGCTTTGTACCTAATAAACAACTATGTAGCAAGAATGTCACTCAACCATTCCCAACAAACGAAGAAACTCCAACAGAAAGGGAGAGTGTAACTTTCCAAGGATATATTAAGTGCTGATGGCACATTTGCCCCGTGGCTGCGTGGGTCTCACCCCTGCACAACCCAAAAGGTTTGCAGGGTAGGTGGATTGGCCATACTAAGTTGCCCCTTAATTGGAAGAACAAAATTGGATACTCTAAATTTAAAACTAAAAATAAAAGCGCTGAAGAACATCTAGGATGGACAAGATGAGGTTTTGGGCTGAAATGCTGTGTCTGGTGCAATATGCTATTGTGGTGAAGGGGCTGAAACATGTGGCCACCGATTTTAAAAACTCAGGAGACCTGAGGAGGTAAAGGCAATAGAAGTTTAATTTGACAACAAAAGTACAAGCCACAATGCAGCTTACAGTCCCAAAGTCCTAATCAAGACTACAGCTGGTCACAGCTTTTGTGAGGTAATTTTACCATGCCCCTGCTGAGGGGTCTCCACCCACTATCTCGTATTACACGGGTCCCGCGGGGAGATCAATTGGGATGGCCCCATGGGTCTCGTGAAGGTTATGACACCACCTAAAGGATTATTAAAGAACCAGTTGCCATTTAACTTGCCTGGTAATGCTCAGTAAAGAGGTTACATGGCATTTTTGTGCATAGTATTTCATTTAACAATGTCTCTTAATCGTGGCTAGCTGATTGGGAGCAAACAAGTCATCACTGAGAATTGAGAGAGCAATTTAAAAGTACATATCTTGTTTTAGAGGGCATCTTTTGATGGAGCTTGAACACATTAGGGAACTTTCTGGGACACTTTTTCCAGGCTTCGCAACACTCTTATCATAGAAACCCAGCAGTGCAGAAGGACCAATTGGCCCATCGAGTCTGCACTGTCCCTCTGAAAGAGCACCCTGTCTAGGCATACTCACCCGTAAACCCATAACCCCACCTAACCTTTGAGCACTAGGGGACAATTTAACCATGGCACATCTTTGGACTCTGGGAAGAAACCGGAGCACCCAGAGGAAACCCACCCAGACATGGGGAGAAGGTGCAAACTCCACACAGACAGTTACCCCAGACCGGAATTGAACCTGGGTCCCTGGTGCTGTGCGGCAACAGTGCTAACCACTGTGCCACCATGCCACCCACTATTGCAATATTTATTCTGTAAATTCTTTGAAAACTTCACCTAAAAAAGGGAAAGTGCTGATCTACTCTAACTTATTAGACATCTTTTCATCAGGAGTAGGTGAGTTCATGGCCAGCAGAATCTTGGCTCGGGCTCCCCCTTGGTGGTTATCTAGCACTTGTTTATGGATGTTAACCCTTTACATACATTCAAATATACATCACTACAGAGGTGACTCAGCCCCTCACGCCTGCTCCGCCTTTCAATTAAATCATGGTTGATCTGACTGGAACCTTAACCCCACAGCCCTGTCCACCCCTGATAACCTTTCAGCCCCTCCTTGTTAATCAAGAATCTATACAGCTCTGCCTTAAAAATATTTAAAGATTCTTCTTCAGCTGCCTTTTGAGAAAATGATGGTATGAGCTGATATTTTAGTTTTATAGCCATGGCAAATTATCAGTTTGAGTGCATCACTCAGGATCAAAGAGCATCACTCAGAGAAGACAGTAACAACTTGCATTTATGTTGCAACTTTGTGATAAAATGTCCCAAGATGCTTCACAAGAGCATTACAAAATAGAAATGGACACCGAGCCGCCAAAGGAGTGTCTCAAAATGGCACCAGATCATCTTTTATTAACTTCTATGTTACAATGCCCAGTCAAAATAGGCAAAGGCACATCCAGGTGAAATACCCCAGGCGGAATTTTCAAATAACCCCTCCCCCCACAGCATGTTCTGTGGTGGCAGAGGCAGCCCGCGCACCTTTGGCTGATGGCTGGTTCTTCCATTGTTCGCGCCCTCTACTACTGGGGAATTGTTGGGGGGGGGGGGGGGGGGGGAGTGTGCCGGTCACTGTCACCGGGACCAAGACCAGCCTAAAATTTCAGCTCTCGTATCTAAAAGAATCTTCAAATCTTTAACCACTAAGAAGAAAGGAAGAACAAAGCAAGTTAGTGAGCTCCTTGTGCACCGTGTTTATTCACCCCTCACTTAAGCAACAAGGTTATCCCAACATGTGTTTGGCTGCAGCAGATCAGGGATCATTCCACAGACAAGAACGTCTTCTCTCACTTGGATCAGTCATTATTTGTATGTTTCAAGGTGACAAGCGAATCTGAGTATGTTTCACTTCTACCAACTGGTTGCTGCATTGGAGTTGAAACTTTGAAATGGCAGCATTTATAAAGGTGCCGGACTTTTCTATCAATGACTGTATAGATTCAGTCCTGGTCGAGGACGCTGATGGTTAAAAGTAATCTGAACATTTACACCACCAGCAAACAATAGACACAGATTTCCATCGCCAGCTCCTCAACAACACTGGGAATGTAAACCATGCAGCCCTTCCAGTCTGTTCAGCTAGTCAAAAAGATGACGACTGATCTGGGATCTAACTCCACATACTCGCCGAGGCCCTATAAGCTCTTGCTGTCTCTGGTTAGCAAAAAATCTATCATTTTCAGATTAAAAATTAACAACTGATCTAGCAACAACTGCATTTATGGAAGAGATTTCCTAACTTCCAACCATTGTGTACTCATAAACATGGAGACTCAACTGGAAAATGTCACCTAGTCTTATATCTTTGTGACAGACCTGATAAGAATATAAGGAATAGGGGCAGGTGAGACCATTCAGCCTTTTGAGCTTGCCCCGACATTCAACGAGGTCATGGCTGATCTTCTACCTCCAGCATTGTTTTCCTGCACTATTCCTGTATTCCTTGTTGTTTTTAATATGTAGAAATCTATTGATCTCAGTCTTACTCAATGACTCTTTGGGGCAGAGAGTTTCAAAGATTCACCACCTTCTGATGTTGTTGTTTGGTACCATTCAGGTGAGGTTACTGGGCTCGAATGTAAATGTGCGCCATCTACTGAGTCTCAAACTGAGAGTTGTACCATCTGAGGCTTGGTGGGTATCATGGCGATACTGCAACGTTTCCCCCTTTGACTCTGTCAGTGGAAACGTAAGCTGACCTTCAAAAGGTTTAACCCCTTGTGCACAGTGTGGAAATTCCCCAAAGTCATACAAACTCCAGAGTCATTGGGCAACTGGACAAGCTCTAGACATCTGTTAGAAATATGGCACTGGATGGATCACTGAAGAGAAGACTCAGACTCCCCTCATTTCTCATTTATCTCATTTCCTCAATCAGCCTCTTTCTGCACAGAGTGACTGATCTCTTCTGCAGGACGTTGGCACTGACCAGCTCTACCATGCTTCCCTATATTGAGGGGAGCCTGAATTTCAATGTGACCAGTTTCTGCCCCCCACTCCCCCCAACTAAGTGCATGTACCTGTCTACAGAGCCCTCACCAATAGAGTTGCTCTTCATTTTGATGAGGTACTTTGCCATTGTTGCAGGATGGAAGCTGGTGGTGCACAAAACGCACTGCAAGAACAGTATGGAAACCCCTCTGGCCCACCCTGAGGAGCCTCATGTTCAAGTTTCCCTCCCTTAAATATATCACCATCGACCCCTGTCTTATTCATTGATGGGATGTGGGCTGGGCCAGCATTTATTGCGCGTGTTGTGAATGGCTTGCCAGGCCATTTCTGAGGGCATTTAAGAGTCAATCACATTGCTATGGTTGATAGCAGATTTCCTTCCCCAAAAGGCATTAAGGTTTTTATGGCAATTGTATCATGGTCATCATCATTGCATTTTTTATTGAATTCAAATTTCAACATAATGTTCTATCGAGTGGTCTGTGGTATTTGGGGCTTTAAGAAAAAAAAGGGGGCAGCAGGGTAGCATGGTGGTTAGCATAAATGCTTCACAGCTCCAGGGTCCCAGGTTCGATTCCCGGCTGGGTCACTGTCTGTGTGGAGTTTGCACGTCCTCCCCCTGTGTGCGTGGGTTTCCTCCGGGTGCTCCGGTTTCCTCCCACAGTCCAAAGATGTGCGGGTTAGGTGGATTGGCCATGCTAAATTGCCCGTGGTGTCCTAATAAAAAAAAAAGTAAGGTTAAGGAGGGGGTTGTTGGGTTACGGGTATAGGGTGGATACGTGGGTTTGAGTAGGGTGATCATGGCTCGGCACAACATTGAGGGCCGAAGGGCCTGTTCTGTGCTGTACTGTTCTATGTTAACATCCAATAATAATAATCTTTATTAGTGTAATTCTGAATTCTCCCCCAGTGTACCCGAACAGGCGCCAGAGTGTGGTAACTAGGGATTTTCACAGTAACTTCATTGCAGTGTTAATGTAAACCTACTTGTGATACTCATAAAGATTATTATTATTAGTAGTACATACAGGCCGAGACCTGCAGCCCATGAGAAGCCGGGGCATTACTGCTGGTCTGGCAGGTAGAGATTTGCTTGTGACAAGCCCCTGAAGGTGAAGTGGCACAGCCTGTGAGGCTGGGTGCTGATTCCTGTGACTGGTACGTGACGCAAAGCGGGCGATCGAACCTCGAAGTGAGGAGTGAAATGCAGGTCACCAGGCTCATGACGTTTATGTCCCATTGTGAGCGCGTTCTAACCTTATGCCAATATGCCCAGGCAATCCAGTGTGGGGTTGTCCCCGACAGGGAGACATTATAATGACAATACAAAAATATTGAAAGAATATTCCCGATGATCTGTGGCAGGAAGCACGACGTACCATTGATGACTGGAGTGCACAATCGAAACCTGGTTCTATGAAGCCTTTAAGCTAATTTTTGGCCAGCTCCCGCCTGCCATGCATCCACCATGAATGAGCACAGAAACTCCTGGTCCTTTTTCTCTCTCCTCAGAAACTGCCTGATCTGCTGAGTATTCCCAACACTTTTGTTGTGTTTTAGTCTTCCAGTATCCGCGGTATTCTGCTTTTGTAACAGCTTCTCATTGCTCCTGTCATTGACCGGAATTAAGCCTAAATTGGTACCAACATTGGTACCAACGATGTAGGTCGGAAAAGGGGTGTGGATGTAATAAACGAGTTTAGGGAGTTAGGCTGGAAGTTAAAAGCCAGGGCAGACAGAGTTGTCATCTCTGGTTTGTTGCTGGTGCCACGTGATAGCGAGGCTAGGAATAGGGAGAGAGTGCAGTTGAACACGTGGCTGCAGGAATGGTGTAGGAGGGAGGGCTTCAGCTATTTGGATAATTGGGGCACATTCTGGGGAAGGTGGGACCTGTACAAGCAGGACGGGTTGCATCTGAACCAGAGGGGCACCAATATACTGGGAGCAAGGTTTTCTAATACTCTTTGGGAGGGTTTAAACTAATTTGGCAGGGGAATGGGAACCGGATTTGTAGCCCAGCAACTAAGGTAGCCCATGTTCAGGACATCAAATATGTAGTACGGCAGTGGGGAAGGTAACACTGACAAAGGAGATAACTTGCAGGCACAGAGATGATTGAAGTGTGTATACTTCAACGCACGAAGCATCAGGAATAAGGTGGGTGAACTTAAGGCATGGATGGTGTAGCCACCTGGGGTGACCACTGCCCAACACAAAATGGAAGATTGCAAGGAATGCAGGGAAAATGGACATGTTGCAAAAGCAAGCAGCTTGCAAAGCGCTTGTGTATTCTGACTTCTGCAGAAACCAGTTCTGAATGCTTCAGAAACCAGACAGCACTGTCAAAGAAAACAAGTTAGCATACTAATGAGGCAATACCGGGCGATCCCCAGGTACAATGGAAACAAGTTAACATAAATCGATACATTAAATGGAAGGCCAGACTTCTCGGCGCCAAGAGAAGTCCAAAACAATAAGTCCCAAGAACCGCCCAGGGATCGAGGAACTACCCCGTTATTGGGGAATTCAAATCAATCGATTGGGAAGAGACCCAATCGATTGTGAGTGAATAGAGGGTCCGCCCAGACCCTGAGAGAGGTATAAGACAGAGACTGCGACCCCAACTCTCTCTCTCTGCCAGCCTCTCCTTGACCAGCCAGCCCTCCCAGCAGAACACCGTTGCAGCAGAAGAACCTTGAGGAGGAGAGATCTGGACAGTAGCCGCCAACACGTAAGTGTCATACAACGCACGCTACGAGAGTAGACACTCCTGACCCCCTTTAGCCAATAACTACTGGAAGCCTGCGGACCCAGGATAAAGCTAGAGGCCGTTGTTCCCTGATCCGGCAGTCCCCTTATCCAGATAAGTATTTGGCCTATTAGTGGTAGGATTAGCCTAGTCTTATAGTTTTATATGCATGATTAGTATATTACTGTAATATAATAAATGTGTCTTGTTTGAACTTACTAACTGGTTTATGGATTTATTGCTTTGAACTTGAACTTGAAACTTGTGGCGGTATCTTAACGATACCTGGCGACTCCACAGCTAAGGAACGAAACAGAGCCAAATTGAGTGTTAAGCACACTCACCCAGAACAAGCAACAATGGGTACTTGGGACTACGATGTGGTGGCCATCACGGAAACTTGGATAGAAGAGGGGCAGAAATGGTTGTTGGAGGTTCCTGGTTACAGCTGTTTCAATAAGATTAGGGAGGGTGGTAAAAGAGGTGGGGGGGGGGGGTGCACTGTTAATTAGAGATAGTATAACAGCTGCAGAAATGCAGTTCGAGGAGCATCTGCCTACTGAGGTAGTATGGGTTGAGGTCAGAAATGGGAAAGGAGCAGTCACCTTGTTGGGAGTTTTCTATAGCCCCCCCCAATAGCAGCAGAGATGTGGAGGAACAGATTGGGAAACAGATTTTGGAAAGGTGCAGAAGTCACAGGGTAGTAGTCATGGGTGACTTCAACTTCCCAAATATTGAGTGGAAATACTTTAGATCAAATAGTTTGGATGGGGTGGTATTTGTGCAGTGTGTCCAGGAAGCTTTTCTAACACAGTATGTAGATTGTCCGACCAGAGGGGAGGCCATTTGGATTTGGTACTTGGTAATGAACCAGGGAAAGTGATAGATTTGTTAGTGGGGGAGCATTTTCGAGATATTGACCACAATTCTGTGAATTTCACTTTAGTACTGGAAAGGGATAGGTGTGTGCAACAGGGCAAGGTTTACAATTGGGGGAAGGGTAAATAAGATGCTGTCAGACAAGAATTGAAGTGCAGAAGTTGGGAACATAGGCTGTCAGGGAAGGACACAATTGAAATGTGGAACTTGTTCAAGGAACAGATACTATGTGTCCTTGATATGTATGTCCCTGCCAGGCAGGGAAGAGATGGTCGAGTGAGGGAATCATGGTTGACCAGAGAGGTTGAATGTCTTGTTAAGAGGAAGAAGGATACTTATGTAAGGCTGAAGAAACAAGGTTCAGACAGGGCACTGGAGGTATGCAAGATAGCCAGGAGGGAACTGAAGAAAGGGATTAGGAGAGCTAAGAGAAGGCATGAAAAATCTTTGGCGGGTAGGATCAAGGAAAACCCCAGGGCCTTTTACACATATATGAGAAATATGAGAATGACTAGAGCGAGGGTAGGTCCAATCAAGGACAGTAGCGGGAGATTGTGTATTGAGTCTGAAGAGATAGGAGAGGTCTTGAATTAGTACTTTTCTTCAGTATTTATGAATCAGAGCGGCCAAATTGTTGGACAGGGCAGTGTGAAACAGACTGTTAAGCTCGAGGAGATACTTGTTAGGAAGGAAGATGTGTTGTGTATTTTGAAAAACTTGAGGATAGACAAGTCCCCCGGGCCTGACAGGATATATCCAAGGATTCTATGAGAAGCAAGAGATGAAATTGCAGAGCCGTTGGCACGTTGTCAACAGGGGTGGTACCAAGAGATTGGAGAGTTGCGAATGTCGTGCCCCAGTTCAAAAATGGGAATAGGGATAACCCTGGCAATCACAGGCCAGTTAGTCTTACTTCGGTGGTAGGCAAAGTAATGGAAAGGGTACTGAGGGATAGGATTTCTGAGAATCTGGAAAGTCACTGCTTCATTAGGGATAGTCAGCACGGATTTGTGAGGGTAGGTCTTGCCTCACAAGTCTTATTGAATTCTTTGAGGAGGTGACTAAGCATATGGATGAAGGTAAAGCAGTGGATGTAGTGTACATGGACTTTAGTAAGGGATTTGATAAGGTTCCCCATGGTAGGCATATGCAGAAAGTAAGGAGGCATGGGAAAGTGGGAAATTTGGCCAGTTGGATAACGAACTGGCAAATATTCAGCCTGGAGCCCAGTTACCAGTGGCGTCCGCAGGGCTCAGTTCTGGGGCCTCTGCTGTTTGTGATTTTCATTAATGACTTGGATGAGGGAGTTGAAGGGGGGTCAGTAAATTTGCAAATGATACGAAGATTGGTGGAGCTGTTGTCGGCTGCAAAGAGACATAGATAAGATGCAGAGCTGGGCTGAGAAGTGGCAGATGGAGTTTAACCCTGAAAAGTGTGATGTTGTCCATTTTGGAAGGACAAGTATGAATGCGGAATACAGGGTTAATGGTAGGGTTCTTGGCAATGTGGAGGAGCAGAAAGGTCTTGGGGTCTATGTTCCTAGACCTTTGAAAGTTGCCACTCAAGTGGATAGAGCTGTGAAGAAGGCCTATGGTGTGCTAGCGTTCATTAGCAGAGGGATTGAATTTAAGAGCGGCCGGAGAATCAAAGTTCACAACCAAATCAGGGGCGGTGCCGCTTTTGTGATGCTTCACTTCCTCCAAAGCAGTGTACTCACAGAGTACACCACATGACGTATCAATGGCCTCCGATCGTTGCCTGAGGCCCACCCCCCAATGCTCCGGCCCTGACCAGCCGAGTTCCCGACGAAGTAGGTCGTGTGTTACCTCATTTGTCGGGAACTCGGCGTGGTGGCTGCGGACTCAGTTCAGCGCCGCCAGAGTCAGGGGAGGGCTGGTCCATTGGCAAGGGGGACATTATTAGGGGCTGGGGGCACTGTGGGGGGTGGGAGCGGTCTGGGGCGCACAAGCCGGCCAAAGGGGGGCACTATTTTGTGGGTCAGGAATCGCGAGCGGCCCATGTAGCACGGCCAATGCAGGCCGCCTCATGCCCATGCGCTGCCACAGACCTGGCAATTCTCCGGGCTGTATCGGCAGCTAGAGCCGAGTGCTCTACACTGCCAACATGCTAGCCTCCAGCCAAACGGAGGATCAGTGGCCGTTTTACGCCATTTTGTCTGGCATAAAATGCCACTCTTCCCACGCCAGCATGGGGACATAGCCTCAGAATCGGAGAATCCAGCCCCGTGTTCACACTTCAGAAGGAATTCTCCACCTTGGGCTAAGAATGATTCATGTTATTTGCTGCTGTATTCATTTTTATTTTCGCCCGGAATTTACATAAAGGACAACAGATGACCTCGAGGCCTCCAGAAAAATATTTCTGCCCTTATTCAGCATCGTAAAATATTGTTCATGTTTCCAGGTGTTCACACCAGGGTCCAGATCCTGATTCCTGCAAGAGGTCAAATATTCTGTAACACACAATTCATGTGCCAAATCAGCTTTATTGAAATTTATATATTCCTTTTGATTGTTTCCTAAAGTACTATGAAAGTAAAACTTTCCGCAAGGCAAGTAAATTCTGAGTGGGATTGAAGTTTGGGAGTTTGTGGCTTCATCAATCCTCCATGCAAACATATTTAGTGTGCTTGAAATCTAAAAGCAAAATACTGATGTAATTCTGAAATTAAAATAGAAAATGCTGGAAAAACTCAGTCGGACTGGCAGCATCTGTGGAGTAAAAACAAAGCTAATGTTTTGGGTCCGATATGACTCTGCTTCAGGAAGAATCACATAGACTTGCAAAGTTAACTGTTTCTCTCTTCACAGATGCTGTCACCCCTGCTGGGTTTTTCCAGCATTTTCTGTTCTTTTTCCATGTAAACCAGCTGCCTTGATTTATTATGTATTTGTGGTCATCACAGTTGCCAGTAAGATTGAAGAACTTTGCAAGCCAGTAATTCAATCTCCAGACACACAAATCTTTCAGTGCAGTCAAATAAAAGTAATATACCGTGGATACTTGTAATCAGAAATAAAAACAGAAAATGCTGGATAAACTCTGGTCTGGCAGCATCTGTGGAGAGAAAAGCAAAGTTTAAAAAAAAAAAAATTTAGACTATCCAATTCATTTTTTCCAATTAAGAGACAATTTAGTATGGCAAATCCACCTAGCCTGCACATCTTTGGGTTCTGGGGGCGAAACCCACGTAGGGCCAGGATCGAACCTGGGACCTTGGCACCGTGAAGCAGCAGTGTAAACCACTGCACCACTGTGCTGCCTAGAAAAGTAGTTAGTGTTTCAAGTCCATTCGACCATTCTAGCGGATTGCAGAGGGATAGAAATGTAATTAATTATATAGTTGGAGAGGGGGTGTGGAAGAGATGGGGCACAACAGGTCAGGAATAGGTTAGAATATAGAACATAAAATGCAGAAGGAGGCCATTCGGCCCATCGAGTCTGCACCGACCCACTTAAGCCCTCACTTACACTCCATCACGTAACCCAATAACCCCTCCTAACCTTTTTGGACACCAAGGGCAATTTAACATGGCCAATCCACCTAACCTCGTGTTGGAGCCAAGAAGAGATTGACAAAGATGTTGTGGACATTAGGCAAGAACCACGTTAAGGGCTAAAGGTGTGCTAACAGTGGCATAAAAGTAAGATAGCGAAATGTGTTCATAGGAGAACAAAGGTCAGTGCTCAGCAAAAGCAAACCTGAAAAACAAGTGGCAGATGGCCCTGTGGGGAAGGAGGGTGGTTATATTGGGGCAAAACAAGGGAACCAAAATAAAAAGGGGGTTAAGATGTACATTGGCATTTGTCAATCTATGCTCCTGGTTTATCAAATAAGCCAGGTTTTATTATGTGGCTTACCATCTGCTACATGATAAAACCTCCCCAAAATGTTACTTTTGACATTGAGCCATCCAGACTCGAAACATTAGCTCCATCCTCTCTCCGCAGATGCTGTCAGACATGCTGAGATTGTCCAGCATTTTCTGTTTTTGTTTTACACGTGGCACCTTCATTCTGGCAGTGTGAAGCTTATGATTTACCATACTGTTTGGAAAAGAAAATACAAATTTTCATTAGTTGAGATTTGGATCTTGATTCAGCCATTTTCACTGGGTAAGTTATTTTTTTCAACTAACTCCAATACTGTACAACTGCAGATCACATCACTCTTTGCTGTTCATTTTCAGGTCAGGATCTGTTTGGCTATGTTATCTGTTAAAACTCATTCAACAAGAATTATTGCTGCTACATTGGCAAATATGAAGACAATTTCTATTTCTAAGCCTATCAGATGGCTTGGAAGCTTCGTTCTTCATACAGTGACTCATAAATTAACTCAGTGTTTTATGTCAATCACTCAACATTACTTTCTGAATATTTTGTAGCTTTTTGCTGGTAAACCTAACAAGGAGTAATAAAACACTTCCAGTTGAAAATTTTTAATTAAATAAAACAACAAAAATTTAAAACTCCAAAGGAGGAAACTACTGGGTGGGGATTTACTTTTATTTTAATGTGGACATAAAATCATTTGAGATGCTACAGCTGGAATGATACTTCAAGCACCAGCTCCTCCTGTGGCATTCACTTTGCATGACAGGAATTCTATTAGTTAATGCAAGTGCCTAGGGGTTACTAATTATTGTCTGCAAGCTTTAACATATCCTCTCCAACATGCCAATCTCTGAAGAGGAAAAGAGAATTGTTCTCATTCTTTTTTAGTATAAACTGAATTGGAGTTCCTCAAATTATGATATTTATAGGCACTGTTGTCACAGGATCCAAGTTTTGAACTAGATTTCAGTTAGGAATTTCCAAGTGTTGACCTGCTTATCTCCGGGCACTCAACTTTTGGGGGAAGTCGTAATGGACTTTCATCAAGAATGAAGATTCGAAGAAAAATAAATGGAATCAATTTTACATTACTACCTTCATCCCTCAGTGAGCGAGGTTGAGATCGCGTATAATGATATACGGGTGTAAACTCCTAAAGCTATCAAGCAAATGTTCCCAGAGTAATTTCATTACTGACTTTGATCCTTGTTTGATGTCAAATGTAGCAACTTCCTGCAAATTAATTTCACAACCAAATTCTGCCACAATTAGGCGTTTTGTGGAGGGGCTGCTAATTAACAAATAACATTGTTTAACACATACAAAATACCCACCATTAAAGCTTATGTGACTTGACTTCTCTTACTGCCACCTGGATATTGTTTCATTATGGACATTTACATTCCCGTACCAGCCTCCCCGGACAGGCACCGGAATGTGGCGACTAGGGGCTTTTCACAGTAACTTCATTGAAGCCTACTCGTGACAATAAGTGATTTTCATTTTCCTTTTTTTTCTTCATTTATATCAAAATGATATCCGGTTGCCACCCAGTCACCCATACAAACAACCATTCAAATCAACATTCAGAGTTACAATTACATTCATTTGAAAAGTCATATTATTAGTAAGAATAGCTGGCTTGTATTATGTCTAAAACTCCTTGATTGTGCCACAGCTTTGCAACATACTCTCAGCCAAATACGGCATGTTCTGATTATTTGACAATAGTGACAACCAAAGAAAAAGTAGGGGATATCTTAAGAAGTGGCCACCTAAGAAAAATTAGGGGATGTCTTAAGGCAGTGCAGGGTGCTATTTAAATACTTTCTCCATGTCAGGCATAATATTGCTGGGCAATCTTATCAAATGGATTTTCATCTGTGTCTTTCCCCAATCTTTGCTGCAGAAAAACAGTGATTGATTTCAATGCAATTAACTTTTATCAACAACAACAAGAAGTTACATCTACACAGAGCGTTTAATATGGCAAAACATCCCAAGATGGTTCACAGGGGTGTTAGCAAACAGTTTCATACCAAGCTACATATGGAGACAGTGGCAAAACATTTTGGATGAAATGATTGCAAGGATTTAAACATACCCAGCTTCTTTATTTATATTACAGATGTAAATGCATGTTTCCTCACATTTCTAAGCACCCCAACCACCGCCGCCACATTTTTGTGAAGATACTGACACTTACTGGGGTTAGGGCTCCATAATTGCCAGGAGCAATTTGCTACCTTGTCCAAATTGTTTAGTTATAGGCCCAACTTGGACTGTCAACATCCAACCTGACACTGTCCTCACCCAACAAGCACAAGTCTGTATTTTCCACCAGGAACCATAAAACTGCTCATTATTTATGTATCTCTTATAATTGTCTTCAAAATGGTCATCTGTTAAGTGTCTCTGTGACCTATGATGGATGACCCTTCCCAGTCCCCATATTTCAAGTGGTGTTATTCGTTTTGTTTCCTACACACTGATGTCATCATTAGCCCCAGGTCTATTAACAGTGTTCTACGCTGAAAATAATGAAACTGTGCAATTAAATAATATAATTTCTAGAATGTGCTCCAATATGAAATAAATAAGTGTGTTCTAACATGAGCCATGTTTCAACAGCCATTCGAATTATTCCTCCCTGTGTCCATTATACTGATCGCAGCGAGAAGAATTCTCACTTTGCAATTTTTGACTATTTTCTGCATTTTTAATTTTTTTTAAAATCCATTTAGAGTACCCAATTTATTTTTTCCAATTAAGGGGCAATTTAGTGTGACCAATCCACCTAGCCTGCACATCTTTGGGTTGTGGGGCAAACATAGGGAGAATGTGCAAACTCCACACGGACAGTGACCCAGAGCCGGGATCGAACCTGGGACCTCGGCGCCATATTTTCTACATTTTAGTTCACTGACCCATAGAATCCCTACAGTGCAGAAGGAGGTCATTTGGCCCATTGAGTCTGGACATACCCTCTGAAAGAGTACCCCAACCCAGGCCCACTCTATCCACACAACCCCACCTAACTGCACATCTTTGGGCATTAAGGGACAATTTAGCATGACCAATCCACCTAACCTGCACATCTTTGGACTGTGGGAGGAAACTGGAGCATCCAGAGGAAACCCACGCAGTGAAGAAGCAGTGCTAACTACTGATGTGCGTCAAGTAATCTGCCTTGAATTTAAATGTTGAATCTTCTGCTCAGTCCAGTTGCACTGAAGTCAACTGTCCTGCCTTACTGTCCCCTTGGTTGAGAATAATCCAACCACTGGCACACTTCCCAGCCCACACTGATGCAAATACACATGCAATGAACTATAGAGAAGAAAAACATAAACTTTAAAAGAATGTATCAAAAGGGGGAATGCTATATATGTGTGTGAAACAAACTGGGTTACTGCTCTTTTACCCTCAAAGTCTAAATTCAAGTACACTGATTTTCATGAAATGGCAAAACTTAACCTCAGCTTTTGATGCAATTTGCTCTGCAAATTATTCAATGTTTTGGAAAAGCAGCCAAATTCACTGTATACTGAATTCAGTCCCATTATTAACTATCTTAGTTATACATATTTATCTTGGTATTTCTTCATGGATGACGATTTTTAGGAAGGTTACATTTTTCTCCTCATTGATCACAGGCCCAATGCTGGCTGGTCTGGCAGATTTTCCCACAGCAGGTGCAGTTGAAGGTGTGGTCACTGCTGGGGGCAATTAGATCTAGCCTTCTCCTTTTAACTTTCATGCTGTTTCTTCGCTCAGTCTCAAAGGTGGCTGCAGCACTCCCATTGTGACATCTCCAGGCATCACGAGGCATTCCTACTTTCCTACTTAGAACATAGAACATAGAACAGTACAGCACAGAACAGGCCCTTCGGCCCTCAATGTTGTGCCGAGCCATGATCACCCTACTTAAACCCACGTATCCACCCTATACCCGTAACCCAACAACCCCCCCCTTAACCTTACTTTTTAATTAGGACACTACGGGCAATTTAGCATGGCCAATCCACCTAACCCGCACATCTTTGGACTGTGGGAGGAAACCGGAGCACCCGGAGGAAACCCACGCACACAGGGGGAGGACGTGCAGACTCCACACAGACAGTGACCCAGCTGGGAATCGAACCTGGGACCCTGGAGCTGTGAAGCATTTATGCTAACCACCATGCTACCCTGCTGCCCCTACTGATGATAGTCAATGTGCCAAACAGGGAGTGACTTCAATATAATACATATATATATAAATATGAGTACAAAATATAAGTATATATATTATAAATATAAGTATTATATATTAGTATAAAGCAATTTAAGAAACACTAAACTTTAAACTACCTTTCTTATCCAAATAAATAACTGTTGGGGAATTCTCCTCTAATACAATGAAAAATATAAAATGCTGACCACTCCAGTACAATACATTGTAGTTGTTTAACCCTTCAACTGCTCCAGCCCCACAAAGTCATGTCCTGTTTGTGAAGAAAAAGCATAATGGCTATTTAAGCCTTAATTTAGCCAGCATTTAGCCTGGAGACAGCATCACTCATAAAACTGCTCATTATTTATGTATCCCTTATAATGTCTTCAAAATGGTCATGTGTTAAGTGTCCCTGTGACCTATACGACCTCGATGACGGATAACCCCTTCCCAGTTCCCATATTTCAAGCGATGACATTCGGTTAGGTTCCTGCAAGCTGATGTCATCAGCAGCCCCCGGACCTTTTGACAGTGTTCCACGCTGGAAGAAAAACATGAACATGTGCAATGAAGTAATATCATTTCTCGAATATGTCACGACATGAAATTAAATAATAAGCGTGCTTAAAACCGTGCCATCATTCAACACTCCGCCAATTCCATTTATTCTTACCTGTGTCCATTATATCGATCAGAATTCTCACTCTGCAACCACCTTTGACCATTTTCTCCATGTGAGTTCGCTGCTGTGAACCCCTATCTTCACAAATGGCGAACTTTCTGAAGATACCAACATTTAAAAAAAATGTTTTTGCATCTGCCAGCTCCAGCAACAAGCCATGACAAATGGGTGACATCTCGCTGCATGTGGTGCAAAAGCAACAAGTTACCTCCATTCTCTGCACCTTCCATTTCATCGATTTTCATGTAAATTTCAGATCTGGTAAGTAATTAAATCGGATTTATTTTGGGGGGGATAGAATTGAAAGGTTAGGAATCGGTGATTTAACCTAATTTAGAAATGTCTGGAAACAAAATTGATTTCCCGCTTGGACGGTGGTGGTGGGGTTTTTATAAATTGCTGCGATCTTACCGCCATTGTCAGGACTTCAGCACCGCAGAAACCCCTCAGGGAGTCAGTGAGAGACGGATTCAATTTTGTTTTTAAAGTGCGGGGCACACAACATGAGGATGTGCGAGAAGACTCGGTAGATTTTGAAACCAGCACTTGTCGGGATAAAGGGAAATGTTTACCAGGGATTGCATTGGCCAAAGAAAAACTGACACTCGAGGCTGAGTGGCCCCACCCGTAAAGTTACAAGACAATATTGACCTTGTTAATGTAACAGTTCCGCTGACCTTCCATTGAGATCAGCTGGCGTCCCTGCTCTCTCTCTCAAATTGCATTCACTGGCCCGAAATCACCTCCCAAGTCCGCTTTCTCTCTCTCCCTTTCTCAAACTCCAGAGTAAAAGTCACTTTTTGAACCATTTGACCCTCTGGCTGGAATCTGGCGGGGGCGGGGGGTCTTTAAACACTCCCAACAACGTGTAACTTTCAGGCATGTTTAGTCTGCCAGTTTTTCTAGGTTCTCTCCAGTCCCCCCCCCCCCCCCCCCCTCACCCACCCCCATGAGTTTCTAGTCCCCCCCGCCCCCCATAAGTTTCTAGTCCCTATCAACGTCTGGGGGGTGGAAGATGGAGAAAAGTCAGAATGCCACAACAATAATAAATAAACACCCTTATTGTTACATCCAGCAATCACAGACCGGGTTCTCTGAACACTTTTTGCAACACGGATACATTGCTGGTATCCCTGTGGTGGAATTAACACACGCACGGGGGAGCGGGAGGAATTCAATAATTTTGGGCCAGTGAGGAGGGTGCAAATGCCCACAACCGCTGGATAGAAAATATCATCCTTCTCTGGAGAAATGTTATTGTCGGAATTGTTGTACATTTTACGGCTGCAGCTCACATTAAACTGTAAAGCTACAACTGGTCTTTTTTACAGCCACCCCGCCGTGTCAAAAGGCCACTGCCCATAGCCCACACTCGGAGATAAAAATATTTTACGTCTTTAATTGCACCGTTTTTGATGGAGAGTGCAGAGTTGGTCTATCTGGTATTGGTTTGCTTTTGTCTGAAGTAAGTTGTGTCTGCAGGTTTCCGCTGGCCCCCGATCTCAAACACAAATAAATAGCAATGTGTCGGCGGACAGACAGACACAACGTTGGGGGAAGTGATGTTCGCGCGCGTGCATTTAGTGACTCTCCCGTCCTTGCACACACATATTCTCCTTAGGAGAGGGTGGGGGGATTTTATTGAAAGTAAAAATACTCCAATCCATCTGAATAAACATTTACTGCGAACAGGGGAAACCGTATTTCCCGTGCACAAGGCCAGCACAGCCCCGTATAAAATTTCAAAGATGTACTGTTATCGCCAGTGAAACTACTGGGCCACAGTAAGTTTCCCCTTCACTTTCTGTCCTGTTGGCTGGAGCTCGTCAAATTGCAACAGTAGTTTGCGCGTAGTTTTAAGCTATTGAGTTGCATAGGGCTGAGTGTGTCAGTAAATCCTACCGGTCAGTGATTGCATACAAGTCCAATCATCTTATTCCAAAGTGATTTTTTTTCAGTTCGGAAAAAATATCCTCGACCCTTCACAATATCCACACACACACACACACACTCGCAGATAACATGAAGGGGAAAAATCTACTAACATTTATTTCCATTCCCAAATGCATTACTGAAACAATTTGCAATTCCGAATGTATCATAAACCCTTAATCTATTGCTTGCTGCTGATATTTTCACTGACTTCTGTTTCGGATGATCATGTACACAGGCATCCTTTCCAGCTTTGAGACTTTAATTTTTTGCGTTTCGTATTCCCTTCATGGAAGACCTGCTGATAGTCGACGTGAAAGCAATCACAGACCTTCGGTATAATTCTATTTACGGTTCTAATTTACGGTTGCAATTGTGTTTCTAGTAATTCGGGTCAGGTTTATAAAGGAAGCGGGATAAAATAAAGGCGAATCTAGAATTCATTCAGGAGAATTGTTTCTTTGATCAATATTTATCTTTACCTCTGAGGTAATCAGGAAGACTTTTGAACTGAGGATTTTAAAGACTAAGTAGTCAATTTAGCTCTGATTTTTTAAAGAATTGTTTTGTTTGAACCAATTTACTATTTTGTAAAGTGTGTTTGACAATTCTGTTTTAAACTGATTTTGGTTTACCTCGCTGGTGCAGGTACACCTGGTCAGAAAGGCATGGATATACACAAACACACACACACACATATTCACACAAGCACACACACACAGATACGCACAAACGCATACATACACACAAACATACACAGATATACACACAGTTACACACAAGGACAGATATAGACATAGATGCACACGAATACACACAGATATATACACAAAGATACACACAGATATACACAGACACACACAGGTATACACAAACACCGATATGCACACAAATGCACATACACATGTAGACACAAACACACACAGATATATACACACACCGGTGTACGCACAAATACACACAGATTAACACAAACACATACACAGATACACATGCAGATGTACACAAACACAGACATACACACAGATACACACATGCACACACAGATATTCACACAAATACAGATATACACACAAACACACACACGGATACACACACAAACACACATACAGATATACACACATACACACAAACTGGTATACACACAAACACACACTGGTATACACATAATGTGGAGATGCCGGCGTTGGACTGGGGTGAGCACAGTAAGAAGTCTTACAACACCAGGTTAAAGTCCAACAGGTTTGTTTTAAACACGAGCTTTCGGAGCACGGCTCCTTCTTCAGGTGAAGAAGCACCTGTAATAGGTGTAATACCTGTAATATTACACCTGTAATAGATCAAAACCACATATAAACCACACCTGAAGAAGGAGCCGTGCTCCGAAAGCTCGTGTTTGAAACAAACCTGTTGGACTTTAACCTGGTGTTGTAAGACTTCTTACTGTGGTATACACATAAACACACACTGATATACACACAAACACACACACACAGAGATATACACACAAAACACAGATATAGGCACAAACATACATATGCACAGAAACACATATACACCCACAGATATACGCACAAACACTCATATACACATACAAACATACACACCAATATACACAAACACATACATGCACACAAACGCAGACATACAAACACACAGAGTACGCAGATTCAAGAGGGCTTTGACATTGAACTTTTGTATCCATTCACTCCTCGCGTTTCTCATCGGAAGGACAAGTTCATTGACTTTATGCAGAAATGTCGAAGTTTTTAATGCAAGGAAGGAGTTTGTTAAATACTGTAGCAGTTGGTCTTCTTAAGGGCATAACTAAAACCCATCAACTCGATATTTACCTTTCAACAAAATGGAGATGCAATTGGCAACATCTTGTTGCTTTTTTGTGTAATAGATCAAAACCACATATAATATACACAGTATAGACAATGCTAATTATGAGGCCGTTCTAATCAATATGAAGTGCGATCAAGTTAAGTGTGTGCTCATAGTCTAACAAAACTATCTCTACTATCTGTGCTGTCTCTGACCACTGCACAGAGTAGGACTGGTGCACAAAACACACTCCAGTAAACTTTAATATCCACCGGTGTCAACATGTTAGCAGTTCTCTGCAATCGCGGGGAGTGAGCCCCGGGCCCATAACGTAACTTCGCAGTCAAGTATAGGTTATTGATTTCCATTAAACAAACTCCATATAAAATAACAGCATCTACTTAGCTGAATTATGTATGTAAACAGTGCATCACATCGATCTTCTTCGTATTTGCACACGAAAGGGCGTCTGTTTCTAACCAGACAAGTGACGCGAATTCTGTAACTTGAGAAAGTCTCCAGGTAGTTATTTATTAATAATCGCCTTGGAGCAGAATTCCGAGTCTGTTGGTAAATTGTGAACTCAGTAGAATTTTTGCAGGTTAATTTTATTTAACTTCGGCAGCATTGAGCGGTATGACCAGCTTCATCCAAGCACTGTCTCAGATCCACACAATGAGATTTGTGGCGAGTTATCGCCCTGTACATTTTTTTTACCCCTCCAGATTGTTTAAAAAAAAATCTCCACTTGACAGTCCACACATATATGTTCCTATTATTAAAGAGCAGTTCTCGTTGCTGCAACTCTCTTTCCGCCCCCCGCCCCTATTTCCCGCTTGCTTTCAGTATGATTGTTTGCCTCATCATTGAAAATTATTTTATTCAATGTGATATATACATTTCTCTCATTCTGCTGTTTATTGCCAATTGCCGTGCCGTCATTTCAAATAATAAACTTTAAACGGGCCATTGCTAACCACTTTATTTTAAGATTTTTTTTTTGGGGGGGGTGGATGACACGGGCGGCGGTGATAGATGTTCCTTGGTGTTGCTGATGGTTCGGGGGTTCAAATACATATTTGAGATTTCAAAAGAGCTGTTACCGAATTCCTGAGGTGTTGCCTGTAAACATCCCCCATTTACCGAAATAAACACCTTTCTCATACCGCTTTTTTAAAAAACCAGCTTGGCCTGTCTGAGCAAGATCAACGTTTGAAGTTAATTACGTTTTTTAAAAAAACTAGGAAGGATTAATACCTGCAAATTGGCTGTCTAATTTCCCCCCCCATAATTACAATTATTAGGTTAAAAATCCTTCCGAAGGAACACTTCGATAGATGCTTTTGGAAGTGCGTTTTGATCCTTACGAACGAACGTGTGGTTAGATTTTGTCTTCAACATCACGAAGAATTTGTTGGTTTACTGTATCCGCCTTCGTGTTGTTTCTGTCTCAGTGGTGAACCCACGTTCCTCCTCCCAGTGTGGGCAGACAGCGCCCTCTAAAGGACTAAGGGAAAGGATGTGACCACCCCCGGCCCAGGGACATCACGCTTCCTTCCCCAACATTAATGTTCTGCTCAAAGTTTGTTTTAAAAAAAAAAGGAAAAGGAATATTAACGCAATCAGCTCAGCACTCTGCCGGGAGAAGAAGAATAACTTCCGACCGATTAACTTGCTTGAGTAAACTGAAAGATTTCCCGTGCACTCAATCGCAGCCAGTGTAGATATAATTACCAAAGTGAGTGCTGAGTATTACAGAACACATGTAACACAGAGAGCCCATTCTGTAGCTTTAATGTTTCAATGTAACCGCTGCAGCAGTTTCGTGCCGCTGGAGTAGCAATGGGGAACATCTATCCAGTAACGAATATGAAACTAGCGCCGTCTGATTTAAGATTTTGGCGATCAGTTCAAATTCTATATTCCATATCTTTTTTAAAAACATTTTGGTATGCGACCAATGTAAGTTTTGAATAGGTTAGAATATTCCTATACCTAGCGATGTATTATTGTCGCGCACATAATTATAAGCTGTGAATTGTGCACCTGGAATTACTTTTCAGCACGTTTGGTATTTAAGAGTTCATTCAAAGTTTTTTTTTTGAAACTGAAACGATTTCGTTGTCTTAACGCTGTTCGCTTGCAGTTGGCGAACTTCTCCCTGAAAGTCGGGGACAGCAAACATGGTCTTTATTCATCACTGGACACGGATGCTCAGTTCTACTTGAAATAAGATAAGACCTGAGGTTTTCTTGAAAGAGTTCAGGGCTGACCTCGTCACCATGGCTTCCCAAATTCATGCTACAAATCTGATTTTACGATTTGCCTGAAGGTTCTCGTACAACATATCTGTTTTAAGCAGCTCGGGGTTTGAAACGTCGATCTTCTGCTTTACCAGTTAAAGTCAAGATGGAAAGAGTGCCAAAATGAAATCACCCATGTTAAGAGTTTTGGTACAATATTGGGAAGATTGTCTGGTGAACCTTGATGTCTGTAAACGTTGTTGTGTGTGAAACTTGAAAGCTTGACCCTTCTGTTTCTGACACTTTTTTTTCCAGGTTGATTTTCAGCCGAATTTGTATGTTTGTTTGTGTTTTTTTAAAAAAAAGGAACCTTGCATATTTTAAATAAATGTTACTAATAACGCAGAGCCTAATCTCGAGGTTTAGAAAGCTTTCTGTTTCCCTAATCCTTTCAGGTGATTAATTTAATGCAAGATATTACATTCAGGAATAAACAACTCATTTCCTGATTGAGTTAGATTCTTGTCGTTGCGTGGAGAATGATCCAGGCATACGGATAAGCAATTACGAACAAAAAAAAAGTTTCGGATCAACATGTGGCCCCGACAAATAACACATAATCGAAACGTTTATTTCAAGCAATCGCTAACCCGCGGCTCGACCCGCCGGGGAATATTTCGCCCACAAAATTCAAATGTATAACTTTACGAGTAAAACTTCCGCCACCCCCTCCCTTTTAGTGTGATTTATTTTGTTTTTTCTAAAATTCTGTCTTAACCAACCAGCTAACCAACCCCGCGCTATAAGCAGCATACAGCCTTTTACTGTATAACTTCATGTAACTGTTGAAACCCGTTGCTGTGGTTTATTGAGTTTAAAGGCGATAGAAGAGTCAATTCTTCTAACAATGTGGCCTCAAAGTACATGCCTTTAAATATATATAACTGGTCAATTCAGAATGACAGTCCGAAAATATTTTTGTGGCTTAAATATCAAATTGGATTGGCAACGTGCTATGTATCAAGTACACGATTTGCATTCAATTGACTGTGTACCAATGTATACATAATTTTAATTGATAACATTTACCCTGCCATGCTGCTTGACCTGAATTTGTTTTCAAAACTACACAGGCTGACCTGGTAACAGTATAATGCCTGACAGCACTGCCTTCCTAACGTTGTCAGTATCCTACATTTTAGCCCATGTGCCACTCCCATCATGCATATACCGAAACACAAAAGCACACCATAGAATCATAGAATCCATACAGTGCAGAAGGAGGCCATTCAGCCCATCGAGTCTGCACCGACCTTCTGAAGAGCACCCTACCTAGGCCTAAACCCTTGCCCTACTCCAGCAACCCCACCTAATCTGCACATTTTTGGACTGTAGTAGGAAACCCCAGCACACAGAGGAAAACCCTGCCACACTTGGAGAATGTCCAAACTCCAAACAGATAGCACCCAAAAATCGAACTGTTAGGCAACAGTGCTAACCACCGTGCTGCTCCATCACAATTGAAAGGAGACATAATTCTTGCAGATGAACATTTTTGTGGAATGGGTGGTGGTTTTAGACATTTTGGTGTTCCAGTGATGTTTCCAAATTGTTTGCATTTTTCTTTTTGCAACCCACCCGCATCCTTGGATTGAGCCACTGGAAGCTCCTTCCAGAGACATCCATTATCTCTTCAGAATACTTCATTGGTCTACTTGCGTGGAGGAAAGCAAATTGTATATTTTGAAAGTGTGATAACAATCACCAGGCACTTGCAATGCTTTCATGTATCATCGCTTGAAACTATAAACAGCTCCGCTTTATACTCTCAGTCTTCAGTACTGTTCCATTTTCAGTTTCCTGGTCAAGACCATCCACAGTCTCCATTCTGCCTAATAACCAGCTTTGTGCCTTCAGTCCTAATATGCCAGGATTATCAGTGCCAAAAGCACTGCTCTTTCCTCCTTCTCAAGTATTGTGATTCCCTCTTCTATTCACTTCTCCTTCTTGACCCTGGACAGTTAGCACAAGAACAAGTTAGCATCAGCTGGTCCATGCCTTTATTTTTAGCATATCTTCATTCCCACACTACTTTACCATAATAGCAAATGTTGTCCCCTTGTTCATTTCAAATAGCAAATGTTGTCCCCTTGTTCAAGAAGGGCAGTAGAAGCAACCCCGGTAACTATAGACTAGTGAGCCTTACTTCTGTTGTGGGCAAAGTCTTGGAAAGGTTTATAAGAGATAGGATTTATAATCATCTAGAAAGGAATAATCTGATGAGGGAGAGTCAACATAGTTTTGTGAGGGGTAGGTCATGCCTCACAAACCTTATTGAGTTCTTTGAGAAGGTGACCAAACAGTTGGACGAGGGTAAAGCAGTTGATGTGGTGAATATGGATTTCAGTAAAGCGTTTGATAAGATTCTCCACGGCAGGCTATTGCAGAAAGTACGGAGGCATGGGCATCAGGGTGATTTAGCAGTTTGGATCAGAAATTGGCTAGCTGTAAGAAGACAGAGGGTGGTGGTTGATGGGAAATGTTCAGCCTGGAGTTCAGTTTCTAGTGGTGTACCAAAAGGATCTGTTTTGAGGCCACTGCTGTTTGTAATTTTTATAAATGACCTGGAGGAGGGCGTAGAAGGATGGGTGAGTAAATTTACAGATGACACTAAATTCAGTGGAGTTGTTGACAGTGCAGAAGGATGTTGCAGAGGGACATAGATAAGCTGCAGAGCTGGGCTGAGAGGCGGCAAATGGAGTTTAATGCAGAAAAGTGTGAAGTGATTCATTTTGGAAGGAGTAACAGGAATACAGAGTACTGGGCTAATGGTAAGATTCTTGGTAGTGTGGATGAGCAGAGAGATCTCGGTGTCCAGGTACATAGATCCCTGAAAGTTGCCACCCAGGTTGATAGGGTTGTTAAGAAGGCGTACGGTGTGTTAGCTTTTATTGGTAAAGGGATTGAGTTTCCGAGCCATGAGGTCATGTTGCAGCTGTACAAAACTCTGGTGCGGCCGCATTTGGAGTATTGCGTGCAGTTCTGGTCACCGCATTATAGGAAGGATGTGGAAGCATTGGAAAGAGTGCAGAGGAGATTTACCAGGATGTTGCCTGGTATGGAGGGAAGATCTTATGAGGAAAGGCTAAGGGACTTAAGGCTGTTTTCATTAGAGAGAAAAAGGTTAAGAGGTGATTTAATTGAGGCCTACAAGATGATCAGAGGATTAGATAGGGTGGACAGTGAGAGCCTTTTCCTCGGATGGTGATGGCTAGCACGAGGCGACATAGCTTTAAATTGAGGGGAGATAGATATAGGATAGATGTCAGAGGTAGGTTCTTTTCAGAGAGTAGTAAGGGCGTGGAATGCCCTGCCTGCAACAGTAGTGGACTCGCCAACATTAAGGGCATTTAAATGGTCATTGGATAAACATATGGATGATAAGGGAATAGTGTAGATGGGCTTTAGAGTGGTTTCACAGGTCGGTGGAACATCGAGGGCCGAAGTACTGCACTGTAATGTTCTATGTTCTACCCTTTGGCGAATTGTGGCAAAATGGTGGAAAGATTCCCACGCTGATTATCAGCCCATAGAACAAATTTATGAGCTCTCCTTCCGAGAGTCATGGGTCCAGGCATTGGACTTGAACCCAGAGCTCCTTTCCAGCGGTAAGGGTGTTACCACTGTGTCATAAGATCTCCTGTCTATGCCTTAATTCTCAACAGAGAATTAGGGCAGCACGGTAGCATTGTGGATAGCACAATTGCTTCACAGCTCCAGAGTCCAAGGTTCGATTCCGGCTTGGGTCACTGTCTGTGCGGAGTCTGCACTTTCTCCCCGTGTGTGCGTGGGTTTCCTCCGCATGCTCCGGTTTCCTCCCACAGTCCAAAGATGTGCAGGTTAGGTGGATTGGCCATGATAAATTGCCTTTAGTGTACAAAATTGCCCTTAGTGTTGGGTGGGGTTACTGGGTTATGGGGATAGGGTGGAGGTGTTGACCTTGGGTAGAGTGCTCTTTCCAAGAGCCGGTGCAGACTCGATGGGCCGAACGGCCTCCTTCTGCACTGTAAATTCTATGATCTAACACCAGGTTAAAGTCCAAAAGGTTTGTTTCGAGTCACAAACATTCGGAGCGCAGCTTCTTCATCAGATGAATTCTCTACCAAGCAGCTAGTTCCTTCCTGTTTTTCTTTAAGTAACTGTGCTTTACAGTGCTATGATGGAAAAGAGACATAGGTGGGGTTGCTTTGACTGTATGTGGGATAATTGTACTGTGTCGCTCTTCACTCAATTTATAATGCAAAAACAAAATGTGGACAGAACTGTGTCTGCTGCTGTTACTGACAGGACTCGGGAAAGAGATCGGTACTGAATCACCAATTACATTTTTCCTCTCTTGTTCAGTCAGTGCTGTTGTGTGTTGTTTACAAGATCCTTGAGCACAGCTCCTAACAAAACCATGGCAGCCAAGAGTGTTCCACAGTTCTCTCTCTTCATATGAGCCATTACCTTGAATGAAATGACACTGCTGTAATCCAAATAATAAACCCTATGCATATAATGAAACAGCAAGTTTGAAAAGGCAATTAATATGGCACATTCATAGCTTCGCCAGTTCACCTACAACAAAATTGAAAAATGACTGCTGCAATGCTAAAATAAAAGCACAATTCTCCCGATGATAGAAACCTGAAATTATAAACAGAACAGAAAATGCTGGGAAAACTCTGCGAGTTCCGAACAGCAGTCATATTGGACTCAATGTTAGCTGTGTTTCTCTCTGCACCGATGCTGTCAGAACTGCTGAGTTTATCGAGCATTTACTGTTTTTTTTTTATAGCTACAATGCTAGTTGCACATTTGAGTATCTGGCCCTTATTTCTAAACCTATATTTCTCAGGAGTTCAGTCTTTCAAAATACTTTGCCCCCCTCAGATTTTCCTGCTTCCAACAATTTACGGTATTTTCAAGAGGTTGGCATCACACTATCATAACTTTGTAGATTAAGCTGCACTTTCCAGTTCTTTTCATCCATGTTACATAAAGCATTGACCTTCACTTCCAGTTTGTCCATTTAAAATTAAAGCAAACTTAAAGATGGGGTTCAGGGAGATTCCCTGGCATCACCAGTAGTAGTAAATCTATCATTGCCCACCAGAAATCGGGTCCTTTACCTTAACTTTTATTGAGAGATTGTGTAATAACATTACAAAATTCAAGTGTCTGCATGAGCACAGAAACAGAAGGTAACAAAACAGTTCTTTGTCCCCGCAGAAGATTCTTCACTGGCTTTGAGGAGTTTAAAATGTCCCTTAGATTAATTCCAGTAATAACCCTGGGTGGTTATTACTAACTGCTGCTAATTTCACCTTCAGCCGTGTGTGAAATTTCTTAAACATAGAACATATAATATACAGTGCAGAAGGAGGCCATTCAGCCCATCGAGTCTGCACTGACTCACTTAAGCCCTCACTTCCACCCTATCACCTCCTAACCTTTTTGGTCACTATGGTTAATTTAAAGATTGCTTATCAAAGCTATGCTTACTTACCAACAATACTAATCTAATAAAATAAAATCTTCAGAAGTGGCTTGTATATCTACTATTCTTCACTTACAGTACTTTTAACTGGAAAGGATTCAAAATATGAATTGTGGATTCATTCATGCCACGATAATGATTATATTAAAGACTAAACTACAAGCCCAGCCTATGACTCAATCTACCATTGGCATGTGTTTGCTCTAGGCCACTTGTGGCCGTGTGGGACATCATAGCAACAGTATGACTCATCACCTGACACATCCAGATGACATTTCACCTGCTCGGGGAAATGAAACTCAGAATGATGCAATTTTACTTTTATTTATTCTTTCACAGGATGTGGGTGTCTTTGGTTGGGCCGACATTTACCCCCCATCCCTAATTGCCCTTGAGAAGGTGGTGCTAAGCCGCCTTTTTAAACCGCTGCAGTCCGAGTAGTTTAGGTGCACCCACAGTGCTGTTCTTAGCAAAGGAAAGAAGAAAAATTGGAAGCATTCTGCCTCTGTAACTATGCAGACCATGGCTAGCGTCCACATAGAGTACATAAAATATTCTGAATTTTCCTGAACATGGATGCTAGGCTTTTGCTCAGAAACAATGAAATAATCTTGGTAGGTTGCCTTTCATCTAAAAACACATATTTATTTCTACAAAAGTCACAGACAAACCAAAGTGAATGAGACTTTTAGCATATATTCACATTATTATTGCAGATTCAATATGCATCCTGAGTATCAACAATAACCCCAGGAATAGGTGGTACTGCTTTTATTGTGCTGAAAAGAGTACTTCAAAAATCTACCAATAAACCTGATCAATGTGACAGTAACAAGCAAGAATTTTCTGAGTGAAAATCAATGAAGAACAATTGAGAGCTTGGGGGGAAAAAGTGGCAGCAGTGGAGGTGACAATCAGCAGAATCACCATCATTTTCACTAAGTACAGCTTGTAGAAAATAGCTCTCCTTTAGCATACATGTTATCTGCTGATAAATCACCTTCCGCAATTTATCCCTTAAAGGGACATCATCACAAATCTGGATTATAGATTTGATTATATTATATATTAGTCATTAACAGTATTGCTAAAGCAGCATCGATAAACCAGATTAGCTGATCGTTGTCTTATTTCTGAACCCTGCTGTCTACCAGATTTCCTACATGACAACATTGACTACACTTCAATTAATACTTAATTGGCTATAAAGTGCTGTACAATGTCGTGGGATTATGAAAGGGGCTATATTAATGCACGTTTCTTGCATAAGGCAATGAAGCCACATGACCACCTTTGTTTTTGAAGCTTGTTTAATAGCACTGCCCTGTGATTATGAGCCATGTTTCAACATCTCTGCCTGTACTCACGAAGGCTGGTGCAAGTCAATGGAATTTTTAACTCACTTTCTACAGATAAAAGCTTCAAATTATAACTTTAGGCATTTGTTCAAGTGGAAAAAGCTGTATCAATACAAATAGGCTTTTGAAGTACTGTAAATAAGAAAGCCCTGATTATAATTACTGATTAGCCAAACTTAGAAACTTGTGTATTTTGGAGAAATTGGCACAATACCTGGAATACTGTGAAGTAAAGCTCCAATTAGAATCGTGGGTTCAATTATTCTGTTATTTCTAAGGGCGTATTTAACACTGCTAATTTAGTGATTGCTACTTCTCAGTGTAAGTCAGAGGTCAGCCCAATTCCTGAGCAAAGAGAAGTGAGACCTTTTGGAGGCAGCAATCATTTTGGTTTAACACAGTATGGACCGTTGTAACTTTCAGAAACGTCGTAAACCTGACACTTGAAAAGTTTCCCTCTCCAATCTCCACATTTTGGGATCAAACCCACTCATTTATCCTTCTGCCTATCCAGCAAGCTGAGTGAACAGAAAGACAAATGAGTGGGTCAGATCAAGAGTAAAAGTTTAGGAATCAAAAGGGTTGCTAGGTAGAGTTCGAGAGAGAAAAATAACCATATACGAACAGTAGAAACAAAGGTCCAACAACCTTGTCCTGGCCACAATTGAAGGAGAAATTGAGAGCAAAAATAAAAGAGGAAAAAGGCACATCAGATGGTTGGATAACATTAAGACATGGGACTGGATTCTCCGGTTCACTGCTGCGTGTTTCTCGGGTGCGCACCATTGGCAAGTGGCGGGATTCTACCTTCTCGCCGCTTGTCAATGGGATTTCCCATTGAAGCCATCCCAAGCTGCTGGGAAACCCACGGATGGGGTAGGCTGCCAGTGGGAAAAGAGAATCCCAATGGCAGGAGAATTCCAGCTATTTGGTCTTTGTTGGGATCATGAATGAGAACCAACTATTTTCAATTTGTAAAACTGTGAGGAAATGTTACTACACCACAGGAGTGATAACACTGACTGAACTTCAATTAAATCACAGAATTAACCACATTAGCAACAAATAAATAGCTTTACAGTTAATAGTTACAACAGTTCTCAAGTAAAAGAAGAAACCTGGGACTTGATTCTCGGATTTGCAGACTAAATGCTGATGCTGGTGTGAGAACAGTGGCGTTTTACACCAGAAAAAACATCCCTTTATTCCAATTAAATAACACTCATGAATAAAATTAACAACCGCTTTTTATTTGCTTTTCTCTGTGCAGCATCTTTGGAAAGAGACCGTATCAGGACAAAACTGAAACACCTCTGTTCAGATTAGAGTTCTTGGACCTACTGACTCTTCAGACCTGGCTCCTCCTATTAACTACATCATCTGGACCCAAAGCATAAGACATTATTTCTTACAAGATATCCTTTGACTTGTTTTGCAGGATCAAATGCAATACCCCATATAAATTATCTATCCCCTGGAGTCCTCCAAACTTAAAACAATTCCATGGGCTAACTATCTGTAAAAAAAGGAAATGGTTCTTAAGGTCTATTATTCTATAAGATCTATCAATTATTCATTCACTTTTACATACCTTAATCACTGCTCTAGCATCATACTGCCCGTATGCATCTTAACCCGGTTTTAATAACATTACTGCAAAACATATAAAATATGACAATTTCTTGCATTCATCACACCTTGAACTCTCTACTTGAGAAACTGTACCAGGACTCAGCTTTTGCACTTTGACTGAAGTACAATAAGAGAAAACCTGCTACTGCAAACATAAAACCGCAAATCCATCTTAAACTATCAGAGCTTCTCTTTAGTGGACAAAAATGGTTACAGGCCTGCACTTTTTCAAGTCTTCACCCGAGGAATAATGCAAGTAAAGAACTCTTGAAATCATAAAATGTAAATGCATGTTATTTTTTAAATCGCAATCTTTTCCTGAGTGTGTATGTATCTGTGTGAATGTGAGCATGAGCACGGATATAGTTGTGTAAATTTGGGTGTTGAACTGTAGATATTTATCTTTCTTTTTAAAATTACAAAAACCTATCATTTGCCTGTTTCTGGCAATTAAAGCACCCGGAGTGAAAAAGATTTTTGTTTCTATAAATATGCTATCTTTGGTCAGTGAAGAAGTTTTTTTAAAAAAACAGGATGGGGAACCATTGCCATTATCTCTAAGAAGCAAGACGATGATAATGGTCCCACTAAGCTATGGTGACAAGGAATGAACAAACCTTGGGAGACAGCCAGCAGACACACACACAAATGTCCAGTCATCATCAGAGCTTTATCCCAACCATGGTGGTTACAGTACGTTTTGTTTGACTGGAACCCAAACTATACCTACAGGTCTAAAATGTGATTCTGTACTACTTGTAGAGGGAGGCAGTGGCGTAGTGGTATTGTCGCTTGGCTAATAATCCAGAGACCCAGATTCATTCTCCGGGAACCCGGGCTCGAATCCTGCCCTGGCAGATGGTGAAATTCAATAAAAAAATCTGGAATTAAAAGTCTAATGATGACCATTGTCTATTGTCATAAAAATCCATCTGTTTCACTAATATCCTTTAGGGAAGGAAATCTGCCATTCTTACCTGGTCTGGTCTACATGTGACCCCTGACCAACAGCAATGTGGTTGACTCTTAAATGCCCTCAGGGATGACCAATAAATGCTGGCCCAGCCAGCGATGCCCACATCCCATGAATACATTTTAAAAAGGGGGCATAGTGTGGGAGTTTGAGTAGGAAGGGATGAAGTGTTGCAAAATGCAACTTCATTTTTACAAAATAATAATCTTTATTGTCATAAGTAGGCACTGCAATGACGTTACAACTGATGAAAACAAAAGACAGTGCGAGGGAAGCTCGAGGGTGTTATTTGGTCACATGCAATGGTCAAAAATAATCATGAAATTTCTTCCTGTCACTTTTCTCTAGAGGTGCATTAATCGTGTAAAAAGTACCACAAAATGTCTGTTATTATTGACCTCTTGAGAGTTCAGTTTCAGCTGAGTTGAACATGCAAATTTCTGACTGCTTGAAAGCACAGGACACTTATAATTTAGAGTTGTATGAAGCATAACAACATAAGAAGGAGGCCATTTACCCTAACTCCGCCATTCAATAAGATAATTGCTGATCTGATTGCAGCCTACACCCCCATTTCCCTGCCTTCCTCCCACCATAACCCTCGACTCCCTGATCAAAAATCCATCTAACTCAGCCTTCAATTTGTGCAATGACCCAGCTCTATGTGGAAGAGGATTCCGAATATATCAAAACGAGTGTGTGCCAGCAATTCCCCACATAATCAGCGGCAAAACGCTATTCAATATATCCAGGAGAAGCTGCAAGTGGAGTTAAAAAATTAATCAGTTGACATCCCCATGGCAATTTTAGAGTGGCACTGTCAGAGCTTTGGGATCCTGGCCCTCTTTTAGCACCGGAAAGCAGAAGAATGGGACAATGTAAAATAAAATGAAAACAGCAATAAAAACGTTATGAAGGAGAAACAAAATCATTTGGCTAAGAAAGCTCAAACTATTTTATTACAACTGCTTCCACTGATGGGGGTGTAGTGGCATTGTCATTGGATCCAGAGACAGTGTAATCCAGGGGGCCAGGGCAATTCTCTGGGGACCTAGGTTTGAATCTCAGCATCTTCCGATGGTGAAAATTTAATTCAACAAAAGTCTGGAATTAAATGTCTAATGATGGCAATATCATCTGGCACCTAATCGGGGCAGCAGGGTAGCATGGTGGTTAGCATAAATGCTTCACAGCTCCAGGGTCCCAGGTTCGATTCCCGGCTGGGTCACTGTCTGTGTGGAGTCTGCACGTCCTCCCCCTGTGTGCGTGGGTTTCCTCCGGGTGCTCCGGTTTCCTCCCACAGTCCAAAGATGTGCGGGTTAGGTGGATTGGCCATGCTAAATTGCCCGTAGTGTCCTACAAAAAGTAAAGTTAAGGGGGGGGGTTGTTGGGTTACGGGTATAGGGTGGATACGTGGGTTTGAGTAGGGTGATCATGGCTCGGCACAACATTGAGGGCCGAAGGGCCTGTTCTGTGCTGTACTGTTCTATGTTCTATGTTCTATGAAACCATTGCTGATTGTCAGAAAAAAACATCTAGTTCACTCATATCCTTTAGGGAAGGAAATCCGCCATCCTTACCCAGTCTATCCTACTTGTGATTCAAGAACCACTGCAATGTGTTGACTCTTAAATGGCGGAGGAAACCATTCAGTCCAAGGGCATTTGGAGATGGGCAACAAATGCTGGCCTAGCCAGCGCTGCCCTCATCCCGTGAATGAATAGAAAGAAGAACTGGTTAATACCATCTTGCACAATGTGTGACACTCATTTTGATTACCACCGCATCAAATAGGATTTTGTCAGTCCGTTCACAGTGCATGTTGTTCAGCCCAATGCTTGGCTGGCCTACACGTTGTTTTACAGAACAATGTGATTGACTTGGCGTAAAGAGCAGGATAGCACAGCTTGCAAGGTATCTTTATTTTGCTTATGAATGGGGAAAGAGCACTGTGCCATCGCTGCTTTCCCGATCATGACTTTTCTGTTCACCTTTGACTTAAAAATGAAACGATGAAAATTCATAACAACAACATGCACTGTGAACGGACTGACAAAATCCTATTTGATGTGGTGGTAATCAAAATGAGTGTCACACATTGTGCAAGACGGTATTAACCAGTTCTTCTTTCTATTCATGTTACCTCCTGTATCAGAAACTGTCGACGGTGTCTAATATTACAGCTTTGTGGGGATTTTGGTAGGGGTGTTTCATGACCTAAGGGTTTTTGGAAGTTACTAAGAAGACACTGCCCTTTGCCCAGACATTCTGGCTCATTTTACTTCAGTTGGTAACATTTGAAAATGCTCGGGTAACCTGGCAGGTGCAGTGATCAAATGCTTAATTATGAATTTCCGTTTTAGCACCTGCCACTCACATTTCCTTACTTCAATTGGGGTGAATCCCAGAAGTAACTGGCGAAGCTCCAGATCATAAAATCATGCCAACTTGTGGAAGAAAATATTAAATTTGATTAATCTAATCCACCCAAACACACCCTCCTTTTGGCTCATCACAACAAACAAAAAATCAAAACAAGAATGATGGAGAAACCACATCAGAGACTGTCCACTGTTTGGACAAGTAAGCAACTAACAACGAAAATGCATTTGCCAAATTGTGGGAGAACTATTAGAAATTCTGAAAATGTTTGAAGATAAAAATATTCAGTATTGAGATTGATAGCTACAATTAAAAGTGGGTATAATTAACAAAACCTTAATTATTTTAGTGTACTGTTTTTGAACTATTGAGTGCAGAGTCAGTTTAATCAAATCGACGGAAGCTGCTGCACACAGTCATCGAGAACACAATGATGGCTCAACTCCAGATCCAACAGGCGAAGTTCCACCTTTTCGTTTTAAAATTCTTCATTGATGTGTTAATAAGCTCGATTTTGCTTGCACCATTTTGGAAATGGAACCAAATATTTTTAAAAATGACCATAGGCCAAAAGGAAGCACCAAAGTAGTTTCCAAGTGATAGAGTTGGAAAGATGTTCAAACCAATATCTCACATATAGACCATATCATTCTTTGATGTACAAACTTGCCAAAAGAGAAAGGGTTGCTAATGGATCGGTAAAACTGGTGGGAATAGTCACAGCCCCAACACTTGAAATCTTCAAAACCCATCTTACCCATCCATTTAAAGGTTTTAATTTCAGCAGGTCATGCCTGGTGGGCTGATCATATGAATGGTTTTTTAAAAACCTTTTTTTAAAGCATTTATGATTTTATAATAAGAGAAAATATAAAAACAAATGTAAACATAATTCAATACAGCCCCCCCCCCCGCCCCCAACCAACAACCATACCCAGCGAAACTGGTTTATACACACAATCCCCCAATCCCTACATCTCCTCTCACTGATCCCGCCTGAACTAAACTAAACTAACTCCCCTACCCCGCTATCCCCTAACACCCCACCCCCTAACCGCCCCCCTCCTACCGTATCTGCTAACCATTTAGTTTACCCCAAAGAAGTCAATAAATGGCTGCCACCTCCGATCGAACCCAAACATTGATCCTCTCAGGGCGAATTTAATTTTCTCAAGTCTGAGAAACCCCGCTGTGTCGCTAACCCATACCCCTGATTTCGGGGGCTCTCAGTCCCTCCAGGATAATAGGATCCGTCTCCATGCTACCAAGGAGGCAAAGTCCAAAACGTCAGCATCTCTCGCCCCCTGGACTCCCGGGTCTTCCGACACTCCAAACATCGCCACCTCGAGACTCGGGGCCACCCTCGTTTTAAGCACCGTGGACATGACATCGGCAAATCCCTGCCAGAATCACCTAAGCTTCGGACATGTCCAAAACATATGGACATGGTTTGCGGGCCCTCCCGCACACCTCGCACATCTGCCCCCTACCCCAAAAACCTGCTCATCCGGGCCACCATCATGTGTGCCTGGTGAACCACCTTAAATTGTATCAGGCTGAGCCTGGCACATGATGGGGACGTGTTGACTCTACTCAGAGCATCCTACCACAGACCTGCCTCTGGCTCCTTACCCAGCTCATTTTCCCACTTGCACTTTACCTCCCCTATCTGGGTTCCCTCCCACTCCATGAGCTCTTTATAAATTTCCGAGACCTTCCCTTCCCCCACTCTCATTTCTTTTTTTTGATAAACAATTTTATTGAGGCATTATGGCATAATAAACAACAACAATACAAAACAGTGTGCAAAGAACAATCAACATAGTGCAAAAAACCAGCTGTCCTCCCACAAGGACCTGCCTAACTAACCCCCTAATCTACGTTGCCCTAACCGCCCCCCCTGCTCAGGGTTAATTTTCCGTGAAGAAGTCGATAAATGGTTGCCACCTCCAGTGAACCCTGACAGTGACCCTCTCAGAGCGAACTTAATTTTCTCCAGACTGAGAAAGCTCGCCATTTCCGATAGCCAGGCCTCCGACTTCGGGGGCTTTGAGTCCCTCCATGCCAGCAGAATTTGTCGCCGGACTACCAGGGAAGCAAAGGCCAAATCGTCAGCCTCTCTCTCCTCCTGGACTCCCGGGTCCTCCGAGACCCCACAAATTGCCACCTCTAAACTCATCACCACCCTTGATTTCAGTACCTGGGACATAACGTCCATGAATCCCTACCAGTACCCCCTGAGTTTTGGACATGCCCAGACCATGTGGACATGGTTCGCTGGTCCTCCCGCACATCTGGTGCACCTGTCCTCCAGTCCAAAGAATTTACTCATCCGGGCCATTGTCATGTGGGCCTGGTGGACGACCTTGAATTGAATCAGGCTGAGCCTAGTGCATGTTGCGGTCGTGTTAAACCTGCTCACGCTTCCGCCCATAAGCCCTCTTCTATCTCACCTCCGAGCTCCTCTTCCCACTTCAGCTTCAGCTCCTGGATCTGCCTCTCCTCTGCCCCCATAAGTTCTTTCTATATATCCGAGACCCTCCCCTCCCCCACCCATCCACTGGACACTACCCTGTCCTGGATCCCCCTAAGTGGCAGGCGTGGGAAGGATGGAATCTGTCTGCGTAGGAAGTCCCACACCTGCAAGTACCTGAAATCATTCCCTCTCACCAGCCCAAATTTCTCCTCCAGCGCTCTCATGCTCGGGAAGCTCCCTTCTAAGAACAAATCCCCCATCCTCTCAATTCCAGCCCTCCGCCATATTTGGACCCCACTGTCCATATTCCCCGGGGCAAACCGGTGATTGTTGCAAATTGGGGACCAAACTGATGCTCTCACTTCCCCCACGTGCCTTCTCTATTGGCCCCAGATCCGCAAAGTCGCCAACACTATAGGGCTGGTGGAGTACCGTGCCGGCGGGAGCGGCAGGGGTGCCGTAACCAGGGCCGCGAAGCTGGTGCCCCTGCACGAAGCGGCCTCCATCCGCCCCTAAACCGACCCCGCACCCACGGTCCACTTCCTTATCATAGCTATGTTGGCCGCCCAGTAGTAATTACTAAAGTTTGGCAGCGCCAGCCCTCCTTCCCCTCGGTTCCTCTCGAGTATCAATCTCCTCACCCGGAAAGGGGACTTTCCTGCCCACACAAATCCCATAATCATTTCATTGACCTTCTTAAAAAAGGACCGTGGAATGAAAATGGGGAGACACTGGAATACAAACAGGAATCTTGGGAGGATCGTCATTTTAACCGTCTGCACTCTCCACGCAAGTGTCAGTGGGAGCGCATCCCACCTCCGGAACTCGACCCTCATTTGCTCCACCAACCGAGATAAGTTCAACTTGTGGAACCGGCCCCAGTCCACCTGTATCCCTAAGTATCTAAAACTGTCCCCTACTAACCTAAACGGCAGCCCCCTCAGCCGACCCTCCTGGCCCCTCGCCTGGACTACAAACAACTCACTTTTTGCCATGTTCAGTTTTTACCCCGAGAACCGGCCGAATTCCCTCAGGACTCCCATGATTTAATCGATCCCAGCCACTGGACCCATGATGTATAAGAGCAGGTCGGCGGCATATAACAAAATTCTGTTTTCAACCCCCCCCCCCCCCCCCCCCCCGCCCCGTACCTGCCCCAACCCCTAGGAGCTCTCAGGGCAATTGCCAGCGGTTCTATTGCTAGCGCAAACAGCAGTGGGGAGAGGGGGCACCCCTGCCTTGTCCCTCGGTACAGTCTAAAATAGTCAGATGTTGTCCTATTCATCCTTACACTAGCCCCCAGAGCCTAGTACAGCAGCGTGACCCAGTCAATAAAGCCCTCCCCAAACCCAAACCGTCCCAGCACCTCCCACAGATAGTCCCAGTCGAAAGCCTTCTCGGCATCCATTGCCACAACTACCTCTAACTCCCTACTCTCCGGGGGCATCATGATCACATTCAACAGCCTTCTTAGGTTGGCCACCAACTGCCTGCCCCGACGTGCCTGGCTTGGTCCTCGATAATAACATCCGGCACACAGTCCTCAATCCTAGCAGCCAAGAGCTTGGCCAGTAATTTTGCATCTACATTGAGCAGAGAGATCGGCTTATAGGACCCACATGTCTCCAGGTCTTTGTCCCGTTTCAATATCAGGGAGATGGTGGCCTGTTACATTGTCAGGGGTAAAACCCCTCTGTCTCTCGCTTCATTAAAAACCCTAACCAGCACCGGCCCCACTATCTCAGAGAACTTTTTATAAAACTCCACCGGATACCCATCCAGCCCCGCGGCTTCACCCGATTGCATGGCCCTCAAGCCCCCCCAATATTTCTTCAGTCCTAATCGGGGCCCCCAGCCCGTCAACCAATCCCCTGCCCACTTTTGGGAAGGTCAGTCGATCCAGAAAGCGCCTCATCCCCTCCGGCCCCGTGGGGCGTTCCGAGGTATAAAGCTTACTATAGAAGTGATGCGCTATCAATTGCACTTAAAGACTCGAATTGGTACAAGAGAGGCTTTATTACCGTGAGATGTTTATCCTTCGACTGAAGCTGGTAGAATGGCAGCTCAGGCGATCTCATACATATTTATATGGCTCCCTGTGGGCGGAGCTAGCTGGCAGGGGCTACCGCCAAACCTGTAATACAGGTACTGCTGCACATCGCCTAATACAGGCACACACACAACTACACAGTGGTGGATCACCACATTCACCCCCTGTTAAAAATGAGTCCAGCGGGGGTGACGTGGAACTATATACATAATCCGTGAATTCTTAACAGAGGGGAGGGGAAAAAAATTAAGTGTCCATCTTGCAACCTGGTGCCCATCAGAGATTGAGTCTGACCGGTGGTCTGACGGTTCGTTGAGAGCGACGCAGCAGTGGTGGCGACGTCTGTACAGGCGGTGTCGGCGTCGACGGCATCGGTGCTGGCGGTGTTGGTGCTGGCCAGTGGCTGGATGACTCCGGGAGCGTGCCAAAATCTTCCATGTCCTCTAGTGTGGGCAGAGGAAAGAGGGATGGACCTGGTGGGGCTGATGCTGGGAGAGCCGGGGGAGGGGAGGGTGGCCTGTGGGTGGGGAGGTGTGTGGGAGTGGGATCGGCACCCGAGGGAGCCAGGTCCCTGAGCGAGACCGTATCCTGGCGGCCGTCGGGAGAACTCCACATAGGCATACTGGGGGTTTGCGTGGAGCAGGCGTACCCTGTCCACCAAAGGGTCCGCCTTGTGGAGTCGGACATGCCTACGCAGTACGACCGGCCCTGGAGCTGCGAGCCAAGTCGGGAGCGACACCCCGGATGTAGACTTCCTAGGGAAGGTAAAAACACGTTCATGCGGCATGTTATTTGTGGCAGTGCACAGTAGAGACCGGATGGAGTGCAATACATCCGGGAGGACCTGTTGCCAGCGAGCGGCTGGGAGGTTTCTGGACCGTAGGGCCAGCTGGACGGCCCTCCAAACTGTCCCGTTCTCCCTCTCTACCTGCCCGTTTCCCTGGGGGTTGTAGCTGGTCGTCCTGCTGGAGGCGATACCCCTGCTGAGAAGGAACTGACGCAGCTCATCGCTCATGAATGAGGATCCCCTGTCACTGTGGATATAGTCGGGGAAACCGAACAGAGCGAATATGGAATCGAGGGTCTTGATGATGGCGGCAGACGTCATAACCGGGCATGGGCTGGCGAAGGGGAACCTAGAGAATTCACCGACCACACTAAGGATATACGTGTTGCGGTCGGTGAAGGGGAGGGGCCCTTTGAAATCTATGCTGAGGCGTTCAAAGGGGCGGGACGCTTTCACCAGGCGCGCGCGGTCTGGCCGGTAGAAGTGCAGCTTGCACTCCACACAGACCTGGCAGTCTCTGGTGACTGTCCGTACTTCCTCGACAGAGTAGGGCAGATTGCGGGCTTTGGCTAGGTGGTACAACCGAGTGACCCCCGGATAGCAAAGGCTGTCGTCAGGGCACGGAGCTGGTCCACTTGTGCGCTGGCACATGTACCTCGGGAGAGGGCATCTGGGGGCTCATTGAGCTTGCCGGGGCGATACAAGATCTCGTAATTATAGGTGGAGAGCTCGATTCTCCACCGCAAGATTTTATCGTTTTTGATCTTGCCCCGCTGCGTGTTGTTAAACATGAAGGCTACCGACCGTTGGTCAGTGAGGAGAGTGAATCTCCTGCCAGCCAGGTAATGCCTCCAGTGCCGCACCGCCTCAACGATTGCCTGGGCCTCCTTTTCAACAGACGAATGTCGAATTTCGGAGGCATGGAGGGTGCGGGAAAAGAATGCCATGGGTCTTCCTGCCTGGCTTTGAGTGGCGGCAAGGGCGACATCTGAAGCGTCGCTCTCTACTTGGAAGGGCAGTGTCTCATCTACTGCGTGCATCCTGGCCTTGGCTATGTCTGAGCGAATACAGGCGAAGGCCTGTTGTGCCTCGGCCGTGAGGGAAATTGAGTGGACTGAATCAGTGGGCAGGCCTTGTCCGCGTAGTTTGGGACCCACTGGGCGTAGTAGGAGAAGAACCCAAGGCAGCGTTTGAGGGCCTTTGGGCAGTGGGGAAGGGGGGGCTCCATGAGGGGGCGCATGCGGTCGGGATCGGACCCCAGGAGTCCGTTTTGGACTACGCAGCCGAGGATGGCGAAGCGGTTTGTGCTGAATACGCACTTCCCCTTGTTATAAGTGAGGTTGAGGAGAGATGCGGTGTGGAGAAATTTGGCAAGGTTGGCGTCGTGGTCCTGCTGGTCATGGCCACAGATGGTGACATTGTCTAAGTACGGAAACGTGACCCGCAGTCTGTACCGGTCAACCATTCGGTCCATTTCTCTTTGAAAGACCGAGACCCCGTTAGTGACGCCGAAGGGAACCCTAAGAAATTGGTAGAGGCGACCGTCCGCCTCGAAGGCAGTGTATGGACGGTCTGATTTACGGATGGGGAGCTGGTGGTAGGCGGATTTAAGGTCAATCGTCGAGAAGACCCGGTACTGTGCAATCTGATTGACCATATCAGATATGCGAGGGAGTGGGTACGCGTCAAGCTGCGTGTACCGATTGATGGTCTCGCTGTAGTCCATGACCATCCTGTGTTTCTCCCCAGTTTTAACCACCACCACAGGGTGGACCGCGAGGGAGCAGCGCCTTACCGTGTCTGGCTGGATGAAGCTATCGGTGCTCCTGGAGTCTAGGAGGTGGTAGGTCATGTGGCCGTTGATGAGCACCGTCGTCGAAGTGGTAGCCAGGTTGTGAGGATGGGACTGGTCGAGCGTCATGGAGGTGAGCAGCGGGCGATCGTCCGAGGAGTCCGACGAGGAGTGGCAGCGACCCGGGTTCCGTGGTCCAGTCCAAAGTACCTGTGGGGGAGAAGATGGCGGCACCCATGCAGCGCATGTTGCGGGCGCGGGGCAAGATGGCGGCGCCCATGGTGCGCACGTTGTGGGGGTGGGGTAAGATGGCGGCGCCCACTGGCCGCATGTGGACCTGGGGGGAGAAGATATCGGTGCCCGCTGGTCATACGTGGCCCCGGGAGCAGAGGATGGCGGCGCACATTGCACGATCGGCTGAGGGAAAGGAGAGAGGTCGGGCGCGATAGCGGCAACTGCGCCGGCCTGACACACTGCTGCAAAATGGCCTTTCTTGCCACAGGATTTACAGGTTGCGGCGCGGGCCGGGCAGCGCTGGCGGGGGTGCTTCTGTTGGCCCTTGCCTTCCTAAGCTGTTCTACTGCCTTACCTGTGGCCAACCACCAAAGTCTGTAGCCTTTGTCGTTCCCTTAAAAGCTCTGTCCTCGGGGCCTCCGCATATCTAATGTCTATCTGCAAAATCTCCTTCACCAGTCGGTTCGTTTCTGCCGTCCTGTTTCTATGAGCTCGAATGGAGATCAGCTCCCCTCTCACCACTGCCTTCAGCGCCTCCCAGAGCACCGCAGCTAAGACTTCCCCTGTGTCATTGACCTGCAGGTAGTTTTGCATACATTTCCTCACCCTCTCACACACTGCCTCGTCCGCCAATAGACCAACCTCTAGCCTCCATTGAGGGTGCTGAAAGCTTTCTTCACAGACCTGCAGATTGACCCAATGTGGAGCAAGATCAGGAATAGCGATCGCCGAATATTCTGGGCAGTATTCTCCGCCGGCTCCAAATATTGCGGAGGCCGTCGTGAACTCGGCCGAGGTTCACGACGGCCTTGGGGCCCGCTCCCCGCACCTAATTCACCCCCAACCGGGGGGCTAGGAGCGGGCCCCCGTCGTTCCCGGCCGCGACCTTGGCCGCCGGAAATGACGCCCGAATGGCGCTTCGCGGATGACATTATCACGCAGACGACGCAAACCCGCGCATGCGCGGTGCCGTCTATCTCCACCGCCGCCTGGCAAGACGTGGCGGCATGATCTTGCCGGGCAGTGGAGGGGAAGGAGTGCGTCCATTTTGGACGCAGGCCCGACGATCGGTGGGCACCGATCGCGGGCCTGTACCCTCCGGAGCACAGTCGCGGTGCTCCCGTCCCAATCGGGCCCCTGGATGCCCCAAACGGGCATCCGGCGCCCGTTTCGCAAATGCAGCGACCAGGTGTGGTTACTGCCGTGGTGAAACGGGCGTGAAGGGCCGGCCGCTCGGCCCATCGGGCTCGGAGAATCGCCGTTCGGCGTGAAAAACGGTGAGCGGCAATTTTTACGAGCGGTGGGGGGGGGGGGGAGAATCGCTGGGGGCACCAGGGGGGCGTACAAAATGTCGGGAGGCCCTCCCACGATTCTCCCACACCACGTGGGGAGCGGAGAATTCCACCCACAATGTCCATCACCGCCGCCAGCAAATCCCTACTCATTATGAAAAAATCAATTCGAGAACACACCGTATGTGAATAGAACAAAAACTCCTTCCCTGTCGGCCGACTAGTCCTCCATGGGTCAGCCCCTCCCCCATTTGCTCCATAAACCCCTTCAGTTCCTTTGCCATCGCCTGCACCTTACCTGTCTTTGAACACGACCGGTCCAGGCCGGGGTCAAAGACTGTGTTAAAATCACCTCCCATAATCAGCCTGTGCGAGTCCAGGTCAGGTATCTTCCCCAGCAGTCTCTTAATAAAATCCACATCATCCCAATTTGGGGCATATACATTGATCAAAACTACCCTCATCCCCTCGAGCTTGCACTCGCCATGACAAACCTGCCTCCCCCATCCGAGATTGTGCTAGCCACCTCGAATTGCACCCGCTTGTTAATCAAATCGTGACCCCTCTGGTGTTAGTGTCCAGTCCCGAGTGAAAGACCTGGCTAATCCAGCTCATCCTCAACCTGACCTGGTCAGCTACTTTCAGATGGGTCTCCTGAAGCATTATTACATCCGCCTTCAGGGCCCTCAGATGTGCGAACACACATGCCCTCTTTACCAGCACGTTTAACCCTCTAACATTCCAGGTGATCAGCCTGGTTAGGGGCACCGTGCCACCCCCCTCGCCGATCAGCCATCTCCTTTTTTGGGGCCGCCCCTAGCCCCTGTGTCGCGCTTCCCCTGGCTCGCCTCCTGGCAGCCCTCACCTCCAACCTCCTCCATGTTACCAAACCCAAGTCCTGCCCTCGTCAGCAGATCAACTATCCCCCCCCTAGCAACAGCACCTTGTGACCTAACCCCTGCCGTAAACTAGCTATATGCACACCCCTCACCTGGCTTCCATAGACCAGCTCACCCAGCACATCTTTGGACTGTGGGAGGAAACTGGAGCACCCGGAAGAAACCCACGCAGACACGGCGAAAACGTGCAGACTCCGCACAGACAGTGACCCAAGCCGGGAATCAAATCTGGGACCCTGGAGCTATGAAGCAACTGTGCTAACCACTGTGCTACCGTGCTGCCCAAACCACTTTAAACGGCAACTCCCCCAGCCTCCTCTCCTGCCCCATCGCCTGGATCACAAAAACCTCACTCTTACCCATGTTCAATTTATACCCCGAGAACCAGACAAATTCCCCTAAGATCCGTATGATCTCTCCCATCCCCTCTAACTGGTCAGAAATATATAGGAGTAGGTCGTCCGCAAACAACAAGACCCTGTGTTCCATCCCCCCCGGACTAACCCCTTCCAGTCCTTTGATGCTCTCAGCGCCATCACCAATGGCTCTACAGCCAAGGCATACAACAGTGGGGAGAGTGGACAACCTTGCCTCGTCCCCTGGCTCAGTCTGAAATACTCCGATCTCACTTGGTTCGTCAGCACACTCAAAACCGGCGCCTGGTACAGCAACCGGACCCAGTCTACAATACCCTGCCCAAACCAAAACCTCCCCAGGACCTCCCACAAATACTGCCACTTCACCCGGTCGAAGGCCTTCTTCGCGGCCATAGTGGCCACTACCGCCACCTCCCTCCCCTCTGAGGGAATTATGATGACATTCAAGAGCCTTCTAATGGATCTACAACCGTATTAAAGTCCCCCCCCCCCATGATCAGCCTTTGTGAGTCCAGGCCGAAGATCTTAACCAACACCCGCCTCATAAACTCCACCTCGTGCCAGTTTGGTGCATAGATATTCACTAATACCTTAGGGGCAGCACGGTAGCATGGTGGTTAGCATAAATGCTTCACAGCTCCAGGGTCCCAGGTTCGATTCCCGGCTGGGTCACTGTCTGTGCGGAGTCTGCACGTCCTCCCCGTGTGTGCGTGGGTTTCCTCCGGGTGCTCCGGTTTCCTCCCACAGTCCAAAGATGTGTGGGTTAGGTGGATTGGCCAGGCTAAATTGCCCTTAGTGTCCTAAAAAATAAGGTTAATGGGGGGGGGGGGGGGTTGTTGGGTTACTGGTAAAGGGTGGATACGTTGACTTGAGCAGGGTGATCATTGCTCGGCACAACATCGAGGGCCGAAGGGCCTGTTCTGTGCTGTACTGTTCTATGTTCTATGTTCTAATACACCGGCATCCCCTCCAACTTTCCAATCACCATAACATACCTATCACCCAAGTCCGTCACTAGGCTCCCTACCTCAAATGACACCCGCTTTTTGATCAAAATCGCTACTCCCGAGTTTCAGAGTCTAGCCCCGAATGAAATACCTGCCCAATTCACCCTTTCCTCAGACCAGTCTGATCCACCACCCTCAGGTGTGTCTCCTGTAGCATTGCCACACCTGCCTTTAAGCTGTTCAAATGCGTGAACAGGCGAGCCCTCTTGATCAGCCCATTCAACCCTCTCACATTCCATGTGATCAGCCTGGTCGGGGGGGAAACCCCCCCCCCCACCAATAAACTACAGGCCAGCCCACATCCCGCGCCTCTTCAGGCCCGCCCTCGGGCATCCACCGTCATTGACCCCCAGTCTGTCTCCAAGCCAGTTCCTCCCCTGTTAGCAGCCCAATGCCCCCCTCCCTCCTATAACAAAATAACAATCCCAACCCCCATTAACAAACTTATCACCTGCTCACTCCCCACTGCGCTTCTGTGAGTTAGCCCGTCCAGCTAGCCTGGTAGCAGCCCCCCCCCCCCACCCCATGACGCCAAGCATCCTCGCCCCCACTGATCTCCCTCCATCCCGTTCAAACATGCATATGCAAACATTACATCCCCCAACAAACACAATGAAGAAAATTCCACCCACCATCCCTTATTAAGAACAAAGTTAACCCGCAAACAAAACGGTGCAACAGCCCCAAACTCAGTACAAAACAGTACATACAATATCAGAAGAAAAAAAGAAATTTAGCAGTAGGTCAAAAACACAGCAACTCGCCCCCAAGTTCAATGTCCTCCATCACCTGCCAGTCCCCTTTCTTTAACAAAGTTCATCGCCTCATCTGGCGATCCAAAGTAAAGTTTCTGGCCCTCATAAGCATGCCAAACTTCACCCCCTTCTTGAAGAGGGCCGATTTCACCTTTTTAAAACTTGCCCTTCTTTTGGCAAGTTCTGCACCAAAGCCCTGGTAGATACGTTGCCTTCCCACAAACAGCTCCTTGTTTGCCTGGCCCACCTCAAGATCTGGGGCAGGATTCTCCTGGCGGGGCGGGGCGGGATGGAGTGGCGTGAACCACTCCGGCGTGGGGCAGCCCCAAAGGTGCGGAGTCCTCCACACCTTTAGGGGCCAAGCCCTCACCTTTAGGGGCTAGGCCCGCGCCGGAGTGGGTGGCGCGGCGTCGGCTGGCGGGAAAGGCCTTTGCACCACGCCAGCCGAGGCCGAAGGGACTCCGCCTGCCAGCAGAAGTCCGCGCATGCGCGGGAGCACATCAGCGGCTGCTGACATCATCCCTGCGCATGCGGGGGGTGGGTCACCTCCGCGTCGGCCATCTCGGAGGCTGACACGGCCGACACGTAGGAAAAGAGTGCCCCCGCGGCAGAGGCCCGCCCGCGGATCGGTGGGCCCCGATCGCGGGCCAGGCCACCGTGGGGGCAATCCCCGATGCCAGATCCCCCCACGCGCCCCCCAGGACCCCGGTGCCTGCCCACACTGCCTAGTCCCGCCGGTAAGGGAGGTGGTTTAATTCACGCCGGCGGGACCGGCATTACAGCAGCGGGACTTCGGTCCATTGCAAGCCGGAGAATCGTCGAGGGGGGGGGCCGCCGACCGGCGCGGCGCAATTCCCGCCCCCGCCTAATCTCCGGTGCCGGAGAATTCGGCCGGCGGGGGCAGGATTCACGCCACCCTCCGGCGATTCTCCAATCCGGCGGGGTCGGAGAATCCCGCCCCTGTTGCTTGTCCAGGAACCGGTGCATTCGTACCACCATCGCCCTCGGCGGCTTATTCCTCAGCAGCTTCTTCATCAGTGCCCTGTGCACCCTATCCACCTCCAAGGGCCGAGCAAACACACATTCCCCCAGCAGCTTCTCAAACATACGTGCCACATATGCCCCTGCGTTCGATCTCTTGCTGCTCTCCAGCAGGCCAATGATCCTCAGGTTCTGTCTGCGCAATCTGTTCTCCAGATAACAGAATGATCCTTCTATTTTTTTCGCCAGTGTAGTCACACTACATGTCCACCAGATCTCCCTCCACTAATCACCACAGCAACAGAGTTTGTTTTTGATTTGAATTGTTCAACCTGTTCATTCCACCAAGGATAATCAAGTGATCAAATGATATATCCTTGTACATTAATAATGGATATCTCATTCATTATAGATATTTTATTCACTATCTCCTTGAAATAAAAACAGAAATAGGTCGTACGTGTCACTAAGCTGTGACAATACATTTAATTTTACAAATATACACATTTGTTATCTTTCTTACCATTGCAAGGGCTTGATTATGATCCCTGAAGATTGCCAAACTAATCCTCTCACCTTTACCTAGCCCAGCGCCAATTCCAGCTTTTCTTTTCTCGGCAGATACCTTGAAAACAGTTATCTAAATATTTTGGATGCACGTAAGTGAGCACTCAAATTGCAAAAGAAACTGCCATTGAACAAGTGAAAAAACAATCTCATGTTACTTTGAGGCATAATTGAGCATTCAGGATTAGAAATTCAGATTGGTAAAAATTGCCTTTCAGGAAAATTAAGTAACTAATTTGGAGCAGGCTATTGAGCCTCCCAAGCTTGTTCCACCATACAATTAGATCATGGTTGATTTATATCTTAACTCCATCTATCAATCTGGTTCTGTAACCTCACTTAATGAAAAAAACAATCGAAAGAAATTTTCAATTGACGTTCAGCGGCAACATCTTTTTAGAATGCACTCCATTTTGGGCAAAGTGGCTCTTCCTGTCATTACACCAGTCCTGCCTACCTTTAATTTTAAGATTATGTCCCTTGTACCCTATCGTACCAACTCTGTTCATTGTCTTAACCGTTTCATTTGGACCACCACTTATACTCAAGGGAACGCTCACTTGGCATATGAAACTTTAGTGATGATAGTGTTCAGCCTTTGTGTAAGTTTACTTGCTGGTTCTGTTGTAAGTTGAGAATGTTGATTTTAAGTGGTATTCATGGGGTAAAAACATTCTGGAATAGCTTTGGGTCAGTTATCAAGTTGTTTGTGCTGCCACCACCACATTAAGTAAGATCCTGGTGGTTGGCTGGTTAAATGCAACTTGTAGGGCAGGATTCTCCCGTATCCGGCGGGGTGGGGCGCCCCAGCAGGATGGAGTGGCGTGAACCACTCCGGCGTCGGGCCGCCCCGAAGGTGCAGAATCCTCCGCACCTTCAGGGGCTAGGCCCGCCCCCGAGTGGTTGGCGCCCCACCAACTGGCGGGATAGGGGCTTGGCGCCATGCCAACTGGCGCCAAAGGGCCTCCGCTGGCCAGCACGAGTCGGTGTATGCGCAGGAGCGCCAGCGCATGCTGGCTTCATCCCCGCTCATGCGCAGGAGGGTTCGTCTCTGCATCGGCCATCACGGAGGACCACAACAGCCGATGTGGAGTAATAAAGTGCCCCCACGGCACAGGCCCGCCAACGGGTCGGTGGGCCCCGACTGAAAGCCAGGCCACCATGGGGGCACCTGCCCGACCCCCCAGGAACCCTGGAGCCCGCCCACGCTGCTAAGTCCCGCCGGTAAGGGACCTACTCTGTTTACGCCGGTGGGACCAGCTACAGATGGGTGGGACTTCGGTCCATCGCGGGCCGGAGAATTCGGGCGGGCGGCGCGACTCACGTTGGGCTGGTTTGGGGGGGGGGGGGGCGGGAGAATTGGGAGGACGGCGGGGGCGGGATTCACGCCGGCCCCCGGCGATTCTCCCACCCGGCCGGGGGGGGGGGGGGGGGGGGGGGTTGGAGACTCCTGCCCGTAATGTATAAATTATTATCCTGACAATAAACTTAGGATTTTGTTTAAGTGAGTGGAGCATCTACTTCTCACATTCCATCTATTGGTTAACACTGAGTGACCTAACTATTGGTTCATAAAGGAACTGCTGGAAGTTACACAGAAAATAGCCTCTTTTATCCTTTGTTTTTATTTCTGTGGTGACTGAAGTGGATTTTCCCCTTGGGTGCACCATATTGAGGAGCCGCCTCCTTCTGACCTCCCAATCATCAGGTGGGGCATAATTGGAGAAGCATTGATGGGTTTCATTACCAAGCAAATTTGGGGCCCTGATTCATGCACTGAATGATTCTTTATTTCCCATGACAATAGCTGCACGGCAATTGTAATTGGTAAGTGTTTCCATGGAAGTTCAAAGACTTGACAATCAATTTGTGGAAGCAGGCCTTGCAGCAAATGGGCAAAAAAAGATGGGCCATGGGACCTGAGGCAGGCATTGTCAAACTCAGGGGCGCGACCCGCGGGTGGGTCGTGGGTGCGTGTCGGGAGTGTCGTGGAGCCGTCCGTCGCGGCGCTCCCGATCGCACAAATCCACGCGCAACAGCTGCAGCAGCCAGCTTTTAATAATGCCGGCTGCAAGTGGTCTTCAAAATGGCCAGGAACAGATAAAAAATATTCGGCCGCAATGCGCATGTGTGCCCAATCATCACTGCGCATGCGTAGTGCGGCCGCATTTTTAAAAATATGGACGTAGCCTTTTTCTTTTCAAGTTCAGGGGAGGGCCAAAAGGACCAAAGGGACCATTGGGGCCAAAGGAACCCAAAACCATTTCCCTCATTTTTGTCAGCAACAAACAAGGTAAGAGAAAATGGTGGGTTGCGCAGGTCAGCAGGTGTGGGTCGTGAAGGTCGGCCGGCGTGGGTCGCGAAGGTCGGCCGGGTTGTGTCCCGTAGGAAACACTGGCCTGAGGTATATGCAAAGAGTGTTGTCTTGTTTGGTAAAAGATGACAGTCGTGCGGTATGTCTGCCCATGGTTAACTCTGTGTACACCACCCATATGACCTGGTAGAAGAAGATGGTACAGCTTTAGAAACATAGAAGGAGTAGTAGGCCATTCAGCCCATTGAGCCTGCTGCACCATTCAATTAGATCATGGTTGATCATCTACCTCAACATCACTTTCCTGCACTATCTCCACATCCCTTGATGTCATTCGTATCCAGAAATTCATTGATTTCTGTCCTGAATATAGTCAATGATTGATCTTCTGCAGGCCTCTGGGGTAGAGAATTCCAAAGATTCACCACCTTCTGAGTGAAGAGATTCCTCCATACCTCAGTCCCAAATGGCCTGCCCCGTAAGGAAGCTTCCAAGGTGAAACTACCCAATTCAAATGTAACTTACAGGTTAGATGCCCCAAATAAACCTAGCATAAAATGTTACCTTTCAACCTATTCCACATTTATTCTCTAACGATGATGAGTCCTCACACAACCATACAGCTGCTTTTCATGTCAGCACACAATCCAGCGCGAGTCATATTTGCACATTCAAACTTTCAAAGAACGTTGTGGATAAAAGTATAACTTGGTTGCATGATACTTATGCTGACACACAAGATGTACTGAATGTTTGATAGAATCCGTGTGCATCAACGTATAGGTCAGAACTGCTTTTCCTGTGTGTGAGGGACTAATCATAGAATTTACAGTGCAGAAGGAGGCCATTCAGCCCATCGAGTCTGCACCGGCTCTTGGAAAGAGCACCCTACCCAAGGTCAACAACTCCACCCTATCCCCATAACCCAGTAACCCCACCCAACACTAAGGGCAATTTTGGACACTAAGGGCAATTTATCATGGCCAATCCACCTAACCTGCACATCTTTGGACTGTGGGAGGAAACCGGAGCACCCGGAGGAAACCCACGCACACACGGGGAGGATGTGCAGACTCCGCACAGTGACCCAAGCCGGAATTGAACCTGGGACCCAGGAGCTGTGAAGCGATTGTGCTATCCACAATGCTACCGTGCTGCCTAATGCGTCACACTATATATTTTATGTAGCATATAGATATCTTCATACCTATTTCTAAAATGGTTGAAATTCTGCGTCCCCAGAACAAAAGAAGCCACTTTGCAGTTTTGGAAATCTCACACCTCATTATCTCTGAGGAGCTGCTAATGACTAGAGAGAACTGCACAGCCCAACTTCAAAGAGAGCTGTACAAAGGTCATCTGCATTTAATAATCTAGGCTGACCAGAAGGAAAGGATTGTCTGCTAAGACAAAGGCCTCACAATCTTCCTTTCAATTCCTAATGGCTAAGACCCTTTGGAATCCAGACAGCGGCTACACATCCTTTTTGATGGAGAGGTTGGAGTCGTGTGACATGGGTCTTTAGCTTGTGGAACAAGTAATATTGCCTTGCTGAACTGTATAGCTCAGCCTGCTGTGTGATGAGAAGGCCACATTGAAGGAGCTCTGGCCCAGGTTATACATCTGGCCCCATCTATTCTGCTTCTTATGGAAGGCTGCACCATCATCTACAAGTCTGATTCAGCTTCACATGTCTATCTCATCAGTTTTCAACCCACCAACCTCCGTGAAGGAATATCTCATTATACTTTAATTCTGAACTCTGGAACTCACATGAACCAATCTGTATTGTCTCTGCAGTCTGTGTACTATTGAGGGGAGATAGATATAGGACAGATGTCAGAGGTAGGTTCTTTACTCAGAGAGTAGCAAGGGCATGGAATGCCCTGCCTGCAACAGTAGTGGACTCGCCAACACTAAATGCATTCAAATGGTCATTGGATAGGCATATGGACGATAAGGGAATAGTGTAGAGGGACTTTAGAGGGGTTTCACAGGACGGCGCAACATCATGGGCCGAAGGGCCTGTACTGCGCTGTAATGTTCTATGTTCTATCCCTCTCTTTATTGTCTGAGTGTGGAGGTAATGTTCCGACCCTCTTCCTGCACTTTGAGTTTGTGCATATAAACTGACCCTTTTGAGTTCATCCTTTCTCAAGTTTGCTGTGGGGTTATTAATAGAAAACTGGATCACAGCAAGCCCAAGAGGTTTGGGAAATATGTTACCGCTTATAAGGAGGGAAGCAAATCAAAACATCTTACTGTTTACAGACGAGTGTGAAGAGGAGAAAGTGGTGCTGTTTAAACTAACCCCCTCCTGTCCATGACACTGTGAATGACAAGATGCTACACTATACAGAGAAATAAACGATGAAAATAGTGCTGAGATTTTATAACTTAAAAAATCCCTCAGGTAGATCGTTGTGGACATCCTGCCACAATAAAGTCCCTCAGGTAGATCGTTGTGGACATCCTGCCACAATAAAGTTCCTCAGGTAGATCGTTGTGGACATCCTGCCACAATAAAGTCCCTCAGGTAGATCGTTGTGGACATCCTGCCACAATAAAGTCCCTCAGGTAGATCGTTGTGGACATCCTGCCACAATAAAGTCCCTCAGGTAGATCGTCGTGGACATCCTGCCACAATAAAGTCCCTCAGGTAGATCGTTGTGGACATCCTGCCACAATAAAGTATCAAGGGAGTCTGGCACATTGAAACCAAGACCTCTCCTGAGCTGAAGGCTAGTACCATCTTCTCATATATCTGCCTTCCTTTCTCACTCACTCCCATAAAGTCAGTCACACAAACATCAGTTCATATCTTGCTATCAGAGTTCTGTTTGAAGATGTGCCTCAGGAACAGTATTCTAACATTTGTTCCTTCTCTACCATTGTAGGTCTGCAAAGGTAGCCTGCGAGCACTGGCAAGCTCCCATTACAGAATGGCCATTAAAGCCATACTACATGAAAATGAAAATCGCTTTATTGTCACGAGTAGGCATCAATGAAGTTACTGTGAAAAGCCCCTAGTCGCCACATTCCGGCGCCTGTCCGGGGAGGCTGGTACGGGAATCGAACCGTGCTGCTGGCCTGCTTGGTCTGCTTTAAAAGCCAGCAATTTAGCCCAGTGAGCTAAACCAGCCCCAGAATTAACAAGGTGCCAGTTAGAAAGAAACCTTTGAGACTCTGGGACTACTTTCACTGAAATAGAAAAGACAAGTTTTAACAGAGGTGCTTAAAAACAGGAAAGGTTTTGATGGGGTAACTGGGGGGAAAAACAATTTCTTCTGGTTGAAAAGGGTTATGAGACAGGTCCATGAATGAGGAGAGATTTCAAGAGAAATTTTCATGTACAGAGAGTCAGTGGAGCATGGAACCTTCTGCTTCAAGGGATATCTATGGTTAAAGGAAACCTAAGTATTTGAAGCATGAAAGATGCCGGCTTGCAAGGAGAGGGCAAAGCATTATGATTAGCTTTGATTAATCTAGAAAAGAGCTGGCACAAACACAGCCTGATGTGCAGCTTCATCTGTTTCTTTTTTTCTTTTTGTTTTGTAAATTTAGAGTACCCAATTCTTTTTTTCCAATTAAGGGGCAATTTTGCGTGGCCAATCCACCTACCCTGCACATCTTTGGGATGTGGGGGCGAAACCCACGCAAACACGGGGAGAATATGCAAACTCCACATGGACAGTGACCCAGAGCGGGGATTGAACCTGTGGCCTCAGCGCCGTGAAGCAGCAGTGCTAACCACTGTGCCACCGTAATGCTCCAACAACATTTTAAAACTCCTGTTCGCTTGCCCTTGCAGATCACACGCACTGCTCCTGCTCCAGACTCGCCAGCTTCTGGGCTCCCTCCTTTAATGCTATATCTGATACTCTCTGATTAGATTTATTGTTGGTGACCATATTTGGGGTTTCGGACCCTCCGGCAGTTCACCCTGGGGTTGGGACGGACGTTATCGCCTTTGCCTCGCAGCACGGTAGCACAGTTGTCAGCACTATGGCTTCACAGCGCCAGGATCCCAGGTTCAATTCTCAGCTTGGGTCACTTTGCGGAGTCTGCACATTCTCCCTGTGTCTGCGTGGGTTTCTCCTGGGTCTCTGGTTTCCTCCCACAAGTCCTGAAAGATGTGCTATTAGGTAATTTGAACATTCTGCATTCTCCCTCCGTGTACCCGAACTGGCGCCGGAATGTGGCGACTGGGGGATTTTCACAGTAACTTCTTTGCAGTGTTAATGTAAGCCTACTTGTGACAGTAGGAATTATTATTATTATGTAGTCCGGAGGCGGATACTGCTCGGTTGGAGGTCTCCCCTCCTCCTAGTGCCTCTGACTGGTTAGGGGACTTAATGCCCTTTTGCATTTGAAGAAAATAAAATTTACCATCGGGGTTCTGAGAGAGATGCCATGTGAGGTGGCAGCCGTTTATCTCCTTTTCAAAGATCTGGACACTATCAGCTGTTAGGGCTAGTAGGGATAGAGTTTAGATTATTTGCTATTTCCTTGTTTTGTCCATATTATTGGGAAATGTTTCTTTTTGTTCTTATATTTGCAGTAATTCTTTCTTTATATTATACCTGTTTTTCATTGAAATTGTGTTTGTTGCGTTATTTGTATAAAGAAAAATATATTTTATAAAAGTATTTTCTTTCCAATTTATATAATGGTATGTATGTAAAAAATGCAATCACGCCCTGGTAAATGAAACAGTACATCATTTTACTAAATACAATTTGGGAAGAAAAATTAGGTGAATTGACATAAAAGAATCTGGGCGAATGATGAACCAGTGAACAAGTAAATAAAAGGATTGTTTAAAGGAGTGATTAGACAGGCCAAGGATGTTATAACTCAATGACAACATGCCACTAAGAACTGATCTTAAAGATATTATGCATTGAGGCTTTTCTTTCACTTGTATTAGATTCAAAAAATCTCGCAAACAATAAAGCTTGACATGTTATAATGAACCATCTCAAGCAGCGTGCATGACTAGAGTCCAATAAAGTTCTTGAGCTTTCCTTCACAATTTGTAGACAAGGTCACGATTGAAAGGACCAACAATGGTTAAATTTCTCTCCAGAGGGGAAATGTGCAATATAATTTATTTCTGTCTGTTTACTGGTGAGAGAGATATGTCAAAGACTTGGTTGAACACAATAAAATGATTAAGTTGCAAACTATATTTGGTGTCAGATTAAAATGTTCTTAAAATGCACCACCATTAAAAGAGTAAAAACAATGGAACATAGGAATGTGTGGGTACAGAGCAGATGACTGCAGTCAATCAAGCCAATCCCATGGTCAGAAAATATTACCGCTTGTACCCATCTATCAACTTTCCCTCGCCAGAATTTGCTGACAAAACCAGCTTCAACTTCCTCCTTTCCTGCATCCCATACATACACTAATTACTCTTTAGTAGTTAAATCTGAAGGGTCTTTTCAAACTTTCTCTTCTAATTTTGAAATTCTTGTAATGTCCATATCAAACTTATTTTTATTTATAATATAAAAAGCAAATTTCTGGAAATACTCAGCAGGCCAGGCAGCATCTGTGGAGAGAAACAGAGGTAAAGTTTTATTTCAAGACCTTTCACCAGAACCAGAACAGTGTACAGTACAGGTTAGATAGAGAGTAAAATGCTCTGCCAGCAAAATGTGGATGGTTATGTTCTGATGAAAGGGGTCAGAGAGCTTCCCAAAACATTGTATTTACCTTATCTCCTTTCCCTTCAATAATGCATTGTTGCTGGTACATAAGGTGGTCTGGAGCATACAGTCATTTCACCAATTTAGATAAGAACACAAGAATTAGAAGCAGGAGTAGGCCACCAGACCCTTCAAGCCTGCCCGCCATTCGATTGTGGATGGTTTACACCGGTCTCAACTGTTTTTCTGTGCCATTTCCCCATAGCCCTCTATTCCTCGATCTATCAAATATTTATCCACCTCCACTTTAAATACTTCTAATTATCCAGCCTCCACCCTTTTGGGCAGAGAGTTCCAGAGATTGACCACCTTCTGCGAGAAGAAATGGCTCCGCACATCAATTTTAAATGATCGGCTCTTTATCTTGTAGCTATGTCCCCTTGTTCGAATGGGTTTGAACTAGTAAAAATATCTCACCATCTACCCTGTCAAGCCCCCTCAGGATCTTATACGTTTGAATAAGGTCACCCCTTACTCTTTGAAACTCCAAGGATTACAGACCCAGACTGTTTAGTCTCTCTTGCGAGGACAATCCTCTCATCCCAGGAATTAGCCTGATGAATCCCCTTTGGCTTGCCTCCAATGTTACTTTATTATTTTTTTAGGTAAGGGGACCAAAACTGTATGCAGTATTCCAGGTGAAGCCTCACCAAAACCCTGTACAATTGCAACAAAACTTCCCTATTTTAAAATTTCAACCCCTTTGCGATAAAGACCAAAATGCCATTTGCCATCTTAAATACTTATTGCACCTGCCTGCTAGCGTCTTGTGATCCATGCACTAAAACACCTAGATCCTTCTGAATTTCACTCACCTGCAGTCTCTCTCCGTTCAGATAATAAATGTTTTGATTCCTTCTCTCACAGTGCATAACCTCACAACTTCCCCACATTAAACTCCATTTGCCAGGTTTTCGCCTAGTCACCCAATCTATCTATATCCTATTGCAGAATCACAATATCCTCATCACGACATGCCCTTCCACCTGTTTTCGTATCATCAGCAAATTGGGAAATATTACATTCAGTTCCTTCCTCCAGGTAAATGGTGAACAATTGCAGGTGGACAAATGTAATTATTGGATGCACCTGTAACTGGGGACGAAATGTGAAGACCTATCTATCCTTTTCATTCTCTTTGGCTATGAGATTGGTGCCACACTGTAGTCACATAGGTTTGATTGATTGATTGATATTTATTGTCACATGTGCCGAAGTACAGTGAAAAGTATTTTTCTGCGGCCAAGGGAACGTACACAGTACGTACATAGTAGACAAAAGAATATCAACAGAGTACATTGACATTGGTACATCAACAAATAGTGATTGGTTACAGTGCAAATCAAGGGCCAAACAAGAGCAGTATAGTGTGTCATGAATAGTGTTCTTTCAGGGAACAGATTCATCCAAGGGAGAGTTGTTGAGGAGTCTGGCAGCTGTGGGGAAGAAGCTATTCCTATGTCTGGATGTGCAGGTCTTCAGACTTCTGTATCTTCTGCCTGATGGAAAGGTCTGGAAGAGGGCAATGCCTGGGTATGAGGGGTCTCTGATAATGCTGTCTGCCTTTCTGAGGCAGCAGGAGGTATAGACAGAATCAATGGGGGAATGGCAAGCTTGTGTGATGCTTTGGACTGAGTTCTTATATTGCTGCATAATTCTTTCTTCCTCTCTTGTTAGTTATACATAAGCAATTTGATTTATTGTCACATGTACCGAAGTACAGTGAAAAGTACGTACATGGTAGACAAAAAGAATAATCAACAAAGAACATTGACAAACAGTGATTGGTTACAGTGCAGAACAAGGGGCCAAACAAAGCAAATACATGAGCAAGAGCAGCAGAGGGCATTGTGAATAGTGTTTTTACAGGGAACAGATCAGTCCGAAGGGGAAGCGTTGAGGAGTCTTGTAGCTGTGGGGAAGAAGCTGTTCCTATGTCTGGGTGTACAAGTCTTCAGATTTCTGTACCTTCTGCCTGATGGAAGGGTCTGGAAGAAGGCAATGCCTGTGTGGGAGGGGTCTCTGATAATGCTGTCTGCCTTCCTGAGGCAGCGGGAGGGGTATACAGAATCAATGTGGGGGTGGCAAGCATGTGTGATGCATTGGGCTGCGTTCACCACACTCTGCAGTGTCTTGCGATCTTGGACCGAGCAGTTGCCATACCAGGCTGTGTTGCAGCCGGATAGGATGCTCTCTGTTTTACATCTGTCAAAGTTTGTGAGAGTCGATGCAGACATGCCAAATTTCTTTAGCTTCCGTAGGAAGTAGAATCATTATTGGGTTTTCTTGGCTGTTGCATCAACGTGAGTGGGCCAGGACAGACTGTTGGTGATGGTGACCCCCCCAGGAACTTATAGCTATCGACCATCTCCACTTCGGAGCCAGTGGTGCAGACAGCCGTGTTTGTCGTGCTACGCTTCCTGAAGTTGATGATCAGTTCCTTGGTCTTTCCAACATTTAGAGAGAGGTAGTTTTCGGTACACCAGGCAACCAAGTGATTTATCTCCCTCCTGTAGTCTGATTCATCATTGTTTAAGATATGGCCCACCACAGTCGTATCATTCGCAAACTTATAGATTGAGTTGGAGTTAAATATTGCCACACAGTCATGTGTGCATAGGGAGTACAGTAGAGGACTGAGCAAACATCCTTGCGGGGCCCCGGTGTTGAGGACTATGTGGAGGAGGTGCTGTTCCAATTGTACCCAAAGCAAGTTTATGTAAGAAAACTAAAGCATATTGAATAAATTGAATTGTTCTATTCAAGAGGGAGCTGGATGTGGCCCCTGTGGCTAAAGGGATTAAGGGGTATGGAGAGAAAACGGGAGCGGGATACTGAATTTGCATGATCAGCCATGATCATATTGAATGGTGGTGCAGGCTCGAAGGGCTGAATGGCCTACTTCTGCACCTATTTTCTATGTTTCTTTGTTATCGCCCCAAATGCTGAGATGGGCAGAAATCTCCAGCCTTTCACTGGCGGCAGGATTCTCTGGTCCTATCGGCAGCGTGCCCCATGCCCACAGGTTTCCCGCTGGCATGGGGTGGTTTCAATGGGAAATCCACTGAAAGCAGTGGGAGCAGAGAATCCTGCCACCAGTGAACAGCACACCACCTTCCGCCACTCAGAAACACATGGCTGAGAGGCTGGAGAATCCACCCGTAGTCTCATTCCAATATTTGTTGCCTCTTACAGCTCATATTTAGCTGAGTGGTTCATTCATTGTTTCTCGAGTACCTGTCTCAGTACTTTCTCAACAATCATTATCCAGTCAGCAGTTCTCTAGGTTAGTTTATGTATGATACTAAACTCCAGCACTCTGCAGTAACTATTTCCAAGGTATTTATTTATTGTTATATACTAAAGTATTGCTTTGTTTCTACATAGCATCAAGTCTTCTTCAAAAAAGTCTTTAACCTTCTTGAAGGTTCCTTACTCAAAGAACAAAGAGCAATACAGCACAGGAACAGGCCCTTCGGCCCTCCAAGCCTGTACCGGTCATGATACCTGTTTTGGCCAAAGCCCTCAGCACTTCCTTGTGTCGTATCCCTCTATAGGCATCCTATCCATGTGTTTGTCAAGGTGCCTTTTGAACGCCGCCATTAATGTATCTGCTGCCACAACCACCCCTGGCAATGCGTTCCCGGCACTCACCACCCTCTGCATAAAAAACCTGCCTTGCACATCTCCTCTACATTTTGCCCCACGGACCTTAAACCTATGTCCCCTGGTGACTGACCCCTCCACCCTAGGAAAGAGTGCTTGCCCATCCACTCTATCATAATCTTGTAGACCTCTATCAGGTCACCCTCAACCTCCGTCTTTCTAATGAAAACAGTCCGAGTCTATTCAGCCTCTCCACATATCTAACACCCTCCAGACTAGGCAACATCCTGGTAAACCTCCTCTCTCCAAAGCCTCCACATCCTTCTGGAGACACTGTGGAGTCGTGGCAATGTCACAGGCCTAGTAATCCAGAGGTCCAGGCTGCACTGGGAACATAGGTTCAAATCCCACCATGACCGCTGGAATTAAAAACTACCATGTGGTTTATTAATGCCCTTCAGGGAAGGTAATCTGCCCTACACATGACTCCAAACCTACAGTAATTTTTTTTTTTTATAAATGTTTTTATTCAGTTTTCATATTTTATATTGAACAAATTACAAATTGTTAGGAGAGAAAAAAAAAACAAACACGCAAAAATTAACATACATATTTACAGGTAAGCATCTTCGTAGTAGTAACTGCGCCCCCCCCCCCCCCCTCAACATGTTTATTTAGTTTGGTTTTGGACCTTAGCTAGCCATCGAACCCCCGTACCGAACCTGTAGCCCCCCCCCCCCCCCCCCCCCCGCTACCTTCCCCCGACTATTCTTCCTCTTGTACATTGGCCACAAATAGGTCCCGGAACAGTTGCATGAATGGCTCCCACGTTCTGTGGAAGCCGTCGTCCGACCCTCGGATGGCAAATTTGATTTTCCTCCATTTGGAGAGATTCCGAGAGGTCGGACAGCCAGTCCGCAGCTCTGGGCGGTGCTGCTGACCGCCAGCCAAACAGGATTCTACGGCGGGCGATCAGGGAGGCAAAGGCAAGGGCGTCCGCCCTCCTCCCCAGGAATAGATCTGGCTGTTCTGAAACCCCGAAGACCGCCACTATCGGGCATGGCTCCACCCTCACTCCCACCACTTTGGACATAACCTCGAAGAAGGCTGTCCAGTACTCCACGAGTCTGGGGCAAGACCAGAACATGTGGGCGTGGTTGGCCGGGCCTCTTTGGCACCGTTCACATCTGTCTTCCACCTCCGGGAAGAACCTACTCATACTGGTTCTTGTTAAGTGGGCTCTATGTACCACTTTTAGTTGCGTCAGGCTGAGCCTTGCGCACGTGGAGGTGGAGTTGACCCTATGCAGTGCTTCGCTCCAGAGTCCCCACCCTATCTCCATCCCCAGGTCGTCCTCCCATTTCCTTCTTGTTGCGTCCAGTACGGTGTCGTCCCTATCTACCAGTCGGTCATACATGTCACTACAGTTCCCTTTCTCTAGGATACTTGCGTCCAGTAGGTCTTCCAGTAGTGTCTGTCGTGGCGGTTGTGGGTACGTCCTTGTCTCCTTTCGTAGGAAGTTTTTGAGCTGCAGGTACCGTAGCTCGTTCCCCCCAGCTAGCTGAAATTTCTCTGTCAGTTCGTCCAGTGTTGCGATCCTGTCGTCCGTGTATAGGTCCCTGACTGTCAGTGTCCCCCCGTCCTGCCTCCACCTTTTGAAGGTGGCGTCAGTCAGTGCTGGTGTGAACCTATGGTTGTTGCAGATGGGAGCCCTGTTCGACATTTTGGTCAGGCCAAGTTGCTGCCGCAGTTGGTTCCAGGATTGGAGGGTGGCTGTCACCACTGGGCTGCTGGAGTGTTTTTTGGGTGGGGATGGGAGTGCTGCCGTGGCGAGGGCCCGGAGGGAGGTTCCCATGCAGGAGGCCTCCTCCGCACGCACCCACTCAGCTTCTGGCTCCTGGATCCATCCCCTTACTCGCTCGGCTGTTGCTGCCCAGTGGTAGAATTGTAGATTCGGGAGGGCTAGCCCTCCCCTGGTTTTTGTTTTTTGTAAGACCTTCTTTGGGATCCTAGCATTTTTACCCCCCCATACGAACGCCATGATGAGTTTGTCCAGCGCTTTGAAAAAGGCCTTGGGGATGTAGATCGGAATGGATCTAAACAGGAAGAGGAACCTGGGCAGTACGTTCATTTTGATCGTCTGAACTCTCCCCGCGAGGGAGAGCGGGAGTGTGTTCCATCTTTGCAGGTCCTTTTTAACTTCCTCCGTCAGGCTGGTGAGGTTCCATTTGTGGATCCCTTTCCAGTCATGGGCTATTTGGATCCCCAGGTAGCGGAATTTATGTCGGGCTTGATTGAACGGCAGCCCCTTTAGTGCTGCCCCCCCCCCCCCCCCCTTGCGGGTGTACTGGGAAGATCTCACTTTTGCTCATGTTGAGTTTGTAGCCCGAGAAGGCTCCAAACTCTTTCAGGAGCGCGATGATTCCGTCCATGCTGCTTTGTGGGTCCGAGATATAGAGGAGCAGATCATCCGCATAGAGTGAGACTCTGTGCTCTCTCAAACCTACAGTAATGTGCCTGACTCTTAACTGCCACTCAGTTCAGTAGCAATTAGGGATGGGCAACAAATGCCGGCCTTATCAGTAATGCCCACATCCCATGAAATAATTTTAAAGAAGTATCCCATTAAAAATTGAGTTTGTCCCTACATACATCTGTTATGACTGTGACATTTCAAGTCCAATATCTCGTATGGTGACTAGTGACAATTCCAGTCAATAATCTCTTCCCTTTTGTATCTGTTTGATGCTATAAAATATTCTCTTGTACCAGATTCCAATCTAATAAATTCATAAATACGTCCTTTTGATATACAAGACCACTCCCCATCCCTCTTAATTGATTGCTTTTATCCTCGAAGAGCTAACTTGTCATGGCATGTTATCCGAAGCATAAAACTGTTACTACCCAATGTCATAAGAACTCAATAATGATTAAAATTACGTGCATGTTATTTTGTCATTATTTTACTTAAAAGCCTTTTTAAAGCAAACACAGGAGGGCTGGCTTTGGATCTTGGGAGGTGTTATATTTACAGCTGTACTTTTAATCACAGGATATCTATAACTTGTTTTGATGGTAAGGTTCATAGCTTATTAAAGGTGCTTTTTGATTTGAGAAGTGGAGCAAACCGCAGGTGACTTGTTCTGGTGCTGAATATTCTATAAAGAACAAAGAACAATACAGCACTGGAACAGGCCCTTCAGCCCTCCAAGCCTGTACCGGTCATAATACCACCCTTGGCCAAAACCCTAAAGAACAAAGAACAATACATAAACATAAATAAGGTTGCAGAGAACAAACAATATCTACATATTTACCATCAGTTGAAGTGCCTCCTTCTCAGCAAAGTAATTACATGAAGGCAGTCCTGTAGATTTGCCCTCCTTCGACAATGTGGTCTCTGCATTTTGAGTTGGAGACCACATTTCACTGGAGGCTGGCACCCAACAACATGCAAAACGTAGGAGAGCTGTTGTGATGAGAGACTATGGGCGAAATTCTCCGACCCCCAGCAGGGTCGAAGAATCGCCTGGGGCCGCCGAAAATCCCGCCCCCGCCGTGGCAGAGAATCTCCCCACCCGGGAAGTGGCGGTGGCGGGAATCTCGCCACTCCGATCGGCGAGGCCTCTGCAGTGATTCTCCGGCCCGGATGGGCCTAAGTCCCGCCGCTGGGAGGCCTCTCCCGCCGCCGAGGTTTGAACCACCTCTGGTGGCGGCGGGATCGGTGGCGCGAGCGGGCCCCGGGGTCCTGGGGGGGGGGGGGGCGATCGGACCCCAGGGGGTGCCCCCACGGTGGCCTGGCCCGCGATCGGGGGCCCCCGCTCAGACTCCGGGCCAGTGCCCTGGGTGCACTCTTTCTCTTCCACGGCCTCCGCCATGGCGGAAGCGGAAGATAAAACCCACATCGCGCATGCGCCGACTGGCGAAAGCCTTTCGGCCAGCCCCGCTGCCGGGGGCACCGGTTGTTTGCGCCAGTCTTCTGGTGCCAACCGCTCCGGCGCGGGGCTGGCCCCCAAAGGTGGGGAGAATTCCCCACCTTTGGGGAGGCCCGACCCCTGAGTGGTTGGCGCCACTCCCCTACACCGGGACCCTCCGTCACGCCGGGTAGGGGAGAATCCCGCCCTATATTACATTTAATATTTTTTGGGTCCATGTGGTGTTTTGTAAAGCAGACTTATAGGTCCGTGTGCAAAATTCATTTAATTAAGCCAAAGACTACATTAATTGCCATTTAACCTCGCCACAGATTTTTAAATCTACACATTAACAGTGCAAGCACTCTTTGAATTATGTGATAATTGTTAATGATTTCTGATGAACCTCTTTCGCTCAGAAAGTAAAAGAATTATGTGATGTGTCTCATTTTTTAGGTTGTGAATTGAGATGTTTAGGAGATTTTTTAAAATTCATTTACGGGATGTGGGCGTCGCTGGTTAGGCCAGCATTTATTGCCCATCCCTTGTTGCCCTTCAGGAGATGGTGGTGAGTTGTTAAAATTATATATTTCTTTCTTTTTTTTTTCTCTCAATCCAATCTGTGTTGTCCCTCGTGTCCTAATAAAGCTCGTAGTCTCAAAGGTGGAGAAGATGCTTTATTGTGAATTTGTTCTGTCTTCAGAGCTTAACTTACGGCTACCTCAAATGCTGCCTGCCTGTGTGTCTGTGTCCTGCTACCAGTTCTGCCTTCCGTGAAGTGTGTCCTCACTTCCTGTCCCTGTGTATTTATAGCTCTCCCATGCTCCCTCTAGTGCTTGCTCAGTTGTATTGCATCTACACTGATACACAATCACCACATCCGCCCCTTTTTTCTTTACATATTTTCTGTACATCGTTAAAGAAAATTGTACAAAACAGTTAGATTACTTACGGTATGTGTATCTATACAAGAGATGGTGCTATTGCATATTTTACAAAGCCAATTTATATTCATGAGTCCAATCTTAATAAAAATATTTATGAGTCCAAACTTGATGAATTTGTTCACTGAGTTTTTTCTTTTGTTGTTGTTGACGTGGTGATATTGATATTGCAACTCCGTTGTGAATGTTGTCGGTGTTCTTGTTATTTTAAGTAATCAATACGTCATCCCATGTTGTTTGCATGGTCGAACCACTGATGTTGACTGATATGGACTTTTTTCTGTGCTTGTGGTATCGATTTAGTATGTCATCTGCCTTGAAAGCTGGTGTGCTTGCTTGTTCTGGAGCAGATGTGAGTTTGTGCGATTCGTTGTCATCCCATGGCCTGTTTGTAGTCTTGTCATTGTTTTGCAGTGTGCTGTGGCATTGTCCTTCATGTGCAGAGTTGCACCATTTTGTACAAGTCGTTGGTTCATTGCTGTTGTTTCTGTCGTTCCTGTCTGTTGTTTTCATTGCCGTTCTTGTTGCTGTTTTTGTCGTTGTGCTTGTAGTTTTTGTTGGTGCTGTTGTTGGTCTTGTTTCTGCAGTGCTTCTTGCGATTTTTGTTGTTCTTATCGCGCTTCATGTTGCTTTTGTTCTTGCTGTTGTTGTTCTCGTTTCTGCTGTGCTTCTTGTGGCTTTTGTTTTACTTGTTATGCTCAATGAGTGTCCCGTGTGGATAATTTGAGTAATTGTCACAGTTATTGGTGCGAGTGTCCTTTGTGGAATCTGTTACATTGAACGTTTCGTCTCGACAATGGTGAGAATGATCTGATGTTGCATTGATGCTGGTGACATCAGTCATTTGTGGTGGATTTGATTTGTCGTCTTTGCTTTCTTGGTGCTCCTCTTCTGGAGTCAAATTCTTCACAATTTCATTTGACGCGGTCTCTCTGGACTCTTGGTGCTCCTCTTCCGGAGTCAAAATTTTCATGATTTCAATTGACGTGGTCTCTCTGGACTCTTGGCGCTCCTCTTCTGGAGTCAATATCTTCATGGTTTCTATTGGCATGGTCTCACTGGACTCTTGGTGCTCCTCTTCTGGAGTCAAAATCTTCATGGTTTCTATTGGCGTGGTCTCACTGGACTCTTGGTGCTCCTCTTCTGGAGTCAAAATCTGGATGGTTTCTATTGGCGTGGTCTCTCTGGACTCTTGGGTGCCCCTACTCTGTGCTTCTGTACAGACAAGCTGAGAACTGTCAGTCTCGCTGTGATCCTGTACCTCCTCTATGTCGAGTGTGATCACCGTGTCACTGTTTCCGCATGCAGTGGGTAGATGTACATTGTCTTCTTTTTGATTATGTGAGCTTGGTAGACTTTCATAGTCTGCTTGCGGTTGCTCAGATACGGAGGGTTGACCTTCATGGTCTTGTTCATGCATGGTGTTCACCAGGGAGTGTTTGCTTGCTTCCCTTTTGGAGTCTTTCATCACTCTCACTGTGGAGCCTGTCATCGCTCTCTCTGTGGAGTCTTTCTGTGCTCTCTGTATGGCGTCGTCTTTGTCTTGGGTATTGCTGTCATCCAATGTATCGACGATCTGCCATGGCACCATGGTGTTGGATTCATCTACCACGAGTAGATTTGTGTTGAGCTTTGCGACCGTGTCGCTGATGCTGTGATCAGCATATCCGAATAACTCAGCCATGTCTGAGTAATATTGTTCGAAAAACAAATCATCTTTTTTTGTTTCGGATTTCTTTTTGTTCTCTTCACTTTGGGTGGTGCAGACTGCTTTTTCCAGGGTGTTGTGAGAGTTATTTTCAACTGCTGGTTTAAGTTCAGGCGTTTTTCTGTCTTCTGAGGCAAGAAAATTTGGTTTTGCAGCTTTAAATATCTTGTTTTCAATTTTTGGGCATTTTCCTTTTAAGTGGGCGTGGTCCGGATCCTTAAACGTCTTGACGCTCGTGACGTCATGTGTAGGAATCGATTGCGCATGCGCAAATCAGCCTTCCTTTACTGTGCGGTTTTGTGTCCACTGCGCATGCGCGTCTTGCGCATGCGCATAACAATCGTGACCAAAACGTTTTGAGACTGCGCATGCGCGGCTTGCGCATGCGCATAACGATCAGCAACACAAACTTTTTTAAACTGCGCATGCGCGGCTTCTGTTTCCTGCGCATGCGCAGACGCAGATTTTAGTTCTTTGTCTGCCAGAGACTGTAAAATGTGCTCCGCCGCCATTTTATCGCGGATTTCAGCGTCTTTTGTTTCTGAAAGTTGTAAGTTACCTTTTCCTTTCGATCTGGACTGGATTTCAGCGTTTTGGCTTTGTGAAAGATTCAAGTTATTTCTTCTTTTTGATCTGTACTTTTCACTCGCGATTTCTTGACTGAACCCATTCTGTTTTGATAGTGATTGTTTGAGTTTTGCATCACTCAGTCTCTGTGCAGTTTGGCCTCTGAGCATACGGTGCTGTTCAAATTCCATACAGTACTCTTCAAATTTTTTTAGTATTATTTGTAAGTTGTTGCTGTCTTCATCTTTTGAGTATTTAAATCCATTATATACTTTCCTAGCTTCATGTCCTGCGATGAGCATTGCTATTTTAATTTCGTCTGAGGCTGCTGCTACATCATTAGCCATGATATAAAAATCGAACATTTGTTTAAATATTTTCCAGACATTTCTTACATTGCCGGTCATGTCCAGCTGAGGTGGGGTTCCAAGCCACATCCTCGAATAAGCGATGTCTTCCCAAGTCGAATGCCCAGTAGGAGTTTTTCTTGCCATTTTGGTCTTTCTGTATCTGCAGCTGAGTTGTCTTGTAGTAAGCATCTGAAGCCACTGCTGGTACCATGTGTTGTTCCTCGTGTCTTAATAAAGCTCATAGTCTCAAAGGTGGAGAAGATGCTTTATTGTGAATTTGTTCTGTCTTCAGAGCTTAACTTACGGCTACCTCAAATGCTGCCTGCCTGTGTGTCTATGTCCTGCTACCAGTTCTGCCTTCCGTGAAGTGTGTCCTCACTTCCTGTCCCTGTGTATTTATAGCTCTCCCGTGCTCCCTCTAGTGCTTGCTCAGTTGTATTGCATCTACACTGATACACAATCACCACACAATCTTTCTTAGCCTCTCTCTGCACATTATTTGATAATGGTTCCTTCCTCTTGCAATTTCACAACCTTTAAATCTCATCCGATAGACAGAGGCACAGCTTGTTCCATTGTTCACTGAGAACCCCAGATGTGCTGCTTTTTTAAAACTCTGCCATTATCAACGTGCACTTCAAGCAACATTGTGGGAAATCATTGCTAAACTTAAACATACAACGGGTTGTAACACCAGCCCCTCTTTAACGGAATCTGGTTCGCTGTCTGAAGACAGCCAGAATTCTGACTGTCGAACCAAGTGTCGCATGTACTATATGGAACTCAATTTGACTGACATCTGCCCTATGCAAAATTCACTTCAAAGCCTATTTAGCTACACCACAGCCTAATTAACCACAATAAAGAAAATGGACAAGAAACTGAGTTCAATAGCACTGTTTTTCAGACTTACTGCCCAACTGACAGCATCTGCTCCCAATGCACCTCCCCTTGAGGAGGTGCAGGCTAAATAAACAATCCAGGCTAGCTCCAACTGGTGCTAGCAAGTTGCGATTTTGTGCCTCTTACAGATGCACGCAACCAGTGAATGGTGTGGTTAGTGTTGGCTGCACGCAGCATACATTTAAATGAGGCAGTATAAATCCAGCATGTTGCCTGTATTATATTAAATGGGAATGGTCTAACCACAAATCATGATCCCCACCCATTTTCACTGGCTAGACACAATTTCGGCCATTGTGATCCCTCTGAAACTTACAAAGGATTGATGAAATCCAACAGTAGTCTTTTTTTAAAAAGATACTGGGCAAGCTTCTCCGTCAGCTGTCGCCAGATGGGGAATCACGGTTGGGCGGAGAATCGTGCATCAGCCAAACATCAAGGCCGGATCCGGGCGTTCGAAGGAATGCCATGCTCCGGCGCCTCAACAGAGGTGTGAATGCATTCTTCGCCGCACGTACAGTAAGTGCCATTGGCGCATAAATAACAGGCATAAAAATCGGGAAACAAGCACAGTGGCTGCTGAGGGAGAGAGCAGAGGCAGGACATTTTCCCAGAGGCGCGACCATGGGCTATTGGACCTGTTCCTGGCAGGGCTGGCTGGAGATGGACATCTGCCAGGGCTGGGGGAGTAGTGGATGGTGACCAGGGGATGGGCTGTAGCCACCTTGCTGTGCATCCCACTGACCGCCCACCATGGCCCATGGTTGTGTAGAGCAACACCGGCCACATAGGTGCACCAACCTAACCACTCTCTCCACTGCACCTCAACCCCATTAATACCACTCCACCTGCAACCCATCCCCCCACTCCACCTTCACCCAACAACCCTCCCCCTCCACCCACAACCGGGCGTCACCTACCTGCGGGGCCTCACACAGCCCACCCAAGGCCGACGGGTGCCAAACAGGGCTTACCTCTGGCATGGGCAGCACCAGCCACTGGTACGCTGCCGGCAGGGCAGGTTCTGGAGCCAGAGGCCCCTGCGGTGCCAGCGACCAATGGGGCCAGGGGTGCGGTGCGGAGTACAGAGTACCAAGGGAACGGCCGGGGATTGGGGGGGCACATGTGGGGGCAGGGCTGCAGTGCAGGCCAGAGCGGAGCCACAGTGCAGCTCATTGGCCCTGGGTGGGCGTGGGGGTATTCGCTATGCTAACAATCCCCACCTGTAGTCGATGGATTTCAGAATCCAACCAGGAATAGTTGCCATCATCCTAGCCAACGATGCCCTGGGGCGATGGACTGAGGCTGTATAAGCAGGAACAGCTCGGGGAGGAGCCTGCAGCAGCGGAGCTTACCCAAGAGGAACAGGAGCCAGCCGGTGAGATTGAAGAGCCGGCTGCCCAACAGGCCGAGGAGGAGGTAATAAGGAGGCGCCGCATTAAGTAGCATGGCGGCATGGTAGCACAGTGGCTAGCACTGTTGCTTCACACCGCCACGGTCCCTGGTTCGATTCCCGGCTTGGGTCACTGTCTGTGCTGAGTCTGCACGTTCTCCCTGTGTCTGCATGGGTTTCCTCCGGGTGCTCCAGTTTCCTCTCACAAGTCCCGAAAGACATGCTGTTAGGTAATTTGGGCATTTTGAATTCTCCCTCTATGTACCCAAACAGGCACCGCAATGTGGTGACTAGAAGCTTTTCACAGTAACTTCATTGCAATGTAATGTAAGCCTACTTGTGACAATAAAGATTCTTCTGCTTATTCTTATTATTATTATTACGCCTATCCTTTGAGGACCTGTCGGACCGGGCATGTCGTCAAAGATTCCAGCTGAGTAGGACAAGGTTATATGGTATATCTGCCGGAACCTGGCGTACCTGGAACCGAGGGGTATTAGGGAGGACATGCGATCCCGGTGGCAATCAACGTGTCGGTCACCCTGAATGTCTTTGCCACAGGGTTCTTCCAGACGCTGAGTGGGAACCTGTCTGGGATCTCACAGGCCTTGGTGCACAGCTTCACCCATGCTGTAATGGAAGTCCTGTACGGTCGGTACAATATATCAGCTTCAATGTGGACCATGCCCACCAGAATGCCCGGGCAGTGGGGTTCGCCACTATCGCTGGGATGCCCCAGGACCAGGTGGTGATCGATGGGATGCATGTCCCCTGCGAGCACCAGTGCGTGAGGGGATGCTCTTCAAAATGTGCAGCTGGTGTGTGACCATCAGGTGCACATCATGCACGTCCGCGCCCGACACCCAGGGAGTGTACACGACGCGTTCATCCTGGCACACTCGTGGTTCATGACACCTTCGAGTTGCATCCCTGGGTGAGGGGTTGGCTCCTGGGTGACAGGGCTTATTTGCTGCGGACGTGGCTGATGATGCCTATCTGGAGGCCGCAGACTGACGCAGAGACCTGTTACAACCATGCTGCGACCAGAGGCATGATCACACGGTGCCTTGATGTCCTGAAGATGCAGTTCAGATGCCTGGACTGCTCAGGAGAGGCCCTCCAGTACTGCGCTAAGAGAGTCTCCCACATCATGTTGGCCTGCTGCGTTATCCACAACTTCGCGTAGAAGAGGGGCGACATGCTGGAGGAGGGTGAATGCCAGGCCTTGTCCAATGAGGAGGATGTGGGGAAGGGCCAGGATGGGCAGGGTATCGGGTCCAGGCAGGCATAGGAGGCCGCACAAACTGTGCTTCAGGGCCGGCGTGAAGGGAATGTTTTAATCACCTCCTGGTTCATCAACTAGGGGGCCTGGTCGAAGGCAGCAGGAACATCCTGTTCCCCCCCACCACCAACCCACCTTCCGCCGCACCCGCAACCCACTCCGTGATTCCTACCTGCCTCACTACTGGGTGTGGGCCCTGGGATGTCAGTAACAGCCGATCTAGTCCATGGGATGGGGATGATGATGACCCGCTCTGTGGTGAGCTCTGGTGCTCTGCATCGTTTGGCAATGTCTGACTCCTGCCCACAGTAGCACTTTCTACTGTCCACCTGGTGATCCCTGCAAGCGAACTGGTCATTCCATCACACCATCCCATCAAAACCTTTGTGTGGCAGTGGTGGGGATGGAGTGGAGAGGAATGGGGCTGGGGCGGTGAGCTGTGGCTGACCTGGGGGCCCTGGCCTGTGCACACCTCCAATGGCTGCCCATCCCCCCCCCCCCCCCCCCCCCAGTGCCCCCTCGACAGAAAACCCAGCCCAGCACTCACACTCTTTTGACAGATCAATGAGAACAAAGAAGAAATAAATTTACACCACAGGAACAGGCCCTTTGGCCCTCCCAGACTGCGCCAATCCAGATCCTTTATCTAAACCTGTCGCCTATTTTCCAAGGATCTACTTCCCTCAGGTCCCCCCTCAACCTCCGTCTTTCCAACGAAAACAATCCTAATCTACTCAACCTTTCTTCATAGCTAGCACCCTCCATACCAGGCAACATCCTGGTGAACCTCCTCTGCACCCTCTCTAAAGCATCCACATCCTTCTGGCGAAGTGCGACCAGAACTGCACGCAGTATTCCAAATGTGGCCTAACCAAAGTCTTATACAACTGTAACATGACCTGCCGACTCTTGTACACAATACCCCGTCTGATGAAGGCAAGCATGCTGTATGCCTTCTTGACCACTCTATCAACCTGCGTTGCCACCTTCAGGGTACAATGGACTTGAACTCCCAGATCTCTCATACGTCAATTTTCCCCAGGACTCTTCCATTGACCGTTTAGTCCGCTCTTGAATTGGATCTTCCAAAATGCATCACCTCGCATTTGCCTGGATTGAACTCCATCTGCCATTTCTCTGCCCAACTCTCCAATCTATCTATATTTTGCTGTATTCTCTGACAGTCCCCATCGCTATCTGCAACTCCACCAATCTTAGTATCACCTGCAAAAGTACTAATCAGACGACCTATACCTTTGTCCAGATCATTTATGTATATCACAAACAACAGTGGTCCGAGCACGGATCCCTCTGGAACACCACTAGTCACCCTTCTCCATTTTGAGACACTCCCTTCCACCACTACTTTCCGTTGCCCTGCAGTTCTTTATCCATCTAGCTAGTACACCCTGAACCCCATGCGACTTCACTTTTTCCATCAACCTGCCATGGGAAACTTTATCAAACGCCTTACTGAAGTCCATGTACATGACATCTACAGCCCTCCCCTCATCAATTAACTTTGTCACTTCCTCAAAGAAATCTATTAGGTTTGTAAGACATGACCTTCCCTGCACAAAACCATGCTGCCTATCACTGATAAGTCTATTTTCTTCCAAATGTGAATAGATCCTATCCCTCAGTATCTTCTCCAAAAGTTTGCCTACCACTGACGTCAAGCTCACATGTCTATAATTCCCTGGATTATCTCTGCTACCCTTCTTAAACAAAGGGACAACATTAGCAATTCTCCAGTCCTCCGAGACCTCACCCGTGCTCAAGGATGCTGCAAAGATATCTGTTAAGACCCCAGCTATTTCGTCCCTCGCTTCCCTCAGTAACCTGGGATAGATCCCATCCGGACCTGGGGACTTGTCCACCTTAATGCCTTTTGGAATATCCAAAACCTCCCCCTTCCTTATGCCAACTTGACCTACAGTATTTAAACATCCACCCCTCAACATCAACATCCGTCATGTCCCTCTCCTTGGTGAATACCGATGCAAAGTACTCATTAAGAATCTCACCCATTTCCTCTGACTCCACGCATAAATTCCCTCTTTTGTCTTTGAGTGGGACAATCCTTTCTCTAGTTACCCTCTTGCTCCCTATATACGAATAAAAGGCTTTGGGATTTTCCTTAACCCTGTTAGCCACAGATATTTCATTACTCCTTTTAGCCCTCTTTATTGCGCGTTTGAGATTTGTCCTACTTTCCCGATAGTGCTCCAAAGCTTCATCAGCTGTAAGTCGCCTAGATCTTATGTATGCTTCCTTTTTCATCTTAGCTACTCTCACAATTCCACCCGTCTTCAATGGTTCCCTAATCTTGCCATTTCTATCCCTCATTTTCACAGGGTCATGTCTGTCCTGCACTCGAATCAACCTTACCTTAAAAGACTCCCACATTTAAAATGTGGATTTACCCTGAAACTGCTGCTCCCAATCCACATTCCCTAGCTCCTGCTGTTATACTTTGTTATATTTTGTTATACTTAGCCTTTCCCCAACTTAGCACTCTTCCTTTAGGACCACTCTCGGCTTTGTCCATGAGTATTCTAAAACTTACGGAATTGTGATCGCTATTCCCAAAGTAATCACCAACTGAAACTTCAACCACCTGGCCGGGATCATTCCCCAATACCAGGTCCAGTATGGCCCCTTCCCGAGTTGGACTATTTGCATACTGCTCTTAAAAAAAACTCTCCTGGATGCGCTTCACAAATTCTGCTCCATCTACGCCTCCAACACTACATGAGTCCCATTCAATGTTGGGGAAGTTAAAATTTCCCATCACGGCCACCCTATCGCTCCTACATTTTTCTATAATCTGTCTACATATTTGTACCTCTACTTCACGCTCGCTTTTGGGAGGCCTGTAGTAAAGTCCCAACAATGTTACTGCACCCTTCCTATTTCTTAGCTCTCCCCATATTGCCTCAGTGCTCGAATCCTCCATCATGCCCTCCTTAATCACAGCTGTGATATCATCTCTGACCAGTAATGCAACTCCTCCACCCCTTTTACCTCCCTCTCTATTCCTCCTGAAGCATCTATACCCTGGGATATTTAGTTGCCAATCTTGCCCTTCCCTCAACCAAGTCTCAGTAATACCAACAGCATCATATTCCCAGGTACTAATCCAAGCCCTAAGTTCATCTGCCTTACCTGCTACACTTCTCGCATTAAAACAAATGCGCCTCATTTATCTTCCCTGTCTACTCTTCTCCTTAGTCACAATGATTTTATTTTCTAGCACCTTGCATAGAACATAGAACGATACAGCGCAGTACAGGCCCTTCGGCCCTCGATGTTGCACCGACATGGAAAAAATCTAAAGGCCATCTAACCTACACTATGCCCTTATCATCCATATGCTTATCCAATAAATTTTTAAATGCCCTCAATGTTGGCGTGTTCACTACTGTTGCAGGTAGGGCATTCCACGGCCTCACCACTCTTTGCGTAAAAAACCCACCTCTGACCTCTGTCCTATATCTATTACCCCTCAATTTAAGGCTATGTCCCCTCGTGCTAGCCACCTCCATCCGCGGGAGAAGGCTCTCGCTGTCCACCCTATCTAACCCTCTGATCATTTTGTATGCCTCTATTAAGTCACCTCTTAACCTTCTTCTCTCTAACGAAAACAACCTCAAGTCCATCAGCCTTTCCTCATAAGATTTTCCCTCCATACCAGGCAACATCCTGGTAAATCTCCTCTGCACCCGTTCCAAAGCTTCCACGTCCTTCCTATAATGAGGCGACCAGAACTGTACGCAATACTCCAAATGCGGCCGTACTAGAGTTTTGTACAACTGCAACATGACCTCATGGCTCCGGAACTCAATCCCTCTACCAATAAAGGCCAACACACCATAGGCCTTCTTCACAACCCTATCAACCTGGGTGGCAACTTTCAGGGACCTATGTACATGGACACCGAGATCCCTCTGCTCATCCACACTACCAAGAATTTTACCATTAGCCAAATATTCCGCATTTCTGTTATTCTTTCCAAAGTGAATCACCTCACACTTCTCCACATTAAACTCCATTTGCCACCTCTCAGCCCAGCTCTGCAGCTTATCTATGTCCCTCTGTAACCTGCAACATCCTTCCACACTGTCTACAACTCCACCGACTTTAGTGTCGTCTGCAAATTTACTCACCCATCCTTCTGCGCCCTCCTCTAGGTCATTTATAAAAATGACAAACAGCAACGCCCCAGAACAGATCCTTGTGGTACGCCACTCGTAACTGAATTCCATTCTGAACATTTCCCATCAACTACCACTCTCTGTCTTCTTTCAACTAGCCAATTTCTGATCCACATCTCTAAATCACCCTCAATCCCCAGCCTCCGTATTTTCTGCAATAGCCGACCGTGGGGAACCTTATCAAATGCTTTACTGAAATCCATATACACCACATCAACTGCTCTACCCTCGTCTACCTGTTCAGTCACCTTCTCAAAGAACTCGATAAGGTTTGTGAGGCATGACCTACCCTTCACAAAACCATGCTGACTGTCCCTAATCATATTATTCCTATCTAGATGATTATAAATCGTATCTTTTATAATCCTCTCCAAGACTTTACCCACCACAGACGTTAGGCTCACCGGCCTATAGTTACCGGGGTTATCTCTACTCCCCTTCTTGAACAAAGGGACCACATTTGCTCTCCTCCAGTCCTCTGGCACTATTCCTGTAGCCAATGATGACCTAAAAATCAAAGCCAAAGGCTCAGCAATCTCTTCCCTGGCTTCCCAGAGAATCCTAGGATAAATCCCATCCGGCCCCGGGGACTTATCTATTGTCCAGAATTGCCAACACTTCTTCCCTACGCACCTCAATGCCATCTATTCTAATAGCCTGGGTCTCAGCATTCTCCTCCACAATATTATCTTTTTCTTGAGTGAATACTGACGAAAAGTATTCATTTAGTATCTCGCTTATCTCCTCAGCCTCCACACACAACTTCCCACCACTGTCCTTGACTGGCCCTACTCTTACCCTAGTCATTCTTTTATTCCTGACATACCTATAGAAAGCTTTTGGGTTTTCCTTGATCCTACCTGCCAAAGACTTCTCATGTCCCCTCCTTGCTCGACTCAGCTCTCTCTTTAGATCCTTCCTCGCTTCCTTGTAACTATCAAGCGCCCCAACTGAAACTTCACGCCTCATCTTCACATAGGCCTCCTTCTTCCTCTTAACAAGAGATTCCACTTCTTTGGTAAACCACGGTTCCCTCGCTCGACCCCTTCCTCCCTGCCTGACTGGTACGTACTTATCAAGAACATGCAATAGCTGTTCCTTGAACAAGCTCCACATATCCAGTGTGCCCAACCCTTGCAGCCTACTTCTCCAACCAACACATCCTAAGTCATGTCTAATGGCATCATAATTGCCCTTCCCCCAGCTATAACTCTTGCCCTGCGGGGTATACTTATCCCTTTCCATCACTAACGTAAAGGTCACCGAATTGTGGTCACTGTTTCCAAAGTGCTCACCTACCTCCAGATCTAACACCTGGCCTGGTTCATTACCCAAAACCAAATCCAATGTGGCCTCGCCTCTTGTTGGCATGTCAACATATTGTGTCAGGAAACCCTCCTGCACACATTGTACAAAGAATGACCCATCTAATGTACTCGAACTATATCTTTACCAGTCAATATTTGGAAAGTTAAAGTCTCCCATAACAACTACCCTGTTACTTTCGCTCTTTTCCAGAATCATCTTCGCCATCCTTTCTGGCTTTAGTTGCTGCCTCTTTACTGACCTCTAACTTCCTAATCTGGTTCCCATCCCCCTGCTGAGCCAGGTTAAAACATTTGTGAACAGATGAACATGTTTCTACATGTTTGTACCCTGGACCCTCACGCTATCCCGTGTGCTGCACCCATGCCAACATAACTGGTGTCTAACGTTCTGGCCTTAAGGGCTCTAACGTTACATCTAGGTGGATCCCCAGGTGGTACATCAGGGATGGACACAGCCTGCTGAGATTCCTGCCCTGTGGTCCCTTTGACCGTGTTCTCCTGAACAACTGGGCCTGAATGGATTCAGGAGTCTCTCGGTCATCCCAGGTGGCGTGGTGCGATCCTGTTCTGCCCTCTGCCCATCGAATGTGCCAGGGACAGGAGGGGGGTGGAACAGGCGAAGAGCTGGGGTGTTCTGGCACCTCCCCAGTGGGTGTCACCGGCTTGGGCCCAATCAGCTCCTCCTTCCTCGGTGTGCCTGATGGTTCCTGGGATACTCCTTGGGATGGGATCGCTCCCCCACCACCTGCCGCTGCCAGTCGTGGAGGCCCATTCCATTCTCGACCAGGGTCTTAATGTTCACGGCCATGGAGCACAGAGACTGTACCACAGCCCTCTGTGACTGTTTCAGGTAAGCCAGCACCTGGGTAATGCCATTGATGCCCTCATCCATGACCCTTTGTGACTGGGCCAAGCTCTGGAGAGCAGCTGCAATGTTCAGGCGGCCCCGGTACATAACAGCCTGTGACAGGGCAGTTCTGTCCTCTGCCTCAGCCAGCCCCCGTACAGAGTGCCCCAGGCCTTGAACATCTTGACCCATGGCCGATATCATTGTCTCCAAGGCCTTCACTGCGGACGCTACCCATGCGATGTTGGCCAGGGTGGCATGCATGGTCAGCACCGCCTCCTGCGGTGGAGGGTGTTGGAGATAGCTGTGACGGGTGGTTGGTGTCGTCTCTGGACTGGTGCTCTGGGATGTTGCAGGCTTGCATTTAGGGGTTTGTGTCGCTGCCGCCTCCTCACTGCCCATGTCCTGCAGTTGTGGCATTTTGTGGGGGACACCAGATGGGCCCACCTCAACGCCAGGTGATTCTGCAAGACACAAAACAAGACACATGGTTAGATCGCGGGTTGGGGTGGTGGTGTGGAGGAGGTGGGGTGATATGGGGGAGGTGGGTTGCTGGGGTTGGGGTGGTGTGAGGGAGATAGGGGCTTGTGGTTGTGGGTTAGTGTGGGGGTGGTGGGGTTATGTGGGGGAGCTGAGGGGTTGGGTGGCTGTGTGGTGTGCGGATGGTGTGGGGGCTGTGCCACGCCTGCCGTAGGGACACTGCAACTCAGCGAGGGCTCACTTAGTTCCCCGATGCCGATCTTTGCCTCGGCAACTGACTCCTCCCCGGGCCCACCGACCGGCTCAGTGCCCGCTGCTCTGCGATGGTAATGGGGCACAGGTCCAGTGGGCCACCTCGAGTCTTCTCTCTTTGTGGTTGTGTGCCACCTTCACTTGGGGTTGGCGAGGGAAACAGAAGATGCACAATTTTAGGCAGCACAGGGAATGGGCAGCTGATACCCTTCATGAACAGGGCACCCGGCCATGGCTGGCGGCATGGGTGTTGGCATGTGGTGCAGGCTATGATGTGAGTAGACTGCCGGCGGATGGAATTCAGTTGCCCTCTGGGTGGGGGGTGGATTACGGGTGTGTGGGACAGGGGTTGGTGCCTGGGGCACGGTGCAGGCTACTCACCCTGGTTATCCTGAGGAGGTTGTGCAGTTTATTGTGATACTGCATGCCGGTCCTGGTGGTGGAGCCCATCGCGCTTATGACATCTGCCACCTGTGCCCGGGCCTGGCATACGGCAGCGGTTGGCAGCCTCCTTCACACTCTGGGGAACAGGGTGCTCTAGATCTCCTCCAAAGTGTCCATCAGTGTCTCAGGCTCGGCATCTCCAACTGGGATGCTGCTCTGCATCTTTTTGGCTGGGATGAGTGTCTGTAGGGATTAGAGTGCTTATATGCAGCTGCAGCTTGTCAGTCTCTGGCATGCCAACCCTAACCTTGTGAATCGGACACCATTTTTCATTGGAATTACTCCAGTTCCACGTAGCGCTGGTGATATCCCATTAACAGATCCTGAATTGCTCGGGATCGGTGTCACTTCCGTGGTCGTAGATTCACTGATTCAGTCCCGGCGACAGCACTTTAGGCTGGATTCTCTGATTTTGTGGATATGTGTGGAGGAAGTGTCTGGTCTTATGACCAAAAGGTCAGCGCCGCCCCCGCACCGATGCTCCGGCCAGTGGGGGGCTAGCACCCGCGCCACGGAAAGCCCCCGGCTTTACCTGGGGATACAGATGGAGAACGGCCGGGTCCGTAGCTGGGCATGAGCACAGCGGCGGCCTGCATCGGCTGCACTGCACAGCATGGCGCCGACCGCACGTGGACCTGGCCTGCCAAATAGTGCCATCCATAACCCTCCCTCGCCACCCCCGGACCACCCCCAACCAGTCCACCCAGCCCCTGCCAAAGACTCCCTTGGCAGAGGAACGGCTCCATCCCCCGACTGTGGCGCCGCTGGACACAGTCCGCAGCCGCCACGCAAGGTCCCCGAAAATTGAGAGGACACGCGACTGACTTGGGTTCAAATCCCATCACAGCAGCTAGTGGAATTTAAATTGAATGAATAAAATTTGGAATTGGTGACCATGAAACTATCATTGATTGTCATAAAAGCCAATATGGTTCACTAATGCCCTTTTGGGAAGGAAATTTGCCATCTTTTCCCAATCCTATCTACACGTGACTGCAGAGCAACCCAGTACCCTCCCACGCAGTTAAATGCCCCCAACCTCCAAAGTCACCTCGAAGGAGTGCATTAAATTCCACCCATGGTTTATTGTCATCAATGGCAATTGGATTTAATCATGGGATTTAAAATGCAAGTCTAAAAATAAAAAGATATTTGACTTTAAAATTGGGATTTAGGGCCAAGTCCAACTATCCATGCATTCCAGCTGCAATTTTCACGAAGACCACATAGAGCGAGGGAGAGGCAATTAGGCCATGGAAGAATTTTGGAATAATCGAGGGGTGTCAGACAGGGGTGCATTCCTGGTTAGCGAGCCCAGGAGAGATGGGTGACGGGGCTTGGAGTGAAGGCTTAGCTTTGGCTTCAAATTCATGGAGAGTGGAAGCAGGCAGCAGGTTGGGCAAACGCAGGTTTTACTTTACTCAGAGGGTGATTGGACAGTGTTACAGAAGATGGGAGGACATGAGCAGCGGATACCTGGGAACACCACCACCTGGAGGTTCCCCTCCAAGTCACACCATCCTGATTTGGAAATATATCACCGCTCCTTCAATGTCGCTGGGTCAAAGTCCTGGAACTCCCTCCCTAACAGCACTGTGGGTGTGCCTACACCTCAGGGACTGCAACGATTCATCAAGGCAGCTCACCACCACCTTCTCAAAGGCAATTAGAGATGGGCAATAAATACTGGCTGAATCAGCAACACCCACATCCTGGAAATGAATTTAAAAATCTGATACATTGAAATCCTTTCATTCTGTAAATAGATGCAATTTTTGAAAGATACAACAGCAGGAAGGTTAGGTGCTTGGCATAAACCAATGGAGTTTGTGGCCTTTCTTGATTGTCTGTAAAGGGACAGGGAGGAATGTTTTACAGATTTCCCAAATTGGTTACAGCTTACTTTTTTTAAACTGCGTTCCCTCAGAGATAATAGATGTGGCGGGGGCGGAGTTGTGTTGGTGTGTGGAGGGGGGAGTGGAATAGGACATGAGTGAAATAAGGAAATGCAATGCCACTGTGCCCGTCAGTAGGTTTCCTTACGCTACAATATCACCATTAGTGTAGAAAATATATTTATAAGAGGAGAATTTGAATACACAGTTTCTATTATAAATTCTTCGGTCCACGCATACAATGAAAAATGTGCCAAGAAGTGTGAGCAGTTGGAAGATACTTAACGTACATCTAAGAGAAGATAGGAGAATTGAAAAAGGAGATGGTGGAACTCTGCTAAACTTAATGATGAGATAGAGATGGAAGAGAAAAAGATTTTAACCCAGAAAGTCAGGATGTAGAATCAGCATTGGTGGAGCTAAAAATAAAGGCAGAACACAGTATTAAGAGTACTTTAGTATGCTAATCGTAATAATAATGATGTTGGGCAATGTATGAAAAAAAGACATTAGAGGAGTATGTACGAAGGGTAATGCAAAATTCACAGAGTATGTAATTTCCATATAGTCTATTCAAAAGTATCTTGGGAGACATGTTCTTACAATTGACTCAATGGTTTTCTGGAACAACGGGCGGGATTCTCTCAGCCTAGGCTAGGCCGGAGAATCGCCGGGACAGGCACGAATCGTGCAATGCCACCCCGACGCCGGTCCGCCGATTCTCCAGAGAGAGGAGAATCGGCGCCATTGCCACCGGCATGGCCGCCCTGGCAATTCTCGGTCCGGGATGGGCCGAGCAGCCGTACAAAAAAACCTGAGTCCCGCCGGCGCCGTTCATACCTGCTCCTACCCGGCGGGACATCAGCGTGAATTCATCTGGCGGCGGCCTGGTGGGGTCGGAGAGGGGTCCGACCTGGGTGGGGTGGGGGGGGGGGGTTCCGCTGTGGCCTGGCCTGCGATCGGGGCCTACCGATCGCGGGCCGGCCTTTCGGGCTGGGGGCCTCTTTTGTTCTGCACTGGCCCCAGTAGCCCTACGCCATATTGCGTCGGGGCCGGCGTGGGGAAGGGAGAGCCACCGTGCATGTGAGGCAATCGCGCCGATCCCACTGCGCATGCACAGACCCGCAGTACCCATCTGGTGCCGGGATCTGCAGCTGGTGTGGCATGGATCATTCCAGTGCCGTGCTGGCCCCCTATAGGGGTTATAATCGCTGATCCCGAGGCCGTGTTGACGATGTCGAGAAACGGAACGGCGTTTATAACGTCGTCAACACTTCGCCTCAGGATCAGAGAATCCCACCCAACATGTCAAGGAACCAGCAGGAAAACTGGTTATTTTAGGCTTAGTATTGTGCAATGGCTCAGGGTTAATTAATAATCTAATTGTAAAGGATCTTCAGGGAAGAGCGATCATATTATGGAATTTCAGATTAATTTTGAGAGCAATGTGATGAAGTCTATAACCAGAGTCTTAAGTTTTTTTTTACAGTCCCCTTGCGGAGAACATAAACCAAAAAGGCAGGCAGAGTCGCAGAGGGATTGTCACCAGACAATAATCCAGATATCCAGGGTAATGCTCTGAGGACCCAGGTTCGAATCCCACCACGCCAGATGGTGAAATTTGAATAGAAATCTGGAATTAAAAGTCTTATGATGACCATGAAACAATTGTTGATTGTTGTAAAAACCCAACTGGTTCACAAATGTCCTTTCGGGAAGGAAACCTGGGTCCTTATCTATCTGGTCTGGCCTCCATGTGACGCCAGATCAACAGCAATGTGGTTGACTCTTAAATGCCCTGTCAAGGGCAATTAGGGATGGGCAATAAATGTGGGTCCAGCCGGTGATGTCCACATTGCATGAATGAATTTTTTAAAATAACAAAAATTAGCAAGGGTCTCCTAATTGAAGAAGTTACCAACAAGATTCCATTCTTTGTAGCTGTGGCTTTAATAGGCATTTCTAAGTGTCATTTTGGGCGTGATTGGCGGAATGTTTCTTGACGGCTACATTGGCGAGATCGCGGCCCGTATTTAACGGCACTTAGCGTCGGAAATGAGCTCCCACGAGCTTCTCACCATTACTGGCTGTCTCGCTGTCTGATTCGCCAGACTCGCACCTCAGTGTCTCGCCTCTAACATGGGGGAGCTCCTTTTTAACACTCCCTCACCACTCACTCCCAGTCAACACACAAGCATGGCAGCACGCAGACCTGCTCCTAACTTTGGGGATGCTGACTTGGCCAGGTTCTCGGTCCCATCGATGTGAGACGGGACACCCTGTCCCCCTGAGGGGATCGGAGGACCAGCAGTGGGGCCATCAATACAGCCTGGGAGGCAGCAGCTATCAGTTCAGGCTGGATGGTAAGGAGGACTGCCGTCCAATGACAGAAAAAGACCAATGACCTTCACTGAGCTGGAAAGATAAGTTATCACCTCTCTCCTGGCATCAGTTCCTCAGAACCCACTGGCACCCACCAGCACAACCCTTTCATGTCTAGGTGCTGTACCCAAACATGCCACTTGCTACAGACCCCCCCAGACCCATCAAGCATGCTGCTCACAATGCCCTCTCTTTGTCCCCGCAGGAGATGGTAGCCCATAATGAATGGGAAAGGGCCAACATTGGGGGAGAGGGCGGAGTACCAGAGATCAGAATCCTCATCCCCTGTGGGGAATGGGCCGTGGAGATTGCGGGGTTTTCCAAGGAGAGGGCAGTCACCGACAGCGAAGTTGGCACATAAGCGAGGATCCACTGCCCCTTCACCCAGATGACCTGTCTCAAGTGAGTAGTTCATGTCAGACAAAATGATCCTTCCCTCTCACCGATCACATGCCCATTGTCTCGCAGGATCTCCATCTGATGGAGTTGGTCGTTCCCTCCCCTACCACCCAAGAGACCACTTCAGAGGAGATATAGATACATCCACAATTTGTGTTCGATCCGATTCATGTTGGGTATGATTTAACCACTGTGTTGTAGCAGGTGAGGATCTGGGTTTAACTGGCGGGAAAGGCCAAAATCGCGAATCGTCCCGAGCCCAAATCACCTTGCTATCTAACCAGCCCGCTCCCGTTCGCAAGTTGTGGATCTCTCCCAGATGTGGCAAGCATATCATTAACCCTCATTTGCATTAATTTCCTCCTCATTGGAGAGATTGAAGTCAAATGCAACAGCCTCCCGGGAATTACCAGTTCCCACCGAGAAATGAGGTGGGGGTCTCCTTTTTAAAAACATGAAGCATGCAGGTCACGTGTGTCAGAGCTGCTGGCCCAGTGCTCAGGGTGGGGGGAACAGGGAGGGATGGGAGCGGGGAGGAAACACTCATGGGGGGGGTAGGGCTCATTGGGGAGCTGAACCTTTGTAAGTCGAGGGCCGCCCCTGGGCTGGGGGGGGGGGGGGGGGGGGGGTAAAGGACTTTGCGTCTGTGAGGCCTTCAAGCCATTTTTAAATATTGTGGAGACCCATAACAGGCACCTACAGCTGCTGCCTGTCTGCCCTGAAGGGGGATCTTTAAAAATGTCACAAAAATGTAGTTTAAAAACTTTTACAATATTTAGAAATAGAGTTTAACAAAACATTACAAAATCAGAAGTTGTAAAGAACACTCAGCCATAAAACAAACGTGAGTTATTACTTGAAGAAGTGGGTAACTGTAGAATGTTGGGAGAAATGCTTTTAATGGAAAATACTTCATTCCCATGTGGCCCTTGGGTAGTTTTAAAAAAAAAACAGACCTTTGCACATGAATAATCTTTTTGAAGGGTTACTCCATGGTGTGTGATAGAATGACATTTCATGCAAGTGGATGCACTCTGTTAATCTCCCAAGAGGGGTTCCTCATGAAGCATATCCACCAGAAACCATTACTTACAGCATAGTTTATATGATTAGAGGCCAGCCCAGGAACCAGATTGTCTTAAAGTAGTCCCTCCTGAGTTTTGCTTTTGGATAGATGAGAACACAAGAAAATATTATCCTTAATAGTCAAGAATCTGTTCAAAGATATATGTGATGGGAAACACAGAAGGAAAGTACTTTTAATAAGTAGCATTACTCCTCGTCATCTTGTCCTCTGATATTTTAGGCCATCTATTAGGAATAACGATGGGACCCCACCAATCAATGTTTGCATTATTCAGTCTGGCCTTGGTTACCTGATCTAACTGGCTTTGCATTTGGATTTAGCTGAAAGATGATATTGAACGTTTCTTCATCAGGCATTTCCTGATCCAACAAGAAGAAAATGTGGAACTACAGTTTAATAATAAAAATATACACACTTGCATTAGTGAAATTTTATTGCCTAATCTGTACCCGTTCAGTTTGGGGGAGGGGGCGGTGTAGTGATGGTGTGCTAGCTGATGTGTTACTCTCACTGTGACAGTAATGGCTCACAAGCTAGAGGATTTAAACCTTGACAAACATTTGAATGCATTTTCACTGCGGTTAGCACAGTCCCATTGTGTGCGATTGGCTGAGCGGGTAGCAAAGGAAAGGGTAAATATTTCAGGATGGAACAAAAATATTGTAACTAAGTTTGTGTTGCTATCCATATCTTATGAACTTTGTCATTGTATTTTGGGATTGTGTCTTTTAAATTCAGGGTAAATGAAGGTTGTCATGTGACTGGTTCTGTAATCAGCCTGACAGTAAGGCTCGGTCGTTTGATTGTCAGTGATCAAATGAAGACACAGATTGTTTTACTGAGAAGAGGGTGAAAACTATTTACTCGATGAGGCAATATGCACAGTACCCAAGTATACCAAGAGTAGACACAGAGTCTGCCAATGTTCCAGAAAGGTGTTATAGGTATTGAGTTGAAAACAGCTGTGTTGTAAACTATCCATTTACTTCTCAGATGAAAGGAATTTGGGAACAAAGGTAACTAATTAGCATTTCTGCTTAATGGGCTGGATTCTCCATTATTGAGACTATGACCCGACGCCGGCGTAAAAATGGTGGAGTTTTACTCCTGCAAAAAGTTAAATGAATTCCAAGCCCTGCAGGGGGCTAGCAGGGACCCGGAGTGAATCACACAGCTCTTTCTGCAGATACGGGCCCCCGTACTTCAGGGTCAGAGGCCGCACATGCACATGGCGGCGGCCTCCAGCGGCCGGGCTGTGATCCATGGCGGGCGCGGACCGAATAAAGAGACCCTCCGATCGACCGCGCGCCCGAGCCTCAACCCCCACACATTAAATCCCTGGCCGCCTGTATGGCCCCCCCCCCACCCCCCGGTTTCCGATCCACCGTCCCTCGACCAGGACGGCCGCAGTCGGAGTCCGCAGCTGCCACGTGAGCATCCCGACCGGCAGTAGGTGGTTAGTTCCACGCCGTCTGGAATTCGGCCGGTCAAGTGTGGGGGTTTGCTGAGCAGGCCCCTGGCAATGGCCCGCCGGCAGCGCGGCATACTCCACGGTGACGCCAAATTTTAGTGCCCGGAGAACCGCCGAACAGGCGACGGGACCGATTATGGCATCAAACTGGATTCTCTGCCCTGGCGCCGGCCATGATTTCGGCGTCGGGTGTGGAAAATCCAGCCCATCATGTTTGCTTTTACTATGAGGAAGAGGTTAGAGGGATCCATGTGTGAGGTTAGGTTACAGACTTCTTATAACCCCCCGACTATAAGAGAGAAAGTGAGAGAGAAAGAGAATCAGAGAACAGTTTGCATTTTTCTCTTGTATAACCTGCAGCCAATTGATCGGCAAAGAACAGAGATAGAAGCCCCCATTCCTGCACCTTAGTAGAGAAAATGCTGATGCTATTGCTCACCACATACAGAATGGGGATGGGAGCTCATGCTCAAATTGAAAACTGAGTTTGTGAGAATTCAAAGGTTGCTGGTGTTGCTCGTTATGCTTTTCCTTAATTTTCTCTGTTTTAATTACCTTTGCTCAAGAGTCGCCAGGTATCTTTCTGATACCACCACAAGGTTCAAAACCGAATACTGATCAATGACTCGATACACCAGTTAGTAAGTTTGAAATCAATGCACATTTATTTACACACACAGTCACTTATTACTCATGCACAAACTCTACTCACTAAACTACAACTACTACTAAAAGCCTATACTTAGCTTTGGGCGCCCACTCAGTCAGAGGAACAATGGCCGTTGTCCGGTTCTGATACTGCTGGCTTCGAACTGGTATAGAATAGTAGCTAGGAGCGTCTATCTCGTAGCATGCGTTGATCTTAGACTTACTTGGCTGGCGCTTGGCGGGCCTCTCGTCGCTGAGAGCCAAAGGCCAAGGTGAAGGTGAAGAAGAAGAGAGTGCTCTGATCTTGGGGACTCTTCTTTATACCCCAAAGGGTTTCGCGCCCTTCTGGGCGGTTCCTGAACTTGGTCCCAATTAATTGGACCATGTCCCAATCATTTGTATTGATTCTCTCCAATAAAGAGGCCGTTCCTCGGGTTCTAGGTTACCATTGGACTGCCTTTGTTTTAGTCTCCACTGGTGCCGGGGAGTCTGGCCTGGTACCGATTGCTTAAATGTTTCTCTTTTGTCCCCGGACATAGCTCATTACTATGCTAATGGCTTGTAGTATCAGTTCTGTCTGGGACCTGCAAGTTCCAATCCACAGGCAAACCTTGCACCTGCTTGTTTTCCTAGTACTGTCCATTTTTCCTTTGCGAATGTCCATTTTGGAATTGGGACGTGGCCACTCCAGATGGCTACACTCCCTCCTTGTGATCCTCAATGCGAAGCGTGAAGAATCAGATTACTGCGTTGTCTTCATTCCCTGACCAAGCGGGCACCCATGACTAGGCTCTACACTGACCTAAACTATGCAACACAATTTTACCTAAACAATTTTACATACCTACATCATCAAAACTCTACGGGGTGCTATGGCATTAAGGCATGCATTACAAAATAAAAAAACTGGAATCTCTAACTATTCTTAATAAACTATCCTCAAACAAACAATTCAAAAATATCCTCACATCTTAACTATACAAAATAGCAGCATATAAATTTCTCTGGCTTGGCAGTCAAACGCAGAGATTACACTTTTTATTGAAACAAACAAACACACATAAAACAAAAAAAGTGGATGCACTTTAATCCATGTCAAGGGGTTCGGGGGTCTGGTGAAAACCAAAGATAGGGGGCGCGATTCTCCGCTGCCCACGCCGGGTCGGAGAATAGTGGGAGGGCCTTCCGTACATTTTTCCCGACCTCCAGCTATTCTCCCCCCCCCACGGCCGCCCCATGACACGAATCGCTGCTCGCCGTTTTTTACAGCGAACAGCGATTCTCCCCTGGCCGATGGGCCGAGTTCCCAGGCCTTTACGGCCGTTTTCACGAACACAAACACACCTGCTCTCACCGTTCGTGAAAACGGCCGCAAAGTGCCGTTCGGGACAACCATGGCACCGATTCGGCCGTGCCAAGGGTGGCATGGGCCCGCGATCGGTGGGCACTGATCGCGGGCAGCGGGTCCGATACCCGCACACTCTTTGTTCCTCCTCCGCCCCGCAGGATCAGTCCGCAGGGCGGCTGAGGGGCATGACGGGTTTGACGCATATGCGTGATGACATCATCTGCGCATGCGCGGGTTGGAGCCGTCCAACTCGCGCATGCGCGGCTGACATCATCGTGCGCATCAGCCGCCGTGACGCTTGGCGCGCGGGCTTAGCGACGGTCGCTAAGCCCGCGATGCCGTTCTTCACGGGGCCGCGCTGCTAGCCCCGACCGGGGGAGAGAATCGGGTCCTGGGAGGGGGCGCGGAGGCTGCCGTGAAACACGGCCAGTTTCACGGCAGCCTTTACGACTCTCCGCATTTGCGGAGAATCGCGCCCAGGGGATCTAATTCTGTATACCGGGGTGCGAGAGAGGTAGGCTCTCCTTCACCATTTCCTCATTTGAATGGTCTGCACGACACAGCAAAGTATCGCCAGTGCTAAAAGTGCTTCTACGACATGTGAGAGTGTATCCCAAGTGATAAACGTATCACACTAGGTTGGGGTACTGTTGACTGTCGCTGGGCTCTGAGTATTGCAGGGGAGGGAATCATTGATGCCCTGTGGGGTGGGGGTGAGGGGGTTAGCGTCCGCGCGCAACCAAAGGGCTCCTGCTAGTGTCCATATAACAAAGATGGAGGTCGTCTTCATCTTTCCTTCTCTTCTCTTTTTTCTTCTCTTCTCATCTTCTTTGAGCTGCTGGAATCCTGTGAACACAAGCATAATATCTGTCATTATCTTGCTGAAGGTCTTGTGTGTTTGTCTGTCTGTCCTTTATTCCCGTAACAGCCTCCCTGAATAGGCGCCGGAATGTGGCGACTAGGGGCTTTTCACAGTAACTTCATTTGAAGCTATTCGTGACAATAAGCGATTTTCATTTCATTTTTTCATTTCATTGCCAGTTACCCTTAATAATTGGCCACCATCTGTGACTCCCTCATTTTTTTTAAACCAAATTTCTGGACAAGACATTCTTGAAAAATACTGACACAGTGCGAGCCGTCTCGCAGCCTGTGCAATTTACCATCCCAATGTTTGAACAAGAACAAAGAACAAAGAAAATTACAGCACAGGAACAGGCCCTTCGGCCCTCCCATCCTTTATCTAAACCTGTTGCCTATTTTCCAAGGATCTACTTCCCTCTGTTCCCCGCCCGTTCATAAATCTGTCTAGATGCATCTTAAATGATGCTATCGTGCCTGCCTCTACCACCTCCACTGCAAAGCATTCCAGGCACCCACCACCCTCGGCGTAAAAACCTTTCCATGCACATCTCCCTTAAACTATCCCCCTCTCACCTTGAAATCATGACCCCTTGTAATTGACACCCCCACTCTTGGAAAAAGCTTGTTGCTATCCATCCTGTCCATACCTCTCATAATTTTGTAGACCTCAATCAGGTCTCCCCTCAACCTCCGTCTTTCCAATGAAAACAATCCTAATCTACTCAACCTTTCTTCATAGCTAGCGCCCTCCATACCAGGCAACATCCTGGTGAACCTCCTCTGCACCCTCTCATGTAAATAGCATGAGGAAAGCAACCGGAGGGTCACCGTGAAACAAACCAAAAATGTTAGAACTAAAAGAGCCACAAATGAGGTGCGTATGGGCCGTGGCGGGTAAGAATTGGATGGAATCCCCAGGTAGGACGGTATGTGCTCTATCCGAGCTTAGCTGACCAGAGGGGGGGTCCTCAGGCAGGGCGGGGACCAGTGCCGTTTCTCCACTGCCTGAGTAACCGGCAAGAACGGATACGAATGTAGTCGTCGTGGTGGGTTGCAGTAATGCTTCTTCTACCATCAAATCAGAAGAGCAGTTACGAATCGGTGTCTGGGCAAATTCTCAGAGGTTTCTGCGGATAAACTAGGCGGTTGTCCGTGGTCAAGCTTGTTCCATTCACTACCAGGGGGCGTTAAAGGAGTGGTGGCGGGGCTGTGAAAATCTGCTTAACTTCTAAACATTGAACACTTAACAACACATACAAACAAACATGCGACAACATGGTGCAGGTTCCATCAGAAAGGACGCCGTATCTCTCTATCGATTCCTTTTTAAACCATCATCTGGACACCTCAGTTCTCAGTTGCGAACAGAGTCGCAAAGGGATTTGTTTGTTGGGAGTCAGACTCAATGTCATCATCTTCTCCCGGCTGCCAAACTCTTGACTGTAGTAACTTTGCCAAAGCTGCGTGGGGCGACTTGGGGTTCATCTCATCGTTCCGGATGAGCCTGAATGAATTGTCTCGGTGCCAGAATCGTGGGTCTAGTTTTGAGCTGCTGGGGTTCAGTCCGTAATCGTCGGGCGGTGGGTCTGGGTCAGGGGCTTTGATGTAGGTGATCTCAAAGGGATCACTTGACTCATACTCGGAATTGCTGGGAGTGGGGCCTGGTGAGGGGGATAGTTGTAACGTGGTGTGCTGTGGCTGTCGTCAGTGCTCTCGTAGCCACTGTCACTGTTGCTGCTGTCTGGGGGCGGGGAGAGGCGGAGTCGTGTGTCTGGGGGTTGAGTCGAAGTTGAGTCTGAGGACAGGCTGGACTGCTGCGAGCAGGATGTGGTGTGTGTGATTGTTCTGCGAGCCACAAGCCTTAAGCTAGTTTATGTGGAACCACGCAGACTTTCCATTAGGGTATTTGATTTTGTACACAGAGAGGCTTACTTTGTCCGAAATGGAGTACGGACCTGAGTATTTTGGTGAAAGGAATGTGCTGGGGTTGTACAGGGAAAGCATCACTTGCGTCCTACTTCAAACTCAGTGGCATGCACTGTTTTATCGAAACAAGCCTTGCTCTGTTTCTTCCTTGTTCCCATTCTCACAGCTGCTGCGAGTTGGGCCACTTTAACATTTTCTATTAGCTGTTGCACAGCACTTTCGTGTGTGAGTGCCGTCACTGTGGGGCTGATCAAATCTACACCTAATAAATATTCCGTTCCTTTCATGGGGTGTCCGGTCATGAATGTGTGGGGGGTGTATCCCTTGGACGTGGATACCGTGTTTCGTAAAAATATTAAGGCAAATGGAAGAACTGAATCCCAGGTGCTATTATTCTGTTGTACCATCTTCCTAATGATGGATTTTAGTGTCCTATTCATGCGTTTAATGATACCACTTGACTGGGGGTGGTACGCAATATGAAACTTCTGAGTTATTCCGAAAATTGTGAGGACGTTTTTCATAACTCGTCCTGTGAAATGGGAGCCTTGATCGGACTCTATACTGCAGGGGAGTCCCCATCTTGTAAAGATGTGGTGGGTCAAGATCCTTGCGGTGGTCTTTGCCGTATTGGTGCATGATGGAAAAGCTTCCACCCATTTTGTGAAGGTGTCGATGACCACCAACACATACTTATATCTGTTTCTGCAAGGGGGTAGGGGTCCTATGTAATCTATCTGGAGATTCGTCCAGGGGCCACTAATGGGGCGGGTATGACTAAGTTGGGCCTTCTTTGCGTATCTGTTCGGATTGTTCTGGGCACAGATTAAGCAATTCTCTAAGTAGTGTGTCACATCGGCTTTTAAATTTGGCCACCAACAGAGCGGTCTGAGGTGGGCTAAAGTGGGTTCAATTCCCTGATGTCCATGATTGTCATGGAACAAACAAATGAGTTGGTTCCTATCCTGCTCTGGAACTACATAAACGCTGTCTTTAAGAATCACATCGTCATGTGTGGTCATGGAATTCTTAAATTTGTCATAAGGGGCTGGGAAGGTTCCCTTTAAAACTTCCCTGAGTTTCTCATCCTGTTTCTGTGACTGGGCTAAATCCTGGATGTTGGTCTGTGAGACCTGAACTGCGTGTACTGGGGCGCTTTTGGGGGCTTCCAAAATTGACCATGTCTAGAACCTGCCTTTGCTAGGGCGTCTGCTTTAACATTACCGGGGGGGGGGGAAGAACGGTTTTGACTGCTAACTTTAATGATTCCGTATTTCCTATCCTTTGCCTGCTTTAAAATGTGGCGGAGTAATGAGGCTGATGGTAGTGGTTTTCCGTCTGCGGGAAAAAATCTTCTTGTCTCCCACAGGGGTAGGAATTCCGTCAAACTATTGCAGACGTACAAGCTGTCTGAATAGATGTCTGCTGGGGTGGGGAACGAATCGGGGTGGTCTATTATGTCAGCTATCGCTGCTAGTTCTGCTGCCTGCGAGCCTAAGTGTCCTGGCAACTTTAGGGAAATCTCTTCTAGGGCACGTCCCTGCGCGTCCTCTACATAAATGCTGCATCCTGTTATACGTTTGCCATCTAACACTGTGGAGGAGCCATCCACATAAATCTTCAGGGATGCACACGTGTCTGTGGGCTGGGGTCTCTGGGGTGAACTATCTATTGTCCTCGGAGATGTCTTTGGAATGAATGGACCTGTGTTGTACTGTGTGGAGATAATCTCACATTCATGAGGGGTGCCTGGATACTGTAAATTGTCTGCAAGGAAAGTGTGTGTCTTTGTATGCTTTACTGTAATGTCCCTTCCCTGTAAAAGAAGGGTCCAACGGGCTGCTCGAATCTGGCTGACTGTGCCATCTTTAAGTCGGCCATCTAACAAAAGCTATGTTGGGGTGTGTTCTGTGAGGATGGTGATGGGGTTGAGACTTGTGATGTATGAGAAGTACTGTACTGCCCAAAAAACTGCGAGCAGGTGCCTTTCACAGGCAGAAAAGCCTTGCTCGACAGGGTCTAATACTCGTCAGGCGTATGCCACGTGTCTTAACTGGTCATGCCGTTCCTGGAGGAGCACGGCCGAAAGAGCTCGGTCGGTGCTTGCTACCTCGATAGCGAACGGGGAAAGGGGGTCTGGGACCTGTAGTGCGGGGGCTGTGCTGAGTGCTCTTTTTAAAGTATCCACGGCATCTGTATGCTGTGGAAGCCATTCCCAAGGTGCCTTTTTCTTAAGAAGGTCGGATAGGGGCGCTGCTTTAGTGGCAAAACCGTCGATGTGGTTCCGGCAGTAGCCAACCAGTCCTAAAAATGACCGGAGGGCTGAGACATTGTGGGGAAGGGGCAATTTGACGATTGAGTCAATTCTTTTCTGCTCGATCTCGCGTTTACCATGTGTGATAACTGTTCCCAAGTATATCACCTTTTCCTTCACACTCTGGGACTTTTTTGGATTAACCTTACAGCCAATTTCTTGTAGTAGTCCTAGGAGTTCTGCTAGAAGGGAAATGTGCTCTGCTTTTGTGTCTGTCTGTAGTAGCAGGTCGTCTACATATTGGACCAGACATTCGGGGCAGGAAAATTTACCTAATCCATTTGCCAGCTGTCAGTGGAAAATGGAGGGGAAGTTGTGGAAGCCTTGTGGAAGGCACGTCCACGTGTACTGCTTTCCTTTAAAGGTGAAGGCAAATTTGTACTGGCACGCTTTAGCCAATGGAATGGACCAAAAGCTGTTACTAATGTGCAAAACCGTAAAGAATCGTGACTGGAGTCCCTGCTTGAGCATGGTCTCTGGACTTGTGGGGGCTGCTGCTGGGGGACTTTGTTCAGTTCCCGGTAATCAATGGTCAGTCGCCATGATCAATCCGGTTTTCTGACGGGCCAAATCAGGGCCAAATTAGTGGAGGCTACGAATCTCAGTATGCCCTGGTCTAATAAGCTATCTATGACTTTTGAGATTTCTCCCTCTGTTTCCTGGGGAAATCCGTACTACTTCTGGGGTCTGGGGTCAGGACCTGTAATCTGCACAGAGCCAGCCATTCTGCCACAATCGTGCTTGTGCTGTGCAAATGCTGCTTTGAGTTCTTGCAGGACTGCCCTAACCTGTTTATCTGCACTAATGGTTCGTGGGTCAAACCAGTAGTCTCCTACTGAGCTAATCCTGTTTACATACTCTCCTACTGTGAGCGTGGCGGGGGCTCGTGATGCCTTTGCCATTTTCCATACGCACTTATTGACTGGGTCAAATGAAAGGTTGTGGAAGCTCATAAAATCGATCCCTAAAATATGTTCTGCTGTGTGGGGCAGATCAACTAACACTGTGGGGTGCTTGGTTGTTATGTTACCGCTTTGTGTGGATACAGGGGCTGTAATGAGTCCCTGCTGTAAGTGACCTGTAAAGTCGCTGATGGTGATGGTGTCTGTTGTTGGCCACGTGTCCCTCTGGAACATCGTTGAGGAATTGAGTGTGGTGCGGGACCCTCTTGTGTCCCAAAGAAATTCTATGGGCTGACCCCGGACTTTGGCTGCTACGACCGGTCGACCGGACTTATCCCAAAGGGTGTCGCAGACCCAAGTTGGGGAGCCTGACCACCGTCGGTTTGTGCCGCTCATGTCTCCGTTGTCTGAATGGGCGTTAACACTATGGATAGGCCTTGCCCTATTTCTATTTAAGGTGCCTGTCTATTGGCCTCTCTGTTGTTTCTGTGGTGCGTTGCATTCTCGTGCTAAGTGTCCTAACTGACCACAGTTGTAGCACTCCTGTGATTTGGGCTGGGGTGGGTTGTTCCTACTCTCATTTATCCATGTGGGGTTCTGGTGCGCTTTAACTGTATGCATATATGCATCTGCCTGCTCTTCCTCGGGTTTCCTAAATGTCGTTTTGTTCTGAACGGATTGCTCCCAAGCGCAGGACAACCTTGTCAAAACCCATTTCTCATCATGGGCCTCAACTGAGGGGTCATAATTCGCACAAGCTCTCTGTCCTGTCTCTGTTACATGAGAGATCCAGATTCGAGTCCATTTTGCCATGTTATCTGGGGACAAATGGGCGCGGGCTAATTCGCCGAAAACTGCAGTAAAGTGAGCCCACAAGCGTCCAGCAAACGCTGTGGGGTGCTCTGTTTTCTTTTGCCTACATCTATTTAGGCCTTCTACCGGGTCTCCTCTGTTGTAGCCGATCGCATCAAGGATCGCTGTGTGCATCTCTGTTAGGGTGCCTCCTCCTACATTCTGTGGGTTGGGAAGGGCTGCCACAACTGAAGGGTCGAGGCTTAAAACTGTGAGCTTTACCTGCTCTCTCTCGTCCAGGCCATACATGGTGGCCTGCTGTTTAACCTTCGCGAAGAATTGGTGGGGGTCTGAAGTGGGGAGGAACGGTGTAATTTTCTCACACGCGTCCCGTAATTGGGTCACGGTTAAGGGGGCTGTGTACAGAAAATCTGCTTCTCCTTCTGTTGCGGCCCTGCGGTGTGTGGTTACCGGGTTCATGGGGGTATGTGCTGCCTGTTCAGTGGGGGGTTGGGGTGCTCTCCTTTTCTGGGGTTTCTCCTGCGCACATGCTCCATGTACGTATCTGTGGGCTGTTTTGTTTAATTCTTGCCAATCTGGGCCGTTTTCCTGATCTAGTTGGGGTCCGAATGTGCTCTGAAAGCCATTTTGAACAGAAAGCAGGGATTGCAATTCTGCCATTTGCTTCTGGCACTTTGTGTGATCTACGGAGCTCTGCCTTTGTTCCGTTGTGGAAGCATGGACTGCTTGTAGGGCTGCTTTTAAGTCATTGCACTGTTTCTGCAATACCTCTACCTGCTGTTCTGTTTCTTGTCTTACCAAGACTGCACGTTATGTGTCCTGGTAGGCCTTATCATTTTGGGTCTGGAAGCTGCTTAAGTGTGCCAGACAAGACTAGTATGCCCTCTTGGCATCATCCACCTCTCTGTCTTTTGCTGCTAGCTTCTCTCTTAACTCTCTGTTCTCTTTCTCAATCTCGGTCACGTCTACCTTACTCGTTCTGTCTCTCTCCTCTACCTCTCTACGGAGCTTCCTAATGACCAGCTCTGTGCCTCGCAATTGTGCCAGACAGGACACGATTGCCATTGGCTTGCGAGCTTTTCCCAAGCTCTTCTTGTGGATCTCTGTCAGCTTCTCCCACCAAGTATGTCCTATACTCCCAGGACCTGTTTCCTCACTTGCGCAAAATTCGCTCCAAAGGGGCCATCCTTTCCCTTTGAGGTACTTCCTAATTTCAACTTCCCAAACGGGACTCTGTCCTACTCTGCTGGTCGCTGCGACCTCGAATTCCTAGGGATTAATAAGGCGTTCCATTGCCTTCATTGCCATCTTTCCTATCTCTGGGTTTGTTACTAAATTTGGAACAGGGGGTGATAAAGCGGTGAATTAAACACGAGTAGGGCTTACGCTAATTTCCGGCCTACAAAATTCCTGACAGTTTTACCCAACAAAATCTCTCAGGTTTACCTTATATCCCTGTTAGTACGCATGCATTAACACACTTTCGAATTCTGGAGGCTTGATCAGTATTGAAAGAACAAAGAACAAAGAAAATTACAGCACAGGAACAGGCCCTTCGGCCCTCCCAGCCTGCGCCGATCCAGATCCTTTATCTAAACCTGTCTCCTATTTTATAGGTCTACTTCCCTCTGTTCCCGCCCATTCATATACCTGTCTAGGTGCCTCTTAAATGATGCTATCGTGCCCTCCGCACGATAGCATCAAGTCCAAAGTCCTATACAATTCTTGTACTCAATGCCCCGTCCGATGAAGGCAAGCATGCTGTATGCCTTCTTGACCACTCTATCAACCTGCGTTGCCACTTTCAGGGTACAATGGACCTGAACTCCCAGATCTCTCTGTACATCAATTTTCCCCAAGACCCTTCCGTTGACCATATAATCCGCTCTTGAATTTGATCTTCCAAAATGCATCACCTCGCATTTGCGTGGATTGAACTCCATCTGCCATTTCTCTGCCCAACTCTCCAATCTATCTATATTTTTTTGTATTCTCTGACAGTCCTCCTCGCTATCTGTAACTCCACCAATCTTAATATCATCTGCAAACTTGCTAATCAGACCACCTATACCTTCCTCCAGATCATTTATGTAGATCTCAAACAGCAGTGGTCCGAGCACGGATCCCTGTAGAACACCACTAGTCACCCTTCTCCATTTTGAGACACTCCCTTCTACCACTACTCTCTGTCTCCTGTTGCCCAGCCAGTTCTTTATCCATCTAGCTAGTACACCCTGAACCCCATACGACTTCACTTTTTCCATCAACCTGCCATGGGAAACCTTATCAAACGCCTTACTAAAGTCCATGTATATACAGCCCTTCCTCAAACGCTTGTGGTTTTCTGTTTCCAATTGGATTTCTATTTCAAATTTTGGGTTCTCTCTGAGTGGAGGCCGGGCGGGGGCACTTCTATGTCGAATCCCATCAGAGTCGCCAGTAAATGTTGCTCGTTATGCTTTTCCTTAATTTGCTCTGTTTTAATTACCTTTGCTCAAGAGTCGCCAGGTATCTTTCTGATACCACCACAAGGTTCAAAACCGAATACTGATCAATGACTCGATACACCAGTTAGTAAGTTTGAAATCAATGCACATTTATTTACACACACAGTCACTTATTACTCATGCACAAACTCTACTCACTAAACTACAACTACTACTAAAAGCCTATACTTAGCTTTGGGCGCCCACTCAGTCAGAGGAACAATGGCCGTTGTCCGGTTCTTATACTGCTGGCTTCGAACTGGTATAGAATAGTAGCTAGGAGCGCCTATCCCGTAGCGTGCGTTGATCTTAGACTTACTTGGCTGGTGCTTGGCGGGCCTCTCGTCGCTGAGAGCCAAAGGCCAAGGTGAAGGTGAAGAAGAAGAGAACGCTCTGACCTTGGGGACTCTTCTTTATACCCCAAAGGGTTTTACACCCTTCTGGGCGGTTCCTGAACTTGGTCCCAATTAATTGGACCATGTCCCAATCATTTGTATTGATTCTCTCCAATAAAGGGGTCGTTCCTCGATCACTGGGCGGGCTCTAGGTAACCGTTGGCCTGCCTTTGTTTTAGTCTCCACTGGTGTCGGGGAGTCTGGCCTGGTACCGATTGCTTAAATGTTCTCTTTTGTCCCCGGACATAGCTCATTACTATGTTAATGGCTTGTAGTATCAGTTCTGTCTGGGACCTGCAAGTTCCAATCCACAGGCAAACATTGCACCTGCTTGTTTTCCTAGTACTGTCCATTTTTCCCTGTACCCTTTGCGAATGTCCATTTTGGAATTGGGACGTGGCCACCCCAGGTGGCTACACTGGAAAGATTTTCCTGGTTTAGGTAGAAGATCCACAGTGTAACTCTCACAATTCTGGGATTTGAGGTTACCCAGTTGGGAAAGTAAAAAGGGAGCTAAGAATAATTTCGGACTGTTTTCTGGAAGACTGGGACCGGGATTCTCCGACACGGCGCGGAGTCGGAGAATCCCTGGGGGGACGCGAGAATCGCGCCCGCCGCCGCTATGCCGGCTTCCCCATTCTCCGGCGCCAATTTTCGGGCACCCGCGGGATTCCTGCTGTGCCAGTTGGGGGCCGTTGACAGCGCCCCCCCCCCCCCCCCCGATTCTCCGGGCCCTGATGGGCCAAGTGGCCAACGAGTTTGGCCGAGTCCTGCCGACGTGAGTTACTCAGGTCCCACATGGCGGGACCTGAAAGGTGAGGGTGCGTGCGGCGGCCTGCTGGCGGGGCGGGGGGATCCGATCCCGGGGGGGGGCCCACGGTGGCCTGGCCCACGATCAGGGCCTACTGATCGGGGGGCGGACTGGTTCTGTGGGGGCCTACTTTACTCCGTGCCGGGCCCCTGTAGGGCTCCTCCATATTGCCCAGAGAAGGGAACCCCCGCGCATGCGTGGAAATATGCCGGCCAAACAAAGCATGCATGCGCGGAAATAAGCCGGTCGTTCCGCACATGGGCGAACTCGCACGGGCCGTTCCATGTCGGCTGGGGCTGCGGGGACCACTCCGGTGCCAACCTAGCCCCTAGGCAGGGGAGCATTCTCCATTATCGGGGACCGTTAATGCAGGAGTAGTTGGTACCGCTTTTCACGCCGGCGTGGGGATGTAGCATCATTATTAGAGAATCCCGCCCCAGGTGTCCACTTATAGGACAGTGTTATGTGCAACGGTAGTGGGTGATTTTTGGTCATGCTAAAAGTTAAATGGGTGATCAATCTTCTGTAGTTTAAAGTATAAGTTGCTCTGAAGAAAAAACAGTGTTTAGTCATAGTGTTTTCAGCCCTTTGTTTCAGTAAAAGCTTTAAAGCGTGAAATCTTGAGGTGTCTTTCAATTATCAGATAAGTGGAAGATTCTCTTTAAAAGGTATTGGTCTCTATGAAAATTGTAACACAACAGCAACTTTGTCAAAACCATTGTCGAAATCGATGGCTTGGATCTTAGGTTAAAGAAGAGCTAACTAACTAAAAATACGTTTTGTAATGTGTGTTAAGATAATTAAATCCAACTTGTAAGGCTTGTAAAACTAGGCTGGACCTTACAGGCTTCATTTGAAAATGTAGCAGTATAATGTTACTGGAAGTAAAATTCATTCCTAATTGGTGGGGCTAAAATGTCTGCACCGTGACATTCTATGTAAAATTATTTCTGTTTTTCTCTGTCACAATTACCCAGAGTTATCAGATATGGATTAAGTTCCTGTAGACCTGAGACGTGGAGATGAAGGAGTATGCTGGTTATTATAAATATAGATCTTCACAGAAATCAAATTCACAAGTGACTCCTAGAGCTGTGTCTGCTGTGATATGCAGTGCTGGAAGGAGAGGTAGGCCAAAGGAAAATCTAAATATGGTTCTGTTGCACCTGCCACTGTGTCATGTTCAACATATTCCATATGTACAAATGCTTTATTTCTTCCGTGCCTCTCTATTATTCACTACAATGTGCTGGCCTTATTTTCATCTTAGCTGGGGAGCATGGATTGATTTAATCTAGCAGAAAGAAGGGAAGGAGCAGGTTCGAATGCAAAACTACATCACTAGTTATTGAGGCTTACAGTTAGCATTGCCAACATTCCATGGCTGGCTTGGGGTCTCCAAGAAATTGTGGAACAATCTCTAGGGCACAGCTCTGCACAATTTTTATCATAATCTTTGAGCATTTCTCTTCATCAGATAAGATAGTGGGTGGAGCCTGTTTGGCTGATTGTCAAACATCTTCCAATTGGTTAATGAACCTTTTTATTTTCCAATTGGTGCCAGATGACCGTGCATTACGAGGATATATGTGTTGGTCGAAGAATGGCTGGAGCATGGGGACAGGTCATGTGATGAAGTCTCCAGGAATGCATTATAGTCACAGTTGGCAATCCAATTTGCAGTTAGAGCAGCTTTGCGAGTTGCTATTGCAATGCACAGACTTTGGCCAGGAGTTTCCTCGGAGCTCGTGCCACTCTGTCTCATAACTTCGCTGGATGTGTGTAGGGCTTACAGCATTACGATTGGCAATTGGTTTTGGAAATATGTACATTTCACAAATATAGCCACCCAGGAAAAGCTGTTTGTATTATCTAGCAGCAGTAATGCCAGGATTGAATCTGTAATTAATGCTATCAAAGCTACCAGGATAATTTGGTTTATCTTTTAATCTTCAACTTTGATGAAGAGCAGTTGCCCAAAACATCCAACCGTTGTTTCTCTTTATAGACACTGGGCTGCGTACAGTATATTTCATGTAACTTCAGATTGTCAGCATTTACTAGTGTTTAGTTTAGTGTACATTTGACCAGAACCAGCAATGTGAAGAAGCTGAGATCCCAAATCCTCCAGCGGCAGGAACATATCTGTGATACCTCTCCTCCATAAGAAAACAAGTGTACATACTCCTCGCACACAACTGTTCGTGATTATTCCAAGGTTAGAATCAAAGGCCTGAAATGAAATTCCTGCAATGGCCTTGTTTCTAATACTGTTGTTATCGCCTCTTCAAAGACTGCGCTGCTACCTCTCCTGAGCCCATTGGTGTTCCAGTTCAAACATCATTATTTAAAGAATGTGAATCCCTTGCCAGGTCTAAAAATTAGCAAAGCAACAGCTACTACATGGCGTGAGTCACCGTATAACCCCATGATGAACCAGAGAAACTATGCCCGCACTGCAATTAGCAGTAGCAAACGGAATTGGCGTTCAGCAACAGCCCTATTAAAGTTAGCAGCTGCATAATCCCATGGTAATAACTTGGAATAATAATGATCGCAGTTTACCTTCGCTAACGTGGCTCCTATTGGCACTCTCTCACTGAAACCTTTCTCGCCAAGGCAAGGGGGCAATAATGCTTCTGCTTTATTCACTTTGCTACTTTTCAAAGCTAAAAAGGAAAGGTGGCTTGGATTTAGTTCACTATGTGGTCCTCATCATAAATTGTCAGCAGGTTATTCTCACCACAAGTCTGAAGCTACTAATGGAAGTCGACCAAGGGATTCATTTAAAAGCAAGGAAACAACTAACGCAGTGTGATAATTACAGGTGATTGATGAAATCATGGAATTAGAACAAAGTAATAGAAGCATGGACGCCATCAGGAGTGAATCATGTAATTGGTCACAGGATCATAGAACCAAATTCAAGTTGTCTTTCCTCTGCCAGACTAGCAGAATTCCACAAATTTACCATATGAAAGGCTACTGACAACTCAAGACACATCATTTCTTAAAATTATTATGTACAATAACTTAATTAATTTCACAAAAGATACCTTTAGTTTGTTGTCTTAACCATTGTGGTTATGTGGCCAACATGTTTATTTTTCAAATTTCTGTTCTCAACATAATGTGAAAATAATCATGATGGCTCAACGTTTTAAATTATTGCGACTTTCACAAGATCTTTTCTGGGAGTTTGTTTCTTCTCATGGCTTCAGAACTGTTGAGTAAGTAATGAAGCATCTTCATTCACTTTACAGTTGTCTGTTGTTACGGACAGGAGGAGGGGGTAATTAAAAAACCCCCGATTTTTCTTCTCACTGCCCATCTGTAAACAGAAAGGTGTTTTTGATTTGCTTTCTCCCTTTATAAGCGGGGGTGTATTTCCCAACCCTCAGTTTTGGTGCGATGCAATTTCTATTAATAACCCCACAGCAAACTCATGATAGGATGATCTCAGGGGGTTAGTTTATTTGTACACAGTCAACATGGGAGGAGGATCACAATGCTGCCTCCTTTTCACTCATACAGTGAAAGAGCGATAGAGAAGGATTTACAGGGCACAGACCACAAAGAGAAAAATTATTGTTTCATGTGAGTCCAGAGTCCAGAATCAAAGAATCAATGGTGCATTCCTTCACAGAGGTCAGCAGGCAGAACTGATCCTAGATAATTAATTTTTCCAGTAGAGTTTACTTCCATGCAGAGATGAATCAGTCTTGTAAACAATGGTACAGAATATCTGTAGTGATATGTAAATATAGAGACATGTAAAGGGTTAATGATTACATCTTAGTGTAATACAACCACTAGAGGGCAACACTAGATTCTAATATATATATATGAGAACTCAAAGCATCTTGGGTCTCTTCCAACCAGGAGTGACTAGACAGCAGAGTGTTAGAGAGATAGATCACAGCATAGCTAGAACGTGTAGTTTAAATTAGTTAATACTTTCATATAGATTACTTGATTATTTCATTTCATTACTAGTTATAGTTCTGTAGAGTGTGCAAACTCAATATTAATCAATTCATTATTCAATAAATCTGTTTAGCTTTAAGTTGAAGATTGGTGGTTTCTTAAGAATCACACCATCAGACCATTCTGGATATATAAAGCAAAGAGTAACTATATATTACCAAAGAGTAATATAGCACGATCTAGTCTAAACATTGTACATGGGGACAGCACACCTTTTCCACGCTGCTGCTAGGTATATGGAATATGCTGTCATGTGAGAGTACCCTTTAAGAAATGGATGTTTAAGAAATGTACCTTTAAGAAATGAAGCTGCTCATGTTACTGGAGTGATGTCAGAGTGTGGGTGGAGCAAAGCTCCACTTCTGCTTTTTGAGTTTCAGATTGAGAAAGTTGGGTGTTTTTCAGTGAGCTGAATCTGAAGTTAAAAGTGAGCTGCACTGCTGTTGATCCACCATCAAAATACTATCTATGGGTAATTTGGGTGAACTCAGAATTGTAATAAGGTCTCAGTATTGAATATAAATCTAATGTGCTCCTGTTTGAAGGTTTGTTAAGCCTTTTGGATGTTAAAATGACACCATACAGGTTATTTGGTGTTGTATTCTTTGGGCGGGGGGGGGGGGGGGGGGTATTTGATTTACTGGTTGCTAAGATATTAACTGTTTGTTTTAAAAAGGTTAACTTAAGTTCATAGAATGAACATTGTTTTGTTTTAAAAAAAACCACTGGTCCATTTTCTGCTGTACCATACCTGTAGAGTGAGCCGTGTACTCCCCATACCACAAACTATTAAAAGTTGTGGGCCAGGTGAACTCCATGATACACTTTGGGATTCTCTAAACCCTGACCCATAACAATTGGGGGCTCGAGGGGGATAAAAGTCTATCTATTGGATTGGCTTAGTGAACTTAAAGACAGTGAGGGGTGAGCATATTGTGGTTGCTTTTCAGGTGTGGTATTTTAGTTTAGGTGGGGAGTGTGTTGTGGACAATGGCTCTTTCAGAGGCTCAGAAGTTTTTGGGGGTGGAGACTGTCACACGCAGTACCTTGCGGACAGAGACTAAAAGCAGACTGTTAGATTTGGCAAAAACATTGCAGTTAACATTACCTGACAAAATGCGAAAGGATTAGGTAATTATGGCAGTGGCTAACCATTTAAAGTTGCCTGAGATACAGTTTGACTCATTGGAAATGGCAAAATTTCAGTTGCAAATTAAACAAATAGAACATGAGAAAGAATTAAAGCAGCTTGAATACGAAAGAGAGACAGCGGAAAGAGAAAGAGAGAGAGCAGAAAGAGAAAGAGAGCGAGAGGAAAAAGAAAAGGAGCGGAAGGGGAAAAGAAAGAAGAGCCCTAGCAGAACAAAAATAAAAAGAAAGGGAGATACAGATCAGAGAAGAAAATAAAGAGAGAGAGTTTGAACTTCAGAAAATGGCCATGAAACATGACAGTCAGTTAAAATTGGCAGACGTAAAGGGAAACGTACAGTTGGATGATAGTGATGAGGATAGTGAGAAAGAGTGTCAAAGTCGATGGCTTGGTGGGGATCTATTTAAATATGTCCAAGCATTGCCAAGGTTTGACAAGAAGGAGGTAGAAACCTTTTTCATTTCATTTGAGAAAGTAGCTAAACAAATGAAATGGCCACAGGACATGAGGGTGTTACTGATTCAAACAAAACTGGTAGGTAGAGCTGGTGAAGTGTTTGCATCACAACCGGAGGAGGTATCTGGGACGTATGAGGCGGTGAAAAAATCCATCTTCAGGAACTAGTGCCTGAAGCTTACAGACAAAGGTTTAGAAATTTAAGGAAATAATTTGGTCAAACAAAGATGGAGTTTGAAAGGCTCAAACAGAGTAATTTTGATAGGTGGATAAGGGCTTTGAAAATAGATCAAACGCATGAAGCTCTCAGAGAACATATACTTTTGGAGGAGTTTTAAAATTCAATTCCTGATGTAGTGAGAACTCAGGTCGAAGAGCAGAAGGTTGAAACTGTGAGATTAGCAACAGAAATGGCAGATGATTATGAATTAGTTCATAAATCAATGTTTGGTTTCCGACATCAGTTTCAGCCTGTGAGGGATAGAAACTGGGGACATGAGAAATACTCAAATGATAAATGTAAGGTGATCTGATGGGAGATAATAAGGAGAGTGTACCTCAGATTTAAAAAGAAATCCAGGAGGGTGGAAGAGACATGAAAAGTTTCAAACGTTTTCACTGTAATAAACTAGGCCATGTAAAGTCACAGTGTTGGTGCTTGTTGAAAAGCACTGGGAAGGCTGATGTGGTAAAACAGGATAAGACAGTGAGGTTTGTTAAAGTGGTAAAGGAAAGCCCAAGTGAGACGAAGGAGGTGCAAAAGATTGTACAGCCTGATCAAGAGATGATTGATAAGAAGGTGCCAGATCTCTTTAAAGAATTTACCTGTATGGGTAAAGTTTACTCGTGTATCAGGAGGAGCAGGCAAAGAAGTCACAATTTTAAGAGATACGGGAGCTAGTCAATCTTTAATGGTAAGAGATGAGGAGTTATGTAGTTTGGGAAGAATGTTGCCATAAAAGGTGGTAATATGTGGAATTCGAGGTGAGAGGAGTAGTGTGCCATTATATAAGTTAAGGTTGGAAAGTCCAGTGAAGATTTGTGAAGTGGTAGTAGGAGTAATAGAGAAACTATCTTGTCCAGGAATACAGTTTATCATGGTGCTGACCACCTCTGCCACCTGCGCCCAGGCACGGTGAATGGCAACGGCTGGCAGCCTCCTTCCTGGGCCAGGGTACAGAATTATCCTCCTCTCCTCCATTGCACCCAGGAGGATCTCCTGCTCGGCATCGGTAAATCTTGGGGCCGTGCGTCTTGCTGCCACCTTGTTGGTTGAGATGGTGTGTGTGCAGAGTGAAGTGTGTATATGCAGCTTATCAGCCTCCTGAGTGTCAATTGTGCACTGTTTCTCATTGGAATAGCAGCAGAATCGGTCAAGGTAGGGCGGCATATGGTGCAGTGGTTAGCACTGGGACTGCGGCGCTGAGGACCCGGGTTTGAATCTCGGCCCCGGGACACTGTCCATGTGGAGTTTGCACATTCTCCCCATGTTTGCATGGGTTTCACCCCCACAACCCAAAGATGCGCAGGTTAGGTGGATTGGCCATGCTAAATTGCCCCTTAATTGGAACAAAAAAATAATTGTGTACTCTAAATTTAGATTTAAAAAAAGAATCGTTCCAGATACGGCACCAATTTTACTGTTGTGAAAGTCCACAAATTCTGCTTCAGTGTCAACACATAGGGCTGGATTCTCCGTTCCCCGACACCGATTTCGTAATCGCCGATTGGGCAGAGAATCCCTTTTTACGACAAAATCAGGGGGCGGCGCCTGTTTGACGCAGGTTTCGTATGCTCCACCCCCTCTGAAACGGTGTCACCTTGGCACACACCGTATGCTGTTGGGACGGCCTCAAAATCACCTGAACGCCTTCCCACGATGCTCTGCCCCGATGGGCCGTGTTGATGACGGCGCTGTTCACTTCTGCTCTCAGCCGTGTGGGAACCCAGTGTGGCGGCTGTGGACTGTGTCCAGTGCTGCCACAGCCGGGCTGGAGCCGTGCTGCTGTCCGGGGGTGGGGGAGGGGGAGGGGGCCTTTGGCGAGGGCTGGGGGGAATGGTGGGGGGTGGCACAGGAATGGTGAGGGGCTGTCCAGGGGGCACTATCTGGTAGGTCGGGTCTGCACATGGCCGGCACCATGTTCAACGGCGTGACCGCAGCAGGTTGTTGCCGTGTGCATGCGTGGCCACAGTCCTGGCCGTTCTCCGGCCCTTTATTTTGTGTAGTTTTACCTGGCGCAATTGCTAGCCCTCACTGCTTGCAACATTGGTGAGGGGATAGCGCAGATTTTTTCCATGTAAAATGCCACAGATCCTTCACAATTAGCCCCAGAGTCTGGCCCTTAGTCTCAGAAACGGAGAATCCCACCATTCTCTTTTATATGAGGCATGAAACTAAGTTTCTGTCTGCTTCCTCAAGTGTGAATAAAAGATGAGTGATGTCTGGAGGGAGTGACTGACAAAGCTCGGAGATGGTGACAGATGAACATCAGAGGGAGTGAGTGATGAGGCTCAGATTGAGTGAGTGATGAGGCTCAGATTGAGTGAGTGATGAGGCTCAGGGTGGGTGATAAGGCTCAGGGTGGGTGATGAGGCTCAGGATGAGTGAGTGATGAGGCTCAGGGTGGGTGATAAGGCTCAGGGTGGGTGATGAGGCTCAGGGTGAGTGATGAGTCTCAGGGTGAGTGAGTGATGAGGCTCAGGGTGAGTGAGTGATGAGGCTCAGGGTGGGTGATGAGGCTCAGGGTGAGTGATGAGTCTCAGGGTGAGTGAGTGATGAGGCTCAGGGTGAGTGATGAGTCTCAGGGTGAGTGAGTGATGAGGCTCAGGGTGAGTGTGTGATGAGGCTCAGGGTGAGTGTGTGACGAGGCTGAGGGTGAGTGAGTGATGAGGCTCAGGGTGAGTGAGTGATGAGGCTCAGGGTCAGTATGTGATGAGGCTCAGGGTGAGTGAGTGATGAGGTGTGTTGTGTTTGGTCTTCCATATCTCCACCAAAGACGCAAAGAACTCCACCAAACACGTAGGCTTGTCCAAACCAGGATCTCACGTGGTAAGATAGCGATCTGTTACACAGCAAGTTATCATCGAGTTTCTTTGTACACCTCTGATGGTGGCCGGATGTGTCTCTACGTATATGAGTGTCCTTCATCACATGACCCCGGATCTTGAGACCGCATGGTGTGTCTGCACCGCCACCTTCTGGTTGGAGGTCGCACACCATCCATCTATGATATTGCTTACAGGCATATCACCACAAGGCTGAGTGAGTGATGAGGCTCAGAGTGAGTGAGAGATGAGGCTCAGAGGGATGAAGCTCAATGTGAGGAGTGATGAGGCTCAGATTGAGTGAGTGATTGATGAGGCTCAAAGAAAGTGAGTTATGAAGCTCAGTCTGAGTGAGTGATGAGGCTCAAAGTAAGTGAGTGTTGAGGCTCAGGGGGATGAAGCTCATAGTGAATGAGAGATGAGGCTCAGAGTGTGAGTGAAGAGGCTCAGAATGAGTGAGTGATGAGGCTCAAAGTGAGTGAGTGATGAGGCTCAGGGCAGGTGATGAGGCTCAGGGTGTGTGTGTGTGTCGAGGCTCAGTGTGAGTGAGTGATGAGGCTCAGGGCGGGTGATGAGGCTCAGGGTGAGTGTGTGTCGAGGCTCAGTGTGAGTGAGTGATGAGGCTCAGAGGGATGAAGCTCAGAGTGAATGAGAGATGAGGCTTAGAGTGTGAGCGAAGAGGCTCAGGATGAGTGAGTGATGAGGCTCAAAGTGAGTGAGTGATGAGGCTCAGATTGAGTGAGTGTTGAGGCTCATATGGAGTGAGGGATGAAGCTCACAGTGTGAGAGATGAGGTTCAGTGTGAGTGAGTGATGAGACTTGTATTGAGTGAATCATGAGGCTCAGGGGGAGTGAATGAGTGATGAGGCTCAGAGTCATAGAACATAGAACATAGAACAGTACAGCACAGAACAGGCCCTTCGGCCCTCGATGTTGTGCCGAGCAATGATCACCCTACTTAAACCCACGTAACCCGTAACCCAACAATCCCCCCATTAACCTTACACTAAGGGCAATTTAGCATGGCCAATCCACCTAACCCGCACATCTTTGGACTGTGGGAGGAAACCGGAGCACCCGGAGGAAACCCACGCACACACGGGGAGGACGTGCAGACTCCACACAGACAGTGACCCAGCCGGGAATCGAACTTGGGACCACTGGAGCTGTGAAGCATTGATGCTAACCACCATGCTACCGTGAGGCCCCTTTTATAAACCCCGAAGCGAGAATCTTACCCCTAGACCAACGAGCCGGTTGGACAAAGTCAGTCAGTTATGAGGCTCAGAGGGAGTGAGAGGTGAGACTCATATTGAGTGAGTTATGCGGCTCAGTGAGTGAGTGCTGAGGCGCAGAGGGAGTGATGACGCACAGAGGGAGTGAGTGATGAAACTGAGAGTGAGTGACTGATGAGGCTCAGAGTGAGTAAAAGTTGAAGCTCGGAGGGAGTGAGGGATGAGGCTCTGAGGGAGGGAGTGATGTACGTGGGTAAGCGATGAGGCTCAGAGGGAGTGAATGATGAGTCTCAGAGGGAGGTAGTGATGAGGATCAGAGGGAGTGGGTGATGAGGCTCTGAGTGAGTGATGATTTTCCGAGGGAGTGAGTGATGAGGCTCAGAGGGAGTGAGTGATGAAACTGAGAGTGAGTGACTGATGAGGCTCAGAGTGAGTAAAAGTTGAAGCTCGGAGGGAGTGAGGGATGAGGCTCTGAGGGAGGGAGTGATGTACGTGGGTAAGCGATGAGGCTCAGAGGGAGTGAATGATGAGTCTCAGAGGGAGGTAGTGATGAGGATCAGAGGGAGTGAGTGATGAGGCTCTGAGTGAGTGATGATTTTCCGAGGGAGTGAGTGATGAGGCTCAGAGGGAGTGAGTGATGAGGCTCAGAGGGAGTGAGTGATGAGACTCAGAGGGAGTAAGTGATGATGTTCAGAGGGAGTGAGTGATGATGTTCAGAGGGAGTGAGTATGAGGCTCAAGGTGAGTGATGAGGCTCAGAGTGAGTGATGAGGCTCAGACGGAGTGAGTGATGAGGCTCAAGGTGAGTGATGAGGCTCAGATTGAGTGATGAGGCTCAGAGGGAGTGAGTGATGAGGTTCAGAGGGAGTGAGTGATGAGGCTCAGAGGGAGTGAGTGATGAGGTTCAGAGGGAGTGAGTGATGAGGCTCAGAGGGAGTGAGTGATGAGGCTCAGAGGGAGTGAGTGATGAGGCTCAGAAGGAGTGAGTGATGAGATCAGAGGGAGTGAGTGATGATGTTCAGAGGGAGTGAGTGATGATGTTCAGAGGGAGTGAGTGATGAGATCAGAGGGAGTGAGTGATGAGATCAGAGGGAGTGAGTGATGAGGCTCAGAGGGAGTGAGTGATGAGATCAGAAGGAGTGAGTGATGAGGCTCAGAGGGAGTGAGTGATGAGGCTCAGAGGGAGTGAGTGATGAGGCTCAGAGGGAGCGAGTGATGAGATCAGAGGGAGGGAGTGATGAGATCAGAGGGAGTGAGTGATGAGATCAGAGGGAGTGAGTGATGAGGTTCAGAGGGAGTGAGTGATGAGATCAGAGGGAGTGAGTGATGAGGCTCAGAGGGAGTGAGTGATGAGATCAGAGGTAGTGAGTGATGAGGTTCAGAGGGAGTGAGTGATGAGGCTCAGAGGGAGTGAGTGATGAGGCTCAGAGGGAGTGAGTGATGAGGCTCAGAGGGAGTGAGTGATGAGGCTCAGAGGGAGTGAGTGATGAGGCTCAGAGGGAGTGAGTGATGAGATCAGAGGGAGTGCTTGATGAGGCTCAGAGGGAGTGAGTGATGAGGCTCAGAGGGAGTGAGTGATGAGGCTCAGAGGGAGCGAGTGATGAGATCAGAGGGAGTGAGTGATGAGATCAGAGGGAGTGAGTGATGAGGTTCAGAGGGAGTGAGTGATGAGATCAGAGGGAGTGAGTGATGAGGCTCAGAGGGAGTGAGTGATGATGCTCGGAGGGAGTGAGTGATGAGGCTCAGAGGGAGTGAGTGATGAGGCTCAGAGGGAGTGAGTGATGAGATCAGAGGGAGTGAGTGATGAGATCAGAGGGAGTGAGTGATGAGATCAGAAGGAGTGAGTGTTGAGGCTCAGAGGGAGTGAGTGTTGAGGCTCAGAGGGAGTGAGTGATGAGGCTCAGAGGGAGTGAGTGATGAGGCTCAGAGGGAGTGAGTGATGAGGCTCAGAGGGAGTGAGTGATGAGATCAGAAGGAGTGAGTGATGAGGCTCAAGGTGAGTGATGAGGCTCAGAGAGAGTGATGAGGCTCACAGTCAGTAAGAATTGAAGATCAGAGTGAGTGAGTAATGAAGTTCAGCGTGGGTGAGTGATGAGGTTCAGAGAGAGTGATAAAGCTCAGAGGGAGTGAGTAATGAAGTTCAGCGTGGGTGAGTGATGAGGCTCAGAGGGAGTAAGTGTTGAGGATTAGAGGGTGAGTGATGAAGCTCAGAGGGAGTGAGAAATGAAGCTTGGAGGGAGAAATGAGGCTCAGAGGGAGCGATGGGACTCAGAGTGAGTGTTGGATGAGGCTCAGAGGGAGTGAGTGTTGAGGATTAGAGGGTGAGTGATGAAGCTCAGAGGGAGTGAGAGATGAAGCTTGGAGTGAGTGGGTGGTGAATCCCAGGATGTTAGTTTCTGACAAGGACCAGACGTAAAGTCTGCCTAAGGAACATGCTTTATTTATGCTGAGTTTCAATAAATTCCCTCTAAAGTAAGTCGGAGCAGCCTCCTGCTCAAAGGTGATTATTTACCCAAAATCAGCAATGTTCAGGAAGCCTAGTGCAGAGATCTGGACCACATGTGATGGGAGAAATTCAACAGCTTTGAAGATTATATGAATACTTCTGTAATTCCCCCCCCCCACCCTGATTGTTCAATTTTTAATTATTTATTGTGCTACAATGCTATTATTAAGTACAAAGGGATAGGAGGGAGCTATTATAATGAATACATCCAAGGAACTTTGTTGTAACAATACAACAGAGAAATTTGGGGGCAGAATGATAATTAAATTAGAAAATAACTACTTTAGCAGGTTTCCTGTGTGTATTTAATCAATAAGGAAGACAGGATTGATATTAACTTGACACTCAGGGCAGTTATTACAGAAATATAACATTTATGCAAGTAGACCCATTAATGTTTCTGTCTCTTATCGCACAAAGCAACCTGACAGATGAAACAAGCAGAAAGCAACAAATGAGGAGGGCGCCATCCTTGAGAAATCCCAGTTGAATAATATTATAAGAGCAATGCTCCAAGTGGTAAGGACAGCCAGGAAACACTTCAAAAACAGGGATCAGAGCGATAAAAGATCAAAATGGAAACCTGCTCAAAGAAACAAACATATGTTCAGTTTAAAATGAACACCCAAAGTAGGCTGGATCCAGGGGGAGTTTGTTCCAACCGTTGCAAGGTAGCCACCTAAAGCCTGTCTGGACCATATGTTTCGCAATTACAGCAATTTGTGGAAAGAAAATGTTGTCACCAACAGCAATCCAACCTTTTAGGTTTGGTTTCAGTGACTATGCAGGCTGGCCAGACAGGATGAATGAAACAGAAAGCAAGGTGAGGCAAAATTCTTCTTCTGTCAGTCTGAATTTTATCGAACAAGTCTTCAAATGGAAGAATAATTTAAAATACATTTTGTTTTGTTCAAATAAAAAACTAATACAAAACCACTTATGTTCATTACAAATGTTTTACTGTAAGAATGTAAACTACACCACAGACACAATGGAAGGAATGAACTGGCATTTATCTAGCAGCCTATCATGTCCCCAGAATGTCCCAAAGCACTGTACAACCAGTGAACTGCATTTGAAAGGCGCACATTGTTATTACGCTTTGGTAACTTGAAGAAGCCAGGAGTAGTAGAACAGAAATTTATTTAACTATATACTGCTCAAGTCACCCGCTCCCACTCCAGTCCTTGCAAAGGAGAATTGACTACCCCAGGCCCTGCTTTGGGCCGGCTTTTATGTAAGACTGTAATAAGTGCCAGCTGGGTGACTTCCGCCCTCTATCTGGGAAGCTCGTACTCCATGAGTCCTACAACGAGATCAACAATGGTTTCCCTGTGGTCCTCATGGGGAATACAACACCCCTTTGCCCCAAAGTTCGAAAGTTCCCCTTCAACCGCCAATGGTGGGGGACCTCTGCACCACTTTGCGGTGGTTCTGGATCGGGCGTTGTGTATCGGTTTGTCAGCCGCCATTTCCTAGCTGACCTCCAAAGTGTTATTGATGAAACTTTGGTCTTGGACGTGACGTTGTTCATCGGGCCGGATGCTTCCGTGTTCATTTCCAAGCTGGAGTCATCCTTCATCTGGACCGGGCGCTGGGATCTGGACATTTGGGTCCCCAGACTGTGGTTCGGTTCCTGGGAAGGAGGAGACTTCAATGCTGTCGGTTGGGCATCATGTAGCATGGGCCGCCGCTTCTTCAGGTAGTCCAAATGCTACCTCTGAATTCTCCCCTAAATCCGAACTTTGTACGAGACTCCAGCACGACACCTGGGTGCCAAAGTGCACCCTCTCCAAAGTTGTGGCACAGAACGCATCCCCTGAGTGAAACTGCCACCCGGGTGTCCTCAGACCACAGTGCCTCTTCTGTGTCTCCTGACGCACCTCCACTTTTCTGCTAAGGGTTGGAATTGTGAGATTCAACTGGGTTCTAGGTCGTTGGCCCATCAATAGTTCTGCAGGGAGATTCCTGTCGTCAAATGTGGGGTTGCGCGTTGGTCAAAATGGAACGTGCCAGTCGCATATCCATGGAAACTGAGGTTTGTTTTTTTACGCCCCTTTTGAAATTTTGGACCACTCTTTCTGCCAGGCCATTGGAGGAGGAATGATACAGGGCAGTTCTAATATGCCTGATGCTGTTTTGTTTTGTAAAACTACAAATTCTTCACCAGTAAAGGGCGTCCATTGTCCATTACCAGGACCTCCGAGATCCCATGGGTGCTAAACGAGCACCGGAGCTTTTCCACCATGACCCTGGACGTTGTTGAGGCCATCTTGTACACACCTAGCCACTTTGAGTGTGCGAGCATAATGATGAGGAACAGGGACCCCATGAAAGGCCCTGCAAAGTCTGCATGTAGTCACACCCACAGGCCATTCTCCTGGATGAAGGGAAGATGCCGGTGGGAACGTCTGATGCTCCTGTCACACTGGGTAACTATGCACCACCCTCTCAATGTCCCCATCTTTGCAGGGTCACTAGACATAACTATGGGCCAACATCTTCATCTTAGAGGCACCCGGGTGCCCACTGTGTAGATCTTTCAGCAGGGTCTCCTGACCCTGTGGTGGGATTACCACGCAAAGTCCCCACAATTTGATGCCGGCCTCCATGCTGAGTTCCGTGAACATCTGGGCAAAAGGCTGCTGGGCTACAGGAAGGGTCCCCTGCACTCTGCTGCTCGGAAGCATGAGGTGAAGTTTCACCAGTCCCGGATCCCACTGCCTCCATGCGCGCACGTACGTAGCCGTCACCGGCGTGGCATCCATAAAATTGAGAGTTGCAACCACTTCATCTGCCACTGGTGGGGATGGGGCACTTATGGGCAACAGTAGATGTCTGAGAGCATTGGCATGGGTTTCTGTGTACCCAGGGGGTGTTGAAACAAATATTCATATACAATGAGTAGAAGTGCCCAGTGCTGAATTCTAGCCGCCACATTGGGTGGGATTCCCTTATCCTCCCTAAAAAGGCCGAGAAGTGGCTTGTGATCTGCCACAATGAGAAATGCCACTCAAACATATTGGTGGAATCTCTTGACTCCAAATATTACCACCAAGCCCTCCTTCTAGTTTGAGCATAGGGGTCAATTCCTGCCTCACTTAACCTGGAGTCACAACACAAATGAATTCACCATTAATTCTCAGAAAAATATCTGAAGTCCTTGGCAGCACGGTAGCATTGTGGATAGCACAATCGCTTCACAGCTCCAGGGTCCCAGGTTCGATTCTGGCTTGGGTCGCTGTCTGTGTGGAGCCTGCACATCCTCCCCGTGTGTGCGTGGGTTTCCTCCGGGTGCTCCGGTTTCCTCCCACAGTCCAAAGATGTGCAGGTTAGGTGGATTGGCCATGATAAGTTGCCCTTAGTGTCCAAAATTGCCCTTAGTGTTGGGTGGGGTACTGCGTTATGGGGATAGGGTGGAGGTGTTGACCTTGGGTAGGATGCTCTTTCCAAGAGTTGGTGCAGACTCGATGGGCCGAATGGCCTCCTTCTGCACTGTAAATTCTATGTTGGCTGCCCAATAATTACAGTCACAAAGTTTAAACACAATTACTGTTTAATTATAACAAAAACTATAATGAAATATGCAGTAAATACAACTGGTTGACTGTTATCTATTTCCTAATTCCCCACTTTAACATGCAGCCCCCCACCCCACTCTATACACATACACACACACACACACAACATAAACACAGAGGGCAATAAAGGTGGTACAAAAAAATAAGTAAAAGAGAAAAAGAGTCTTTGCTTCAAATGAGTATTCCTAGCATCTTACTCCTCTTCAGACTTTTGCTTTCAGTTTGAGGTTTTTATTGTAGTTTCATTCTGGCCTAAGTAGTTTCAGGAATACAACACTCACAGCCTTTCTTTTTTTTTAAATTTCGAGTTTCCAATTCATTTTTTCCAGCTAAGGGGCAATTTAGCGTGGCCAATCCACTTACCCTGCACATCTTTGGGTTGTTGGGGTGAAACCCATGCAAACACGGGGAAAATGTGCAAACTCTACACGGACAGTGACCCAGAGCCGGGATCGAACCTGGGACCTCGGCGCCGTGAGGCAACAGGGCCTCTGCGCCACCGTGCTGCCCAACTCACAGCATTTCTAAAGAGAGAGAGAGAGAATGAGTTCTGGGCCAGGATTCTCCTGTACCCAGCGGGGTGGGGGGTCCCGGCGTGTCGGAGTGGCGTCGGGCCGCCCCAAAGGTGTGGAATTCTCCGCACTTTTAGGGGCCAAGCCCTCACATTGAGGGGCTGGGCCCGCTCCGGAGTGGTTCCCGCTCCGCCGGCTGACGTGAACGGCTTTTGGCACCACGCCAGCCAGGGCCAAAAGGAATTTGCCAGCCAGCGTAAGTCCGCGCATGCGCCGGAGCATCAGCGGCTGCTGATGTCATCCCGGCGCATGCCCAGGGGAGAGGGTCTCTTCTGCCACCGCCATGGTGAAGACCATGGCGAAGGCGGAAGAAAAAGAGACCCTGGTTGAGCCGAGAGTGGGCCTCCAGGACTGGCAGCGTCAGATGACGGTGTAGCCTCCGGAGCTCACTCCAGCCTCACCTCCATCTCATGCAGTAGCCCAGGGGCCATTGAGCTCCATGAGGGAGGAGGCAGTGATGGGGCCTGTGCTGGTGCAGGGGAAGTGTTGGAAGAACTCAGCGCTTCTGAATCCCCACCAGCTGATACCGGCGCATCTCATGCGCAGTGGGCAGAGCAGGGTTGCAATCCTGATCCATCCAGATCCAGGTGCTTCAGAGGACGGCCACCAAAGAAAACTCGCGTCAGAGGGCAAGATACGCAGCATGCTGCCTACAAGTCTGATGTGCTGTCTGAGATCACATCGAAAAGAAACAGTAGGTCACATAAAATAAAGAAGTTAGACACCAGTTAAAGTTGGCATGGGTGCAGTACATAGGTTAGAGGTAAGTGGCAGGGCACAATAATTTATACAATCATCATTAAACACCTTTTCACACACATTCCAACTAGTCTCAATCTTCTGAAGAGTGTGAGGAATGGGCTGGGCTGAATATAGAGGGTGTGCCAGGTGGGCGACGTTAGTGGTGTGGATGTTGTAGGATGTCATGGGACAGGACCTTCAGGACAATTGGACTTCCACCTGGGGTCACCCTCAGAGGCAGCAGGGAACAGGGCCAGAACAAAGAACAAAGAACAAAGACCAAGACAGCACAGAAACAGGCCCTTCAGCCTTCCAAGCCTGTAACGGCCATGATACTAACCTTGGCCAAGACCCTTAGCACTTCCTTGTGCTGTATCCCTCTATTCCCATCCTATCCATATATTTGTCAAGATGCCTTTTGATAGCCGTTAATGTATCTGCTTCCACAACCTCCCCTGGCAACACGTTCCAGGCACTCACCACCCTCCGTGTAAAAAACCTGCCTCGCACATCCACTCTAAACTTTACCCCACGGACCTTAAACCTGTGCCCTCTGGTGACTGACCCTCTACCCTGGGAAAGAGTGCCTACCCATTTACTCTATCCATGCCCCTCATAATCTTGTAGGCCTCTACCTGCGTCGTTCTAATGAAAACAGTCCGAGTTTATTCAGCCTCACCACATAGCTAACACCCTCCAGACCAGGCAACATCCTGGTAAACCTCCTCTAAACCCTCTCCAAAGCCTCCACTTCCTTCTGGTAGTGTGGTGACCAAAATTGGGTGCAATATCCAAGTGCAGCCGTACCGAGGTTCTATATAATTGCAACATGACTTGCCGGTTTATATACTCAATGCCCCATCCAATGAAGGCTAGCATTCCGTATGCTTTCTTGACTACCTTGTCCACTTGTGTTTCCACTTTCAAAGATTTGTGGACCTGCATGCCCAGATCTCCCTGACTTTCTATATTCCTAAGAGTTCTGCCATTTACAGTATTTTTCCCCTCTATTTTAGATGTACCAAAATGCAATACCTCACATTTGTCTGAATTAAACTCCATTTGTCATTTCTCTGCCCATGTCTCCAACCTATCTATGTCCTGATGTATCCTCTGACAATCGATCTGCCACTCCACCAACATTGGTGTCATCCACAAACTTACGAATCAGACCAACTATATTTTCCAGCAAATCGTTTATTCATACTACAAACAACAGAGGCCCTGGCACTGATCCCTGTGGGACACCACTAGCCACAATCTTGCATTCAGAAAAACACCAATCCACTGCTACCCTTTGTCTTCTGTGATCAAGTCAGTTCTGTATCCATCTTACCACCTCACCTCTGATCCCATGTGACTTCATCTGTTGTACCAGTTTGTCATCAGGCACCTTGTCAAAGGCTTTGCTGAAGTCCATATAAACAACATCCACCACCTCCCCCCTCATTAATCATCTTTGTCACCTCCTCAAAATACTTGATCAAGTTAGTGAGGCACAACCTCACCTTCAAAAAATCATGCTGTCTATCGCTAATTAATCCATTTGTTTCCAAATGGGTATAAATCCTGTCCCTAAGAATTCTCGCCAATAATTTACCAACTGCCGACGTGAGGCTCACTGGCCTATAGTTTCCAGGATTACCCATACTACCTTTCTTAAACAGCGGTACCACATTAGCTATTCCTCTGGGGTCTCACCTGTAGCCAATGAGGATACAAAGATGTCAGTCAAGGCCCCAGAAATTTCTTCCCTTGCTTCCCTCGGTATTCTGGGGTAAACCCCATCTGGCCCAGGAGACTTATCAACCTTAATATCTTCTAAAAGACTCAATGCCTTCTCCTTTTTGATGTGTAAATGACCCAGAATGTCCACACACCCTACCCAAGAGCCATCTTCCACAAAGTCCTTTTCTTTGGCGAACACTGATGCAAAGTATTCATTTTGTACCTTGCCCATTTCCTCTAACTCAACACGTAGATTCCCCCCCCCCCCCCCCCCCCCCCCCCCCACTGCCCTAAAGTGGTCCAATCCTTTCCCTGACCTGCCTCTTGCTTCTAATACATGAATAAAAAGCTTTGGGATTCACTTTAATCCTACTTGCCAAGGACTTTTCATGACTCTTCCTAGCCCTCCTAATTCCCACTAAAGTACTTTCCTATTTTCTTTATACTCCTCAAGGGTTTTGACTGTCCCCACCCTTCTACACCGTACAAAAGCCTCCTTTTACTTTTTGACGAGGTTCACAATATTCCCTGCTATACAAGGCTCCCTAAACTTCCCATACTTATCCTTTGTTCTCTCAGGAACATGACTGTCCTGAATCCTAATCAATTGTCGCTTGAAAGACTGTCACATGGGCAGCACAGTGGTGGGTTAGCCCTGGTGCCTCGTGGCGCCGAGGTCCTAGGTTCGATCCCGGCTCTGAGTGACTGTCCGTGTGGAGTTTACACATTCTCCCCGTGTTTGTGTGGGTTTCACCCCCACAACCCAAAGATGTGCAGGGTAGGTGGATTGGCCATGCTAAATTGCCCCTTAATTGGAAAAAATGAATTGGGTACTCTAAATTTTAAAAAGAAGACTGTCACATGTCCGATGTTGATTCACCAACCAACAGCTGCACCCAATCCAAATTCTTCAATTCCTGTCTCATGTTATCATAATTTATTTTCCCAGTTTAGCACCCAAATGCAAGGGTTACACTCATCACTATCCAAAAGTACCCTAAAACTTAAGGAATTGTGGTCACTAATTCCAAAATGTTCCCTTACTGAAACCTCAACCACCTGTCCAGGCTCATTCCGCAGTACCAGATCCAATACTGCCCCTTCCCGAATTGGACTATCTACATATTGCATCAAGAAGCCTTCCTGGATACACCTTACAAACTCTGCCCCATCCAAACCCCGAGCACTAAGTGAGTCCTAATCAATATAGGGGAAGATAAAATCCCGTACCCACAATAACCCTGTTGCTTTTTCACCTATCCAAAATCTCTACCTATCTGCTTCTCTATCTCTCGCTGGCAGTTGGAGGGCCTGTAATAAGTCCCCCTTCCTTTTCCTGAGCTCTAAATGTGAAACCGCCTTGTAGGACAGTTGACCCAGTGAGTGACCCAACAGCACTCACCATCTCCATAACCTCACTCTCCCCCCCCCCCCCCCACCCCAAAAGGATATATGGGTCTGTGAGATGGAATGGCCAGCACACTTGGGGATCATCCGGACGACCAGTGGAATGTGATCCTGAAGGCAGGCGTCAGACTTTGATAAATGATGAGGAACACCAGAGCTCATCTCACAGCGAGTCGTCATTATCCTCCGTCCCGTGGACAAGACCCGCTTCACTGCCAACCCGGGGCCAACACCCTGTGGTGATGCTGGTATGACCCTGAGAGAGTGGAGGGAGAGCTGGGGATGTGGGATGGAGTAAAGGGCTGAGGGGCAGGGGGGAATATGAAGCAGCAATGGGGAAGGGGCCGCCACCACGTGGAAGGGGGTACGGGGGGGGGGGGAAGTGGGGAGAGTACGGAGAGGTTGGATAGGATGGCGGAGCTGCTGATTGTGTTGCCAAATGTGGAGGTAATGAGGTTATCTCGCGTGTGGTGGCTGTACCAGCCCGGGCTCCATGCCCAGTTCTTCCTGGTCTTCCTCCTCATCCTCCTCGTTAAATGAGGCCTGGCATTCTTCCTTCTCCTCCAGCATGCCCCCCTCTGCTGCAAGATGTTGTGCAGGTCACAGTAGGCCGGCATGATGTTAGAGACTCTCCTGTGGCTATTTTGGAGCTCCCCACCAGAATGATCCAAGCATCGGAAGCGCATCTTCAGGACGCCTAGTCACTGTGCAATGACGTTCCTGGTTGCTGCACAGGTATCGTTATAGTGGTTTTCCACCTCAGTCTGGGGCCTATGCACAGGCATCATTAGCCATGGCCTCAACGGGCAATCATTATCATTCAAGAGTCAACCCCTCACCCGAGGAAGCGCCTCATAGGTAATGGGAGCTGACAAGTGCGCCAGGATGTATGCATCATGCATGTTGCCTGGATACTGGGCAGAATGTGCAGTTGGTGTGTGACCATCAGCTGTACAGCTGGTGGTCACACACCAACTACACATTCAGGGAATGAAAGCTCTTCCTATTGATGCGGGGCACCCTTTGATGAGTTGGGACACATGTCCCATCGATCACCCCTTAGACCTGGATCATGCTAGCGATGGCAGCATATCCTGCTCCCAGGGGATCCTGTTCAGCTTGGTCCAGATTTAAGTTGCTATATTCCGCTGCCCAGCGCATAGGGCTTCCATCGCAGCACAGATACAGCTGTGCACAGATGCCTCAGAGATCCCAGACAGGTGTCCGCTCGGCCCCTGGAAAGACCCAGAGGCATAAATGTTCAGGGCGACTGTCACCTTGACGGCCACTGGGAGAGGGTGTCCTCCTCCAAACTCCCATGTTGCCAGGTGAGCCACCATCTGGCAGAGATGATGCACGGTCTCCCTGGTTAGCCGAAGTCTTTGGCGACGCACATAGTCCGACAGGTCCTCAAAGGACAGACACCAACGGTATAAATGTGACCTGACGTAGTGCCTCCTTCACATCTCTTCCTCGGCTTGTTAAAAGACCAGCTCTCCAGCCTTACCGGCTGACCACTGCTCTTCTGGGGCAGGATCCTCTTGTGCAGGGTCCTCTCCAAGTAGGCTCTGTGCCTCCAGCCTCCATAACAGTTGCAGCCATAAAGATGGCAAACATTCCTGGGGGTACTCTGAAATTCATCCTCTGCAGGAGTGGAAAAGAGAAGACTTGATAGCAAGATGAGTATTCCCTTGCCCATCCATATTCAACAGGCTAAATAGAAACCCTGAGTTGCACTTCTGCTCCACTCTCCACATCTATCCCCCAATCCCACTCCCACCCCTCAGCCATTCCCCCAGACATGTTGCCTTCTACACTGCAACCCTGTCCCCAGCAGTGAGTGGCACCGGGCCTGTGATGTGGGGAGCCTCTACCCTCACAACCCATCCCTGTCAACAGGGGTTGCATCGCAACCCGTGTTAGTGATAGGCTCTGCGGCCCCTGTCCTGACTCCCCAGTGGGGTATTCTTGGATCTCGTTATTGGGTGGGCCATGTGTCAGCCCGCCAGCAGGGTGCTACCTGGTTGTGCGGTGGAGAGGATAATGGTGTGCCACCAATCTCCTCCATCCTTAGAGGCTTGTGTGTGCACGTCCTACAAATGGGGGAGAACGAGGGAAGTATGTGTCTGCTCGGAGCTTAGTACAGTGTGATTTGAGTACTGGGTGTGACACACAGACTGTGACAACCTGACCAGAGACAGGATGGATGGGAACAGGGGCGCAGTGGGCAGGCAGGGCTTGGAGACGGTTAGTTGTCCTGTGGAGTGGGCTAGCTGATAGTATCACTGGTAAGGCCTCTACCCTGAGAGGGGCAGTGTGTTAGGGAGGGTGCCAAAGGCCACAGTCCATGTATTGTTTGTTTGGGGTGAGCCCTGCTATTCCCCTGCTTCCCCTGCTGTGGGGCTGTGTTTCTGATGAGTGCACTGAGGAGCGCCAACACCTGGTGTGCCACTGATTGATCTGGGCCATGCCCATCCCGTTGATGGGCCAGCTGGGTCTGAGAATTGCCAGAGGTTTGGCCTGGGTGGGCTCTCAAATGACCAGAGGCTCTGTGAACATTTACAGGACATAGTCAGCAGAGTGAGCAGCCAGGGGCCTGTAACTTGTACCAAATGGATGCGTTTAAAGCAAACGCTACAACAATAGTGGCCTGAGCATGGTCCCCGATTCGCCACTGGGCACAGGCCTCGATTTTAGACGTACGATTCACCGCCCGAACACGGTTTGCGAAGCAGGGAATTTAGCCCTCTAGTGCAGTACTCAGGGAGCACTGGACAGTCAGATCTTCCATTCATTGGATGTGACATTCAACCTGCCTGGGGAGATGCAAAAGATCCCATGGTAGTATTTTTTTGAAGAGGAGCAGGGGAGTTATTATTTGTGTCCTTGCAAATATTTATCCCTCAATCAATATCACAAGAAAGCAGATTATGTGGTCATCATTACATTGAAATGTCTGGGCATTTGTTGTGTGCGTATGTTGGCTGCCGTGTTTCTTTCTTTTTAAATGTTATGTTTCTTAAGGTTTCCCAGTCAAAAACCTAAAATGTAAATATCAGTTTTCATTAATGTCTTGTGACACAGGAGGAGAAAGAATAGTAATAAGCCACTGATCAGAGAAGAATTAACTTGTGCACAGCATCCCCTCCAAACACATGCACACATCAGAGAAGAAAGAGAGAGAAAACATGCATGCTGATCTTAGTGAACAAACAGAAAAATAAAATGGGAATTTGATTTGCGAAGATATTTAATGAAAACAACAGGCAATCTATAGTGGTGTGGGGGCGAATTGTAATTTCTCTACATGTACCAAATCTTGTAGAATTTTGTAGTAGAGTCACAGAGCATGCACCTGATTTTTTTCCAATGTAATGAAACGGAACACATCTTTACTCCAGAGGGTGGGGGATGAGGAGCACACATCAAAGTAAAATGAAATATCTTGTCAGGAGAGTCACAATGGCTATGAAATCCACCTTATATTTGGCCAGCGGAAGAGTTGTCGACAGCACACCAAAAAAAGTGCAGAGAGTAAAACTATGTCAACAGGCATTTGCAATATTTCAGAAACCGTTTTGAAGTCCAGGGTGCTACCTGGTAGTGCGGTGGAAAGGGTAATGGTGTGCCACTAATCTCCTCCATCTGTGGAAGCTTGTGTGTGCACGTCCTACAAATGGGGATGAACGAGGGAAGTGTGTGTCTGCTTGGAGCTTAGTACAGTGTGATTTGAGTACTGGGTGTGACACACAGATTGTGACAACCTGACCAGGGACAGGATGGATGGGAACAGGGGCGCAGAAGTCCAGTCCAGCATCGTAGCACAGTGGTTAGCACTGTTGCTTCACAGTGCTAGGATCCCAGGTTCGATTCCCGGCTTAGGTCACTGTCTGTGCGGAGTTTGCGCATTCTCCCCATGTCCGTGTGGGCTTCCTCCGGGTGCTCCGGGTTCCTCCCACAGTCTAAAGATGTGCAGGTTAGGTGGGTTGGCCAAGCTAAATTGCCCCTTAGTGTCAAAAAGGTTAGGTGGGGTTACTGGGTTACGGGGATAGGGTAGTGGTGTGGGCTTAAGTGGGGTGCTCTTCCCAAGGGCTGGTGCAGACCTGATGGGCTGAATGGCCTCCTTCTGCACTGTAAATTCAATGAAAACTAAATGAGGATGAGCAAGCCCAAAACACCTTTATCAGGGAAGCAGGCGCCTGACGCCACCTGTCAACGGTGGCATCAATACTTTGGTAAATCTCAGAAAGCTTGACTTTACTCAGATGGGTGCGATGGAAATTTGTACATTGTGTCACACCATGTTTAGCACAGGTGGATGAGGAATGACCGCAATATTATACTGCAACCCAAATCTCATTTGTGAATTCCTCACCTAAATTCTGATTCCATAAAGCCTTTACAGTTGAGAATGTAGGACTATGAATAGAAAGAATTTTAGCATACAGAATAAATATAATTCCTCTCACAGTCGGGGCTGGTGTCAATAATACATCAATAGGGGAGTGTGAGGGAAGAATAGGGTTCTGAGGAGTGACATATTGGACAAATTGCATACCTGTAAGTATCTGAAAAAGTGGGTCCTGGGGAGGGGAAATTTGTCTATAATATGTTGAAATGATGCAAATGTATCTTTAACATTTAAAGTTCCATCCAGGATATAGAGTAAAAAGTAGTTCTCTGAGAGTGGAGATAATATTGAAAATGTTTGCAAGCCAAATTATCATCTGAATTATATCCTGATTCGAAGTTTCGACTTGACAATAATATTGCTGGTGTAAAGAGAGGTAGCTGAAATGATGGGAGAGCAAATTGGAACCTCCAAGGAGGAAGGGGTACAAGATGATATTTCTAACTGCAACCAGACTGGAGCGACCAGTTAAGTGTCTTCCTTTGGGGCAGCACGGTAGCATGGTGGTTAGCATAAATGCTTCACAGCTCCAGGGTCCCAGGTTCGATTCCCAGCTGGGTCACTGTCTGTGCGGAGTCTGCACGTCCTCCCCGTGTGTGCGTGGGTTTCCTCCGGGTGCTCCGGTTTCCTCCCAGAGTCCAAAGATGTGCGGGTTAGGTGGTTTGGCCATGCTAAATTGCCAGTAGTGTCCTAAAAAGTAAGGTTAAGGGGGGGTTGTTGGGTTACGGGTATAGGGTGGATACGTGGGTTTGAGTGGGGTGATCATTGCTCGGCACAACCTCGAGGGCCGAGGCGACCTTAGGCGACTTACATGGCTCAGTGTGGATCTTAAGCTAATAGCTCAAATAATAAAATAATAATCTTTATTGTCACAAGTAGACTTACATTACACTGCAATGAAATATTGGGGGCGATTCTACAATATTGGACCCAAGTGTTCGCGCCACGGTTGGCTGGAGGTTGGAACCTTCTGCTCCCATCGGTGTCAATGGGATTTCCCACTGAATCCACCCCACGCTGTTGGGAAACCAGCGGCGGCGGAGGGGGAAGGGGGGGGGGGGGTGCTGTCAGTAGGGGTGCACCATCGGCGGAAATAAAAGATCCCGCCGATCTGAACAGCCAGAAGATCTCAGCCAAAAGTGGCGGACTGGCCAGGGTGTCAGCTTGCCCGATGGCAAGTGGGCCCCCTATATCAAATAAAAATGCAATAAAGAAACAAACACAGACAACTGTTTTAGTAATAAAAAGGAATAAGAAAAAAAAGAGAACAGGACACAAATAAGTAGTGCATGAAAAGGAACAAAGCAGGGGAGGTAGTGGAAGGGTGTGGAATAGGGGGGCCCGGGTCATGCATAATTAAGGAAATTCCATGTTTTCAGCAAGAGTGTGTGAATTTAAAGATAAAGTTACAATTCGTGATTTGAGATGGTCGGCAACTTCCAAGGATATCAAATAGTAGTCTTGGTTCAGCCGGTACATCGGTCCGGGGCCCGGAGAGCCAAGAAGGGGCCTCTGAATCTCTGAAGGGCCCTTAAAAATTATAATTAATTAGATAAATAAATCTCCAACTTCTTTTCCTGAGATTTGTATCCTAACTTAATAAAATATAATTGTTTTTAAAAAGAGCAATACCAAATAAAAATGCAATAAAGAAACAAACAAATAATCACTCAGTGTATTAAGGAACAAAGTAGTGTTAAACGGATGTGAAAAGGAGTGTGGGGGGGGGGGGGGGGGGGGCGGGGCTGGTTCACCCGGGTCGGACATAGTTGGAAATCTACATTTTCAGCAAGAGTGTGTGAATTTAAAGATAAAGTTACAGTTCGTGATTTGAGATGGTCGGCAACATGAAAGGATATCAAGCAGTACATAGGGTCGTGAGGTCACCGAAAAGGAGAAGCGGTACCTTTGACCGTGAATCATGAGGTCAAAGATATTGAAGTGATAAGCCATGATCGGTAAACTCAAAGGGTTGCGACTTGTAACACTACACTGGTATCAAACTGGACATGTTAACTTTGGTCGTGGGACCATTCTTAATGTCTTACTATAGTCGGACCAAACTTCTAAGTTTTAACAGTTGTCTCAGTTGCTTGCTGGTGTGAACACTGGACAGTGGATTGTCTCCTCTTCTGAAGCTGCATGGGTCACAGTAGTATTGACTAATGAACATAGCCTATTGAAGTGTAAGTAAGTTATTTTATATTTTTTATCAAGTAGGGGTTTATCTGGCGTTCCTTCAAGTTATTCTTGCAATCATCAATATTCCTTTTTCCCAATGTTGGCCATTTTTTATTAAGTTTTTATTTCAGGAATATTACCCCTACCAGCATGGAAAAGAAAAAGCATAAATCTGCGTCACTAAAATGCAAAGAACAAAAAGAAGCAGAAAGGGAGGAATCAGCCAAGCGATGCAGTCCTATTACAGAGTTTATAATACCACAAGCACAATCCACATCAATATCCAGTTCTGCAACAAATTATCAAGAAGCAAGAAACAATGCTCATGGTGATGATGCAATGACATGCGAGTTACAAGAACAGAGAAGAGCTACTTTGAATGTAGAGACAAATACAAGTGCATCCATTACTAATCAACCCAGGCCCAATATTTCTTCTGGCTTCCTTGTTCCAGTATCTGTACTGCCTGTAGTTGCAACATCTGAACACATAGCTTCAACTAGTGACAGGGAATCAGATATTCCTTCAAGCATAAATGACTTGGTTTCTGAAGCTCATCCTGTAAATGAACCTACGCAAGAAAATGAAAGATCAATTACTGGAATTTTCCAATATCCATCACGAGCAAAGCTAAAACAGTTTTTTGCTGAACATCCACTTCAGCCACTTGATGATCTGCCATTTGATGCTCGTTTGTATGAGAGGAAAATTATGAATGACTCAGTCCCAAGAAAATGGCTAACATAAAACAAAGAAAATAGATGCTTATATTGTTCATACTGCTTAGCCTTTGAGTTTCCCAACACTTGTAATCCATCACCCTTTGTACGTGGCTTTAGTGACTACAGGCATATTAGCCAGAGCTTGACTTTACATGAATCGACAACACATGTCAGAAATGCTCAGCAATATATCAGTGTGGTTCATGATGGCACCTTAGAGAAATTTTTTGCAGCATCACTAATTAAAAGGAAAGAAGAAGTATTGAAGCAGAGAAGTATTGTCATGAGGATTATAGACATCATAAAGATGCTAGGTAAGCAAGCACTTCCTTTTCGAGGTCACAGAAATGAATCGACCTACACTCTAGATAATGAGGTTCTGAATCATGGCAATTTTTTAGCTACAGTGCAGTTGATGGCAAAATATGACCCCATTATGGCAGCTCACGTTTCTTCAGTGCAAAACAAGTCTAAACAAAGAATCAAACGATTGGAGCAACAAGGAAAGGCTCAAAGTAAAGGCCGTGGTGGACTTGTTACATACCTGAGTAAAACAGCTATAAACATGTTAATCAAAATTATGAAGAATATGATACAAGAAAGAATTAGTCATGAAGTTTCTCAAGCAAAATATTATTCTATTCAGGTTGATTCAACACAAGATAATTCATCCATCGATCAGTTTAGCATTATTATTCGGTATGTGCTTAAAGGTATTATCTGTGAGCGACTACTTTCACTTGTGCCAAGTAATGATGGTACAGGACAGGGACTTTTTGATCTATTGATTGAAACATTACAGCATCTTAAAATTGACCCCAAAAAATGTTTATCTGATAGCACAGATGGCGCTGCAAGCTACCATGGCCAGTATAATGGTTTACAAAGTAAAATTGCTGATGTGGCTGATCAACATGTTCATATATGGTGCTATGCCCATGTCTTGAATTTGGTGATAACTGAAACAACAAAATGTTGTGTGCCTGCAGTTTCTTTTTTCAATTTGCTCCAGAATATAGCAACTTTTGTGAAAGCACCATACAAGAAAATGGCTGTATGGATAGAAGTTGTTGGAAAACATATAGGACAAGAAAAAAATGAAACGATTAAAGCTAATTGGTGAGACCAGATGGTCAGGAAAATCCAATGCAGCAACAACTATATTTGGATGTTTTGATGATGCCGCTGTAAGTACTTTCGTAAATCTATTGACATGCTTATCAATGATACAAGATTCAGAAACGTTTGATGCAAAAACAAAACATGAAGCAAATGTTTTACTTCAAAGTCTTCTAAAGTTTGAAACCATATTGACAGCATTTACTTACTTGTATATGTTTGAAACTACAACCCCGTTATCAAGTTATCTACAGACAAGTGTTTAGATATGTTTACTGCATGGAGTTTGGTAGATTCAGCTACAACAAAGTTGAAGGAACAGACAAGAACATTTGATAACATTCACAGCAAGGCTTTGGAATTTGTAAATAAATGTAATGACAGGATTTCACAGATGAATATGGATGAAAATCAAACATTGGAAATTGATGCGTTGTAAACAGCATTGCCAGTTAAGAGGCAGAGGAAGAAGAAAAGAGTGGCAGATGAGCTTATTGATGATGAAAGAAATTCCTCAGATTCTCTAGCTGATTTTCGAGTAAATGTATTTAACCTAATAATGGATTGCATTGTCCAGTCACTAGAATCACGCTTTGTACAACACAAACAGTTGTATAAAGATTTGTCCTGCTTGGACCCAGCAAAGTTTAAAACTATTGCAGAGAAGGGCCTTGAAGGTGAAGCATTGGAAGGTATTATTAAGCTGTTTCCACAAATCAGCAAAGATCAAGTAATATTGGAATTGTTTTCTTTTGCTTCAAACTTTGATGTATTAAAGCTATTGCTTAATGATGGTGAGAATATAGATTCCAGTTGCAACAATTGTAAAATTTGCAGCACTTGCCATCGTGTGTACTAAAAATTCTGGCATCCAACAGACTTCATGACAAGGCATATGATAACCTTTATGAACTTTATAAAGTCATCTGCACACTATCAGTTACTCAAGTCCAATGTGAGAGGACATTTTCAAAGCTAAAGATCATAAAGACAAGGTTAAGAAATTTGCTGTCTGAGGAGAATTTGGAATCATATATGTTGCTATCCATTGAAAAGGAATTGTTAGATGAATTGGATGCAGAAGCAATTATTGGCAGATTCGCACAATCATCTAGCGAACACAAACAATTGCTCTTAATATAGTGGACTGCATGCAATGCTCTATTGTGCTTTTGAACTATCTGTTAATGTGTAAATTGTGCAGTAAACAATTTAAAAATATCAACCAATTACTTAAAATTAAAATAAATAAATAAAAAATTCAATGATAACATTCTGTATTTACATTTGGTATCTACTGCCAGTAATATGTACAGTACATGTACACTGTAATTACTAAGAAAGACACATTTTTTCCACAAAAATTTAATTGTACCCTTTTTTCCATATGTATTTTTTGAAAATTTTATTTATTCGTTATGAAAATTAAATGACAGCATTGTAGTTGTGGGTGGGCCCCCTTTGTCTCCTGGCAACCAATATTTTTAGACCCAGTCCGCCACTGTCAGCCAAGGTATCAAAGTCAGCATGTAATAAGAGACGCTCCTTAAAAACTGGAGATGGATTAGTGGCATACATGTTGTCCAATTAAATAATACGGTCTGATAGTTCAAATACTTTTTTACTCATTTGTTTTCTTTTATAGGCGGCATAAGATATGATATGCTCTCTTAAGTCGGCCTTCAAGGATTCCTATAGAACAGAGGCAGAGATATCGAGTGTATCGTTAATAGGTTTAAAAGCATGTATCTGGACCGACAAAAAGTTAACAAAGTCATTATCTGAGAGCATATATGTATTAAATCACCAGAGGCAACGTGATTCAGCCTTGCCACATAGCAATAAACTTATTGTCAGAGGAGTGTGATCAGAAATAATTCTGGCGTTGTAGCAACAGGAGCGGACGGCCGGAATAAAAAATGAGAGCGGAATTCTCCGACCCTCCGCTGGGTTGGAGAATTGTCGGCGTGCCGTGCGGATCGCGCCGCGCCACTCCGATGCCGGGACGCGATACTCCGCAAAGTGGGGAATCAGCGTCACTGGGACTGGCATGCTCGGCGTGGTGCCGGTTGGGGTATGCGGCGACTCGCCAGCCCGGGCCGGCACGGGTTGGAGCGCCGATTCTCCGGCCCGGATGGGCCGAGCGGCCATCAACTAAAAGCTGAGTCCCGCCGGCGCTGTTCTAACATCCTCTGAGCCGGCGGGACCTCGGCGTTGAAGGGTCTGGAGGGGTGCGGCCTGTGGGGGAGGAAGGGGGGTCCGACTCCTGGTGGGGCCTCCATAGTGGCCTGGCCTGCGATCGGGGCCCACCAATCGGTGGGCCAGCCTCTCTGTCGAGGGGCCTCCTTTCTTCCGCGCTGGCTCCTGTAGCCCTGCGCCATTTGGCATCGGGGCCGGCGCGGGGGAAGAAGGCCACTGTGCATGTGCTAATTGGCGCTGGCCCAACTGCGCATGCGCTGACCCTGCGGCGCCGGGTTTTTACGGCGGCGCCAGTACTTAGCCGCCCGATGGGAGAATCCCACCCAATCAATACGTGTGTACGGATGATGAACAGGGGAGAATTAGTTCTTCCTACTAGTTAGGTTGAAGAAACATATGGATCTGAGACTGCATTCTCCTGAAGGAATGATTTAATAATGTTAGGAGACTTTAAAGACATGTTGGATTTAGAAGTCCTACAGTGTAGAAGGAGGTCATTCAGCAATCGAGTCTGCATCCTACCTAGGCACACACCTCCGACCTACTCCCGTAACCACAAACCCCACCTAGCCCGCACACCGATGGAGACTATGGGGCAATTTCGCATGGCCAATCGCCTAACCTGCAAATCTTTGACGATGAGAGGAAACCAGAGCAGCTGGAGGAAACCCACATAGACACAGGGAGAAAGTGCAAACACCACAGATACAGTCACCCAAAGCCGTAAGTGAGCCTGGCTCCCCATGCTAACCATTTTGCCATCGTGCTGTTGCCAATCGGCACCGGAGATGCCAATAATGTTGCTTCTTTAATGAATGGAATACTATCCCACCAGCGTCACCAATAATATTGCCAAATTAAATAGATATAGAACATAGAACATAGAACATAGAACGATACAGCGCAGTACAGGCCCTTCGGCCCTCGATGTTGCACCGACATGGAGAAAAAAAAACTAAAGGCCATCTAACCTACACTATGCCCTTATCATCCATATGCTTATCCAATAAATTTTTAAATTATTTTTAGTTATTAATGGTAATATTGCTTTTCAGAGTTGCCACGTATCAAATAATAGCACCACAAGGCTTTACCGGATATCGATCTAAGACCAAACAACCAGTTGGGTTCAAAGATAGTTGATTTACAAACAAGGATTACTTTGACATGCAACATAAAGCACTATAAGTTAAACTACACCTAACAACTACAATAACCTATACTTAACTTCAGCGGAACCGGCTCTTTGCAGATGAACAAGGCTTTTGTTCGGATCTTGCGTGGCTGGGTAGAAGAAGTGGCTTCGTTTCTGCTGGGTTCATCTGTCTGGTAGCGATCATTGGTCTTGAGCTTGTCTTCTGTTCGTAATGCTACACTTGGTTTTAGGCGTAGGCCGGGGCCAAGAGTGACTGAACACATGACTGTCTCTTTTTTATCCCTCTGGGATTTCGCACTCTTTGGGGCGATCCTTAGCTTTGGACCCAATAATTCGACAGGCTTCGATCACTGCCTTCGATTTTGGCCAATAAAGAGCAGGTGCCTTGATGGCTGGTCATGTCCTCAGCAGTCATTGAACTTGGCTGTTTGGGGTTTCTTAGCAAAGGGAGTGGCGCCGGTTAGTCTGCATCTGCATCGGTTACCTGAGTACGATCCTTTTGTTCTGGGAAAATGGGCTATTAGAATGCAAACGAGCGAGAGCTTTGATCGCGTCTAGCTATCTGGGTTGCAAATACGCACACAAGCTCTAAGTGGTCTGAGTCCTGGGTTAGACATAATTCCCATGGTTCTTTACAGGTGGCCATCTGAGATGGCTGCATCCCGTCCTCTTGATCCTGAACACGAAGCGTAGTGGATCGCACTGTTGAACCCTCATCCATCCTTGGGGTGCCGGTTACCCTTGGTCAAGGACAGGTTCTGCACTATTCTGTCCTATGTTTTGGAGCATTTACCCAGGTTTTATTTACACATCATACATTCATAATCTCTAAGGGGTCACTATAAAACATTCAACTATTACACATTTAACTTATTCACACAATTGAATATCTAACTATCACTATCTGAGCTACTCTCATGCTGCTGGCAAATATAAAAAGGAACTTATGTACAATACAACAGTTTTAAACCAACGGCAGCATCACATTTCTACTTAACATATCAACGTTACAGAGGTGTACAATCTTTATTTTTATCGGTGGTTACAGTGTTTGTTGAGTTGGGTGAATTCCGAAGAAGGGGGCTGGGAGTGTATATATCGGGGAGCGGGAGGCTCATTTTCACCATTTGCGGAGTCTAAGTGTCTGGATGACACGGCAGATTATTGCAATTACCAGAAGGGCCACTACTGTATCCGAAAGGGAATACCATTTAACAATGTTTTCACACCAAGTGGGGATATCAGTGTTTATCTCTATGTGTGGTGTGGTGTCCGGGCTAGGGGTATCATGTTGTGTGGTCATGTTCAGGGCTGGTGTGGTGTGTGGTACAGAGGCTTGTAACGTGCGCAGTTGTAGGAGTCCAGCGATGATCGTAATGTAGGTCATCAGTCCTCTGTTGATCTTGGACGGAATTCTCCGCACCTGCGCGGCAACGGGAAGGCCATCGTGAACTCGGCCAAGTTTCACGATGGCCTCGGAGGCTGCTCCTCGCACCCTATTCACCCCCCCCCCCCCCCAGGGGGCTAGGAGCGGCGCTCCGTAAATCTCGGCCGCCGGGCCTTGACGCTTGCGTCAAGTCAGCGCGCCGAGAATGACGCAACGGCGGCGCCTAAGTGACGTCAGCCGCACATGCGCAGGTTGGCCGGCTCCTATGTGCCTCCTCCACTGGCCCTAGGGCTGCCAAACTGGTGCCCCTGCACGAAGCAGCCTCCATCCGCTCCCAAACCGACCCCGTGCCCACCATCCATTTCCTTATCATCGCTATGTTGGCTGCCCAGTAGCAGTTGCTGAAGTTCGGCAACGCCAGCACCCCTTCCCCTCTGTTCTTTTCGGGCATCACCTTCCTCACCCGCGGGGACTTCCCCACCCAGACAAATCCCAGGATTATTTTATCAGGCCTCTTAAAGAAGGACCTCGGGATGAAAATGGGGAAACATTGAAATATGAACAAGAATCTCAGGAGAATCGTCATCTTAACAGTCTGCACCCTCCCCGCTAGTGACAGCGGGAGCGCATCCCATCTCCGGAACCCGTCCCTCACTTGCTCCACCAACCGGGACAAGTTTAGCTTATGCAACTTGCCCCAGTCCAGTGCCACCTGTATCTCCAAGTATCTGAAGCTTTCTCCTACCAGCCTGAACGGCAACCCCTTCAGCCTACTCTCCTGCCCTCTCTCCTGAATTATGAACAACTCGCTCTTCGCCATGTTCAATTTATATCCTGAAAACTGGCCAAATTCGCTCAAGGTTTCCATGATACCGTCCATCCCCGACATTGGGTCCGAAACGTATAACAGCAGGTCATCTGCGTATAACGAGACTTTATGTTCCACTCACCCCCCCCAGACCAGTCCTTTCCAGTCCCTTGAAGCTCTCAGCGCAATTGCCAGGGGCTCTATGGCCAGCGTGAACAGCAGTGGGGAGAGAGGGCAGCCCTGTCTTGACCCGCAGTCTGAAGTAATCTGATGTTGTCCTATTCATCGTTACACTCGCCTCTGGGGCCTGATATAACAGCCTAATCCAGTCAATGAACCCCTCCCCGAACCCAAACCGTCCCAGCACCTCCCACAGATAGTCCCACTTGACCCGGTCAAAGCCTTTTCCGCATGAATAGCTACCACTATCTCTGCCTCCCTGCTCTCCAGGGGCATTATAATCACATTAGGCAGCCTTCTTAAATTTGCCACCAGTTGCCTACCCTTTACGAACCCGGTTTTGTCCTCCGGAATTACGTCCAGTACGCAGTCCTCAATTCTAGTCGCCAAGATCTTGGCCAATAACTTAGCATCTACGTTGATCAAAGATATCGGCCTATAAGACCCACAAGCTTCCAGGTCTTCACCCCGTTTCAGAATAAGCAAAATAGTGGCCTGCGACATCGTCGGCGTAATACCTCTCTGTCTCTCGCCTTGTTAAAAACCCTGACCAGCACCGGTCTCGGCAAACTTTTTATAAAACTCCACCAGATACCCATCTGGCCCCGGGGCTTTACCCGACTGTATGATCTTCAGGCCTCCTAATACCTCTTCGATCCTGACCAGGGCCCCCAATCCGTCTACCAACCCCCTACCCACTCTTGGGACGGTCAGTCCATCCAGGAATCACCTCATCCACTCCGGTCCTCTGGAGGGTTCCGAAGTGTACAGCTTACTATAAAACTCCCTAAACACCTTGTTCAGTCCAGCCGGGACCCCCACCAGATTTCCCTCCCCATCCGCTATCTTTTCTATCTCCCTAGCCGCCTCCTCATCCTTAGTTATTGCGCGAGCATTCTGCTGGCCTTCTCTCCGTGCTCATATATCGCGCCTTTTGCCTTTCTAAGCTGCTCTACGGCCTTGCCTGTAGTCAGCACCCTGAACGCGACCTGCAGACTGATGTGCCATCAATTGCACGAGAGACGAGTTGCTTTACAAAAGTTAGGCTTTAATAAACTGGAACTTAGCCCTGCGGTTGTCTACAATAAAATGGACGACAGCCGGGCGTTGGACTATTTATACCTCGGCAAGGAGGCGTGGTTAACTCAGCCTCTTGACCAATCGGTCGACCAGGGCCAATGGTAAGCCGGTGATCTGCCCCAATTGCAGACAGGTATGCAAATCATATCACCACATTCACCCCTTGCGGAGAAAGAAGCCGGGGGGGTATCAACGAGAGCCGGGGCGGGGGGGAAAAAACAGGGGGGGAGTCTGTGGTGGAGGGGGAGAAGGCCGCACACCGGCGGGTGCCAGGTCCCGGAGGGAGACCGTGTCCTGCTGACCATCGGGGTACTCCACCTACGCATACTGCGGGTTAGCGTGGAGTAACTGGACTTGTGCACCCGCACATGCTTCCGGAGCAAGATGGGTCTGGGGGTGACCAGCACGTCGGGAGAGGGGATCCGGAGGATGACTTCCTGGGGAAAACAAGAAGACGTTCATGAGGTGCCTGATTAGCTGCGGTACAGAGGAGTGAGCGGATAGAATGTAGGGCATCGGGGATAACCTCTTGCCATCGGGAAATAGGGAGATCTCTGGACCGGAGGGCCAGTAGTTCTGGTCTTCCAGATGGTACCATTCTCCCGCTCGACCTGTCCATTACCCCGGGGGTTATAGCTGGTCGTCCTGCTAGAGGCAATGCCCCTGTTGAGCGGGAATTGACGCAGCTCGTCGCTCATAAAGGAGGACCCCCGATTGCTGTGTATGTACGTGGAGTAGCCGAACAGGGAGAAGACAGAGAGGAGGGCCTTAATGACGGTCGATGTGGTCATGTCGGGGCAGGGAATGGCGAAGGGGAAGCGGGAGAATTCGTCAATTACCGCCAGGAAGGAAATGTTGCGGTTGCGGTTGAAGTCAATGCTGAGACGTTCGAAGGGGCGGGATGCTTTGATCAGGTGTGCGCGCTCAGGGCGGTAGAAGTGCTGTTTGCACTCTGTGCAGATGTGGCAGTCACGGGTTACTGTCCTGGCTTCCGCGATGGAGAAAGGCAGGTTGCGGGCCTTAATGAAATGGTAGAGGCGGGTCACCCCTGGATGGCAGAGGTCCGCGTGGAGGGAGCGGAGGCGGTCTATCTGCGCGCTGGCGCAGGTACCGCGGGACAGGGCATCAGGAGGCTCATTGAGCTTCCCAAGACTTTACAAGATCTCATAGTTGTACGTGGACAACTCGATCCGCCACCGTAAGATCTTGTCATTCTTGATCTTGCCCCTTTGTGTATTATCAAACATGAAGGCTACTGACCGTTAGTCTGTGAGGAGGGTAAACCACCTGCCAGCCAAATAGTGCCTCCAATGTCACACCGCTTCGACTATGGCCTGGGCTTCCTTTTCCACAGAGGGGTGGCGGAGTTCGGAAGCCTGGAGAGTTCTGGAGAAGAAGGCCACGAGTCTGCCCGCTTGGTTCAGGGTGGCCGCCAGAGCAACTTCTGATGCGTCGCTCTCGACCTGGAAGGGGAGGGACTCGTCGATGGCATGCATCGTGGCCTTTGCGATGTCCGCTTTGATGCGGCTAAAGGCCTGGCAGGCCTCTGTCGACGGCGGGAAGGTCGTGGTTTGAATGAGGGGACGGGCCTTGTCAGCGTAGTTGGGAACCCATTGGGCGTAGTATGCGAAGAAACCCAGGCAGCGTTTGAGGGATTTGAGGGTATTGGGGAGAGGGAGTTCCATTAGGGGGCGCATGCGTTCGGGGTCGGGGCCTATCACTCCTTTACGCACTATGTAGCCGAGGATGGCTAGACGGTCGGTGCTAAACACACACTTATCCTTATTGTATGTGAGGTTAAGAAGTTTTGCGGTTTGGAGGAATTTCTGGAGGTTGGCGTCATGGTCCTGCTGATCGTGGCGCAGATGGTGACATTATCAAGATACGGGAAGGTAGCCCGTAATCCGTACTTGTCGACCATTCGGTCCATCTCCCGTTGGAAGACCGAGACCCCATTTGTGACACCAAACGGAACCCGAAGGAAGTGGTGGAGGCGCCCATCTGCCTCAAACGCGGTGTACTTGCGGTCACTCGCGCGGATGGGGAGCTGGTGGTAAGCGGACTTAAGGTCCACAGTGGAGAAGACCTTGTATTTCGCGATATCGTTTACCATGGTGGAAATATGGGTGAGAGGATACGCGTCCAGTTGCGTAAACCGGTTGATGGTCTGGCTATAGTCGATGACCATCTGGTTTTTCTCCCCAGTCCGGACCACCAGCACTTGGGCTCGCCAGGGACTGTTGCTACCCTCGATGACCCCTTCCTTCAGCAACCTCTGGACCTCGGACCTGATGAAGGACCGGTCCTGGGCGCTGTACCGTCTACTCTGTGTCGCGACGGGTTTGCAATCGGGGGTGAGATTAGCAAACAAGGAGGGGGGGTCCACTTTGAGGGACGCGAGGCAGCAGACAGTGAGGGGGGGTATAGGGCCGCCGAATTGGAAGGTCAAGCTCTGCAGGTTGCATTGGAAGTCCAGTCCGAGGAGTGCCGGTGCGCAAAGGTCAGGGAGGACAAGGAATTTATAATTTTTAAAAACCTTCCCTTGGACCGTGAGGTCCGCGATGCAGCAGCCGGTGATGTGGACGGAGGGCGAACCTGAGGCTAACCTGATTTTGTGTTTTACAGGATGGACAGGGAGCGCGCAGAGTCTTACCTTGGCAGGGTGAACGAAGCTTTCCGTGCTCCCGGAGTCCAGCAGGCAGCCCGTCTCGTGGCCGTTGAGGTAGATGAGTGTCGTTGTTTTGGCACGCGTGCGTGGACGTGACTGGTCGAGCTGAATGGCCGCGAGCCATGGAGAAAATCCGTATTCGTCGCGTCGTCCGAGTAGATGCTGGAAGAACCTTGCGTGCCAGTTCCGGAAGGCGATGGCCAGGATCCACACGTGGAGTCGGGATCCCAAGATGGCGGCACCCAGGACCCGCACATGGAGTCAGCGCCCCAAAATGGCGGCGCCCAGGACCCGCACGTGGGGTCGGGGCTCCATAATGGCGGCGCCCAGGACCCGCACGTGGAGTCGGCACCCCAAGATGGCGGCGCCCAGGACCCGCACGCAGAGTCGGCGCCCCAAGATGGCGGCGCCCGTGGGGCCCTCGTGGTTGCTGGGGGCGGGGCTAGCGGTGCCGGTGGGCCGATTGGAGCAGCTGCGAGCGGGGGCAGTGAGGCGCACAGGCCGGGCCTGGGGGCGGCGAGCTGGGAGGAACGCGGTGCGCTGGAGGGGCCCCGGAGGAGAGAGAGAGGTGACCAGGCCATGCCCGGGGGCCCGGGGGCGGGGGGGAGTGTTGCGCGGCGGTTAGGAGGGGACCGGGTGGGCCCAGAGATGCGAGAGAGGCACGCAGGTCGGGCGCCGGGGCCCAGGGGGGAGAGAGAGGCGCGGCGACCAGGAGGGGGCCGGGAGGAGAGAGAGGCGCGCAGGCCAGGCGCGGGGGCCCGGGGGCGGGGGGGGAGAGAGTTGCGCGGCGGCTAGGAGGGGACTGGGAGGGCTCGGAGGAGGCAGAGAGGCGCACAGGCCGGGCGCAGGGGCCCGGAGGCGGGGGGGGAGTGTTGCGCGGCGGTTAGGAGGGGACCGGGAGGGCCCGGAGATGCGAGAGAGGCGCGCAGGTCGGGCGCCGGGGCCCAGGCGGGAGAGAGAGGCGCGGCGACCAGGAGGGGGCCGGGAGGAGAGAGAGAGGCGCGCAGGCCAGGCGCGGGGGCCCGGGGGCGGGGGGAGAGAGTTGCGCGGCGGCTAGGAGGGGACTGGGAGGGCCCGGAGGAGGGAGAGAGGCGCACAGTCCGGGTCGCAGGGGCCCGGGGGCAGGGGGAGAGTGTTGCGTGGCGTCCAGAGGAACCGCAGCCACCGTTTTGGCCTAGCAGACAGTGGAGATGTGGGCCTTCTTCCCGCAGCTCTTACAGAGGGCGGAGCGGGTTGGGCAGCGCGGGCGAGGGTGTTTCGCGAACCCGCAAAAGTAGCAGCCGGGACCCGCGGACTTGTCGGGGCGTCCCGCGGCACAGGCCTGAGGGAGGTCGGGAGCGGCGGATGGCGGTGGGGAAGCGTGCCAGGAGGCCCGGCTGGGGACATAGGCGCGGGCGTTTTGATCGGCGACCTCCAGGGAGGTGGAGAGAGTCCGTGCCTCAGTTAAGCTGAGGTCGTCTCTCTCCAGCATCCGCTGGCGGATAGCGGGGGACTGCATCCCAGCCACGTAAGCGTCTCTGAACAGTAGTTCCATGTGCTCCGTAGCTAAGACTGCGATGCAGGAGCAGTTCCTCCCCAGGATAGGGAGGGCCTGGTAATATTGGTTTAGTGACTCACCGGGGAGCTGTTGTCTAGTGGCCAGCAGATGTCGGGCGAATACCCTGTTGACTGGTTTAATGAATTGTCCATTCAGCTTTAGTATTGCTGCATCATAATCCTTTTCCTCCTTGATTATCGTGTAGGCTGCTATACCCACGCTGGAGTGGAGGACGTGCAGCTTCTGTGCCATGGTGGGGGGGCTGGTTGCAGATTCCAGGTATCCTTCGAGGCATGTCAGCCAATGTTGAAAACGTTCTGCAGAGTTCGGAGTTTGCGGGCTGATGCGGAGGCATTCGGGCTTGATCCAGAACTCCATCTTCAAAAATCTAGTTTATTAAATTGATGTGCCATCAATTGCACGAGAGACGAGTTGCTTTAAAAAAGTTAGGCTTTAATAAACTAGAATTTAGCCCTGTGGTTGTCTACAATAAAATGGACGACCGCCGGGCATTTGACTATTTATATCTCGGCAAGGAGGTGTGGTTAACTCAGCCTCTCGACCAATCGGTCGAGAGGCACATGACCGACCAGGGCCAATGGTAAGCCGGTGTTCTGCCCCAATGGCAGACAGGTATGCAAATCATATTACCACACAGCCTCTGTCATTTCCTGAGTAACTCTGGCCTCGGGGACCCCACATAGCTCCTGTCCATTCGTAAAGTTTCCTTAACCAGTCAGTCCGTTTCTGCCCTATCTGTCTTGTCCCTGTGAGCCCGGATTGAGATCAGCTCCCCTCTCACCACTGCCTTCAGTACCTCCCAAAGCACCACTGCTGAGACTTCTCCAGTATCATTTACCTGCATGCATCTCCTGAGTCGCTCACACACCGTCTTGTCCGCTAGCAATCCAACTTCCAGCCTCCATTGTGGGCGTTGAAAGCTATCCTTACAAATCTGTAGATCTACCCAGTGCAGAGTATGGTCCGATATGGCAATTGCCGAATATTCTGCCCCCACCATCCCGGCCAGCAAGTCCCTACTTATGACAAAGAAATCGATTTGGGAATACAAATTGTGTACATCGGAGTAGTACGAGAACTCTCTCGCCGACGGCCGGCTAAATGTCCACGGATCAGCTCCCCTCATTTGCTCCATGAACCCTCTCAGTTCCTTTACTATCGCTGGCAACCTGCCCGTTTTTGAACATGACCAATCCAGGCTCGGGTTCAGGACTGTGTTAAAGTCCTCACCCATGACCAGTTTGCACGAGTCCAAGCCAGGGATCTTCCCTAGCAACCTCCTGATAAAATCCACATCATCCCAATTAGGGGCATACACACTAACCAAGACTACTCTCACCCCTTCGAGCTTACCGCTAACCATAACAAATCTGCCGCCCCATCCGCAACTGTACCCTCCGCCTCAAATTGAACCCTTTTATTAATCAGGATCGCAACCCCCCCACTAGTCTTAGTGTCGAGCCCGAATGAAAGACCTGACTCACCCAGTCCTTCCTTCGCCTAACCTGGCCTGGCACTTTCAGGTGCGTCTCCTGCAGCATGGCAACGTCCGCCTTCAGAACCCGCAAATGCGCGAACACAACGCCCTCTTCACTGGCCCATTTCGCCCTCTAACATTCCAGGCGATCAGCCTGGTTGGGGGGCACTTCGCCCCTCCCCCCCTTTGCTGATTAGCCATCCTCTTTCCTTGGCCAGCCCCCCAGCCAGGTGTCGGGCATCCTCCGGCCCACCATCCATGACCATCTCACTGTTGCCATGTCCAATTTCCATCCTCATCAGCAAATCAACTCCTCCCCCCCCCCCCCCCCCCCCCCCCCCCCCCCCCCCCCCGCCACCCAACAACACTCTAATTTGAAGCTTATCTTAACCAGCCGAATTTTGGGGTGGCCAGTTTTATAAAGTTTCTTCATCCCAGGGTCCAGGGACAGTTCGTGTATAGCAGCATATATGTGGCAACCAAGTGTGCAAACATGTAAATAGCAAGTAGGGAAGCGACCAAAGAGTCACGGAAGGTAAAGAGTTGAGTCTACAGACTGTGGCAAAGGGCATTCTTTAAACCAAATAAGAGCAGAGAAAGGAAAACTAAGACCTGCCAAAGACAGTGAAAAGTGTAAAGAACCATTGCAGAGTACTCGAAGTGATGGAAACATGAGGTGCGTGTGGGCTGCTGCAGGGCAAGAATGGGTGGGATTCCTGGATAGGGCGGTGATCAGTGCCGTTGCTCCACTACCTGAACTTAACTGACCGGATGCATTTAGGGTCCTCAGGCAGGGTGGGGATTAGTGCCATTACTCCACTATCTGGGTGACCGAAATGAGCGGAAAGAATTTGTAACATATGTGAGATCCAACAATTGTTCCTTTAATAGCCATTAGTCAGTAAATGGCATCAGAAGAGTAACTATGACTGTATCAAGAGATTGGGTGACAGGCAGACATTAATTAAAACCATGTAGCAATAAGACAGAAAGGATTAAATAAAAGGCGGGCAGGCTCCATCAGTAAATAGGACACCCTAAATCTCATGCGGCTCCTTTTTCTCATCATCTGTATCGAAAAGCGTTGTAAAAGGGTTACCATCACGGGAGTCAGACTCAGAATCGTCACCATCTCCCGGCTGCTGTTTTTGTTCCGTGGCCACGTGGGCGGTCGTGGAATCCGAATCGTCATGTCTTACCAGTCTACAAGAGTTGTCGCGGTGCCAAAAAGGGGTTCGCTTGTCGTGAGGGGCGGTGGCAGCAAAGGGCAAATTACTGTTGTCGGGCCGAGGCGGTGGCTCTGGCTATGGAAGGGGGTATAGGGGGCCAAACATGTCCTGGTCATGGTTCCAAGGGCTGGAGTGACTGGGGCCGGGGAGGTTGTACCAGTGATCAGTGATCATGGTCAATTTAGGAAGGCTGGCGCTATCGTCTGAATCAAGCTCAAGGTGGAAAGCCGTACTTGTTGGTGGAGACAAGGTTAGGTCTGTGGACGTGGATGCGCTGGGGGAGGGTTGGACTAGGTTGTCGATGGGCGGGGCGGAAACGTCTGCTATTGCTAGGGAGATGTAGTGGGAGCTGGACTGCTTTAATATTTTCCGTGACTTGTTGGACTGCTTTGTCATAGGTGAGGGCGGTGACTGTGGGGCTTGCCAAATCGAGACCTAATAAATATTCAGTTCCTTTCATGGGCCATCCGGTCATGAGAGTGTGGGGGGTGAAACCTGTGAAACTGGATACTGTGTTCCTAATAAACATAAGAGCGAATGGGAGAACTGTGTCCCATATGGTGTTATACTGTTGTACCATTTTTCAAATGGTCGCGTTTAATGTGCGATTCATTCGTTCAACAATGCCGCTGGATTGGGGGCGATACGCTATGTGAAATTTTTGCTTGATTCCAAAAATCGTTCAGACATTTTGCATGACTGCCGGTGAAATGGGAACCTTGGTCTGACTCAATGCTGCTGGGGAGTCCCCAGCATGTAAATATCTGTTGGGTCAAAATCTTAGCTGTGGCTTTCGCTGTGTTCGTCCAGGAGGGTAATGCTTCCATCCATTTTGTAAAGGTGTTGATTATTACTGATATATATTTGAAACTATTTCTGCATGGGGGGGAGGGGACCAATGTAGTCGAGTTGTAAATTTGTCCATGGGCCATTAACAGGTCGGGTGTGTCTCAATTGTCCCTTCTTGGAGTACCTTTCAGGATTATTCTATGCACAGATTAAACAATTCTCAACATAATGCGTGACGTCTGCCTTTAAATCGGGCCACCAGCACAAAGGTCTTAAATTTTTTTTTTTTTTTTTATAAATTTAGATTACCCAATTATTTTTTCCAATTAAGGGGCAATTTAGCGTGGCCAATCCACCTACTCTGCACATTTTTGGGTTGTGGGGGCGAAACCCACGCAGACACACAAAGGTCTTAAATGGGCAATGGTATTGTCTGTCCCCTGATGTCCGTGTCCATCATGAAACTGGTAAATTATCTGGGGCGGGATTCTCCGACCCCCTGCTGGTGACTGCTTCCAAGGATGGGTTGTGAGGATAGAGGCTTCCAACATCTAGTGCTGGTTGCCAGTCACTGATGAGGACAGGAATACAATTTGGACAACATGATTTCGAATGGGCCAGGGGAGAGGGGGGCAGTGGGGTTGGAGGGAATGGGGTGGAAACATGTTCAGGGTGGCACATTTGTACAACTTAGTGTGATCATGTAATTTGGTGGCTTTGGATGGTCAAAGGAATCATCACCTTGGTGACAGTCTCTGAGCAGGATTTTCCAGTCTCCGACGTCGAAATTGCATTCAGCCGGAGAATCCCAGTTGGCTCCGAAATCAAGGACGGTGCCGCTTTTGCAATGCTCAGCCGACCCCAAAACGACGTACTCACAGAGTATACCGCACACCGTCGGGATAGCCTCAGGACCTCACCTGAGGCCCTTTTCTGATGCTCCGCCCCCGATGGACCGAGTTCCCGATGGCGTGGGACATATGACCTATTCTTTTTTTGGGAACCCGCCGCCAGAGTCGAGTGGGAGCCTTCCGTTCACAAGGGGTGGTCTGGGGGTGGCAAGACTGGTCAAAGAGGGCATTATTTGGCTGGCCATGTCCGTGCGCGGCGAGCGCCATGTTGCACAACGTGGCATTGTAGGCCGACGCCATGCGCATGCACAACCACGGACCTGGTAATTTTCCGGCCGTATCCGCAGCTAAAGCCAGGGGTTCTACACTGCGTCGCTGCTAGCACCCTACCAGACAGAGGATCGGTGCAGCTTTTGAATGCGTTTTGACGGGCATAAGGCGGCAGTGTTCCCACGCCAGCGTCAGCACTTTGTCTCCCAAACGGAGAATCCAGCCCTCTATCTCTTCCCCCTGTCCCTGCAGAGAAATGCAATCCTGGACAACCAGCAATGCTAGCTATAGCTGCTGCCACTGCAGGTGCACGGTGGCAAGAGCGCCAGGGCCAGTGCAGGAAGGATCCAACACGGAGCCTGCCCCAGAACAGCAGGGGTCAGCCAGGAATGATCCAACACGGAGCCTGCCCCAGAACAGCAGGGGTCAGCCAGGAATGATCCAACACGGAGCCTGCCCCAGAACAGCAGGGGTCAGCCAGGAATGATCCAACACGGAGCCTGCCCCAGAACAGCAGGGGTCAGCCAGGAATGATCCAACACGGAGCTTGCCCCAGAACAGCAGGGGTCAGCCAGTGAGGCTCAGCTGCCAGCTGTCAACCAGGCCGAGGAGAGGGTGCGAAGGAGGCGCCGCATCAAACCATGCTTATACCATCGGCACTTGTCCTTCGAGGAGGTGCCGGACCACATGTGCCGCTGCCGGTTCCAGCTCTCCAAGGAGACTGTGCAACAACTGTGCCAGCAACCAACATCCACTTTAACCTGGTGCAGGCCCAACAGGATCCCCAAGCTGCAGGATTTTCTGCGATTGCTGGCATGCTCCAGGTCCAGGGTTTAATGATGGCACGCATGTCACCCTCAGAGAGAGAGAGAAATACAGAACAGAACAGGCCCTTCGGCCCACGATGTTGTGCCGAACTAGGTTAATCATAGAATTTTGGACACTAAGGGCAATTTATCATGGCCAATCCACCCAACCTGCACATCTTTGGACTGTGGGAGGAAACCGGAGTACCCGGAGGAAACCCACGCACACACGGGGAGGATGTGCAGACTCCGCACAGACAGTGACCCAAGTCGAAATCGAACTTGGGACCCTGGAGCTGTGAAGCAATTGTGCTATCCACAATGTTACCGTGCTGCCCTTAAGAACAAATTAACCTACACTCCATTATTCTACCCTAATCCATGTACCTATCCAATAGCAGCTTGAAGGTCCCTAACGTTTCCGACTCAACTACTTCCACAGGCAGTGCATTCCATGTCCCCACTACTCTCTGGGTAAAGAACCTACCTCTGACATCCCCCCTCTATCTTCCACCATTTATCTTAAATTTATGTCCCCTTGTAATGGTGTGTTCCACCCGGGGAAAAAGTCTCTGACTGTCTACTCTATCTATTCCCCTGATCATCTTATAAACCTCTATCAAGTCGCCCCTAATCCTTCTCCGTTCTAAAGAGAAAAGGCCTAGCACCCTCAACCTTTCCTCGTAAGACCTCTCCATTCCAGGCAACATCCTGGTAAATCTCCTTTGCACCTTTTCCAAAGCTTCCACATCCTTCCTAAAATGAGGTGACCAGAACTGCACACAGTACTCCAAATGTGGCCTGACCAAGGTTTTGTACAGCTGCATCATCACCCCACGGCTCTTAAATTCAATCCCTCTGCTAATGAATGCTAGCACACCATAGGCCTTCTTTACAGCTCTATCCACTTGAGTGGCAACTTTCAAAGATCTATGAACATAGACCCCAAGATCTCTCTGCTCCTCCACATTGCCAAGAATCCTACCATTAACCCTGTATTCCGCATTCATATTTGTCCTTCCAAAATGGACAACCACACACTTGTCAGGGTTAAACTCCATCTGCCACTTCTCAGCCCAGCTCTGCATCCTATCTATGTCTCTTTGAAGCCGACAACAGCCCTCCTCACTATCCACAACTCCACCAATCTTCGTATCATCTGCAAATTTACTGACCCACCCTTCAACTCCCTCATCCAAGTCGTTAATGAAAATCACAAACAGCAGAGTACCCAGAACTGATCCCTGCGGTACGCCACTGATAACTGGGCTCCAGGCTGAATATTTGCCATCCACCACCACTCTCTGATAACACTCAGAGCATCGGCTTGACAAGGGATGCCCTTCACTCCCTTTGTGAAAGGTTGGCTAGTAGGTGACAAAGCCTACCCACTGAGACAGCTGAGAAGAGACCCCAGACTGAGGCGGGTAAACGTTATAATGAAACTCATTCAGCAACCAGGACCATTATTGACCAGTGCATCGGCATCCTAAAGATGTGCTTCCGCTGCCTGTACTGCCCTGGCGGGGCTTTCCAATACAACCCCAGAGGGGTGTGTGCATTGTTGTAGCCTGCTACTTCCTATATAACATAGCCCAGCAGTGGGACGGTATGCTGGATGAGGGGGAAGAATGGGAGGCCTTGTCGGACAAGGACTGTGTCCAGGATGAGCCAGGCGAGGATCTGCAGCTGGCTCGAAAGGCCACGGAACATGTGATTCAGGGTCATCGCACCAGGGGCAACCTGATTGCCTCATGAATTTCAGAATAGGAGTTCAAAGCACCAGCAGTTCCTCCACTCACTCCCTTCCGCACCCCCTCCCCCAAACCACCCCTTCGCATTTCACTCCACCTCCCCCTTTAGCCTTTCACCCCTCACCACGACCACCATTGCCCCGCCCTCCTCCAAGGATCATCTCAGCATCATCACATGATATTGTTGTGCCTTGGTTGGCTGTATCAGCGAGTCTTGTCTGCGGAACGGAGGATGATGACAATTCGCTATGTCTTGAGCTCTGGTGCTCCTTGTTGTGTGACAAAGTCTGATTCCTGTCTTTTAGATAACATACATCTGTAAGCCTGGTGACCCCTGCATGTGTGATGGGGACCCCTTTTCATGGGCCCCAAGATCTTGATGGAGGGGGCAGTGGAGGTGGTGGACGGAGATGGTGAAGGGTTTGGGCTCATTCACTGGAGATGCTGTCACACTGGGCAGTCTCACACTACTGCTTCCATGGCCTGTCTCCTTTAGGTGAGGGTGTATGCATGTGGGACATTTAAGTGTCTGAAGCACCACCAGTGGGACAAGTGTTAGAGGCGGATCGGACTGGTGGTGCAAAAGTGTTCATATTTACAATTTGCGTCCTCTTCCCCCTGACTATGTATGATCTACTACACCCATACCAACTGAAATGTCATCTATCTTTCTTATCTTTCATGCTTGATTGCTCCTTCTAGGTGTAACCCCAGACAACGCATGAGGATTGGAAGTGGCCTGCTGCGTGTCTCACTCTCTGACCTGTGATGCCCTTGCCTGTCGCCCTTTAGTGGGTCTGGGCCTGGACGGGCCCGGTCGACTTTCAGCCTGTTCGACCCACTGTCCAGCAGATGTGCCAGTGTCAGGTGGAGTGGGGGGCGGGAGATTTGGAAGGGGTGAAGTGTTCCAGTGCCAATGCCAAGATGGACCCACTAACCTCCTCCGTCGGGGTACTCAGTGCCTCCCGCGCTACTCTATGGAATGGAGGCCTCACCGTCACCTGCCATTCCTGGATGCCCGTCCTCGTCTGAACCATTGTGACAAATGCCCTCAGCTACAGAGCTGTATGACTGGGACATGTCCCTCAGTGACTGTGACATTGCCTTGGTCAGATCCCTCTATAATTGTGACATTTCCCTCTGTAGCTGGCTAAAATCAGTCAGCACCTGGCCACCGCTCTCGATACCCTCAGCCATGAGCCTTTGTGAATGGACCAAGCTCTGGAGTGCCAGCAATGTCCATGTGCGCCCAGGACATGCCTGCCTGTGGCTGGGCCCTCCTGATCTGTGCCTCTGCCATGGACAGCACAATGTGCCTGAAGCCTTGGACATCTTGACATGTGGCTTTGATTTCTTGCCCCAGGCCTTCCACCGCACACACCACCTTTTCAGTGTAGGCCTGGGCGCCAAGCATTCTCGGCAACATCTCCTGTGCCCGATGGCGATTGGATTCCTCCAGCTGGACCTTCAGGTGCTGGAATGTTACTGACACCACTGCCTGTGGATTCTGGCTCTGAATCTGCATCTGCACCAATCATGGGATCATCTTTTCCGGAGAGGTTGGCATCTGTCTTGGCAGCAGCCGTTCCCTGGGATCAGGCAGCCCTCCAACCATTGGCTCCTTTGGGAGTTCCTTCCTCCGCCTGATGTGCTGCCTGCAGCATGTGTGTGGTACTCATCAGAGGGTGACTGGTCATTAATAGTTCCCATCGAGTTGATACTCTCTACAACGGTGGATGGTGGAGGTGAAAGCAGAGCCGAGGAGTTGGTGTTCTGAGGGACTGGCTGGGAGGCTGCAATCCCGGACAGACCAGCCTCATGCAATGGGGCTCCTGGAAGACAAAAGACACAAGGTCAAATCTTGGGAAGGACTGGTCTGTGGGAGAGGATACACTCCCGTATGCTTCACCTGATGCCCGTGTCTGTGTATTTACTTGCTTATTTTATGTTTTCCCTATTATGTATTTTCTTTTAATGTATGGAATGACCTGTTTGACCTACACGCAGAACCATGGGCGAAATTCTCCCCCCCCCACGACGGGTGGGAGAATAGCGGGAGGGCCTTCCCGACTTTTTTGACGCCCTCCCGCTATTCTCCCCCCCCCCCCCGAAATCCCGACACGAATCGCTGCCGCCGTTTTTTTTACGGCCGGCAGCGATTCACAGCTGTTAGAAGGGCCGAAGTCCCAGCCCTTTACGACCTTTTTACGAACGGCAAACACACCTGGTCCTGCCGTTCGTAAAAACGTCGTGACCACCTGGAAAAAAATAACCATGGCACCGATTGGCACGGCAGTACCACGGCCGTGCCAAGGGTGCCATGGGTCCGCGATCGGTGCCCACCGATCGCGGGCAGCGGGCCCGATGCCCGCGCACTATTTGTCCTTCCGCCGCCCCGCAGTATCAATACGCGGGGCGGCTGAGGGGCAACCCGGACCGCGCATGCGCGGGTTTCGCGCAAAAACGCGATGACGTCACCCGCGCATGCGCGGGTGGAGTCTTCCCACCTGCGCATGCGCGGCTGACGTCATATGACGCGTCAGCCGGCGCTAAGTCCGACAAGCGGGCTTAACGATTTTCGTTAAGCCCGACTTGTCGGAGCCTCCGACGTCGGGCTGCTAGCCCCGACGGGGGACCAGAATCGGTCCCCCGTCGGGAAGGGGCGCGATGCCGTAAAACCCGCCCGGGTTTTACGGCAGTTTGACGATTTCTCCCGTTTTGGGAGAATTTCGCCCCATATGTTTCACTGTACCTCGGTACACTTGACAATAAATCAATCCAATCCAAACCAATCCAATACAATCTGAATTGTATTGGATTCTCACTTCATTGCAATATGCCAAACTCCATTTCAACTACTGCCCTGTCCTGGCCTCCCTTGTGAGATCCTGAGCCCTTTCTTCAAACGGGATGTGGACCCGAATCTCTGAGATGTCCGTGCCCATCTTCTGATGCTCCCTCCAATAGTGCCCAGCTTTATCCTCGGGGTACATACTGGGCATGGTTAGATACCGACATGCCAGTTTTCTGGGGTTCCTAGCTGGTGGCATGTGTGGGCAAGGTACTTGGTCAAAGAAAGCAGGATATTTGTTGGGGATTCCTGGAGGGCAGATTCTGAGGGACATGATGGCAGGTGGAGTGTTACTGGCATATAGGGATTTGGAGGCAGATGTGAGGCGTCAAGGACGGGAGTGGTGCCAGGGGAACACAGATGGTTACTCACCCGAGCGGCTCGAAGGAGGTTGTTCATCTTTCTCCTGCATTGCATGCTGGTCCTCTTGGGGAGGCTGCACTCACTGCCTCTGCCTCCTCCTCCCAGACTTTGTTCATTCTAGATGGCTGCTCTCTCCACTCTCGCCTGGGGAAAAGGGTGTCTTTCGTTTCCTCACCGGCATCCAGAATCCTGTTAATGTCGGCATGCAGGAATCTGGGAGTGAGTCTTTTGGCTGCCATCCTGTTGGCCGCAATGAGAGTATGGGCTGCGTGGGGCACTTAAAAGGTGACCCAGCTTGTCAGCTTTTCAATGGCTTTTCCGACCCCAGGGAATCAGACACCTGGATTCTGGAGTCAGGAGAGATGCATGTTGCCAACATGCTGGTCCATTAGCATACCATGAATTGCTCCTCGCCTGCGCTCCTAGTGGCAGCGTGTCCTTCTGATTCTCTGCTGGCTGAGCACTTAGATTCTAAAATGGAGAATCCCGGCCATGAGCCCAGACCTGGCAGGATGATAAAAATGAATGAAAGATTTTCATTGTCCCAGGGGCTATTACATCAGGGAATTAAGGGAGTGTTATATATCCTACCTGTAATGATAACATATCGGCCATTCACATCAGTCATAACATTTGAAGGTACAAAAGGTAAGGACTAGCGTATTAAAATTGCTGAACCCCTTGCTTTGTTTTTTTTTAATAAACAATTTTATTGAGGTAGTTTTTGGCTTTATAAACAGTTACAGACATCATCAGAAAGAAAGCAAAATAGGCAAAAATATGCAAACATCCACGTACTTTCAATGCTTCCATCGTAACATATTGCACAAGCCCGCTCCTCTCCCACCGGTACTACCCGCCATATTTTCCCCCCTACTCTACTCTACCCCCCCCCCCCCCCCCCCCACCCCTGCTGACGCTCACTCTCCCGCAAAGAAGTCAATAAATGGTTGCCACCTCTGGGCGAACCCCTGCACAGATCCCCTCAAGGCGAACTTAATTTTTTCCATACCCAGGAAACTCGACATGTCCGCAAGCCACCACTCAGTCTTCGGGGGCTTTGAGTCCCTCCACGCCAATAATATTCGTCACCGGGCTATCAGGGAAGCAAAGGCCAATTGTGAGAATTTGAATGATAAATTTGGCGCACCCACCCTTTGCGATGTCTAAAGTGATCTGCGAGTCTAAGGCGGGTTTCCTGGAGAAACACAACCTGTGCACCCAGATGTTGATGATGCTGCAAGACTTTGTTATGCTTGCTAGGTTGATTCAACCCCTTAACAAACCAACTGAAGAGCACATCCCCCAGGCTGTTATGTCTTTTTAGTTTGAGTCATATTTTCTTAGGGAAAACATAACTTCAGCCATTATCATGTCGGGGGAGTACATATTGTAAAGATAATATGGCCTATGTTGAACAATAATACTCAAACAGATTTTATAAGACAGTAAAAGACCAAACATAACTAAACAAAAAAGAGACAGAACAGAAATGCAAAAAACACAACCCCACCCCCCCAAATCATCTCCCCAAACATAATGCGTGTAGTCCCAACTCTTCTTACCTTCTACATAATACTCCTCATGAAACATAGCTTATCTACTAAGTCCCTTCGTTAACAGAGGTTGGACAACATTAACAAATCTATCAGGAAAGGCATACCAGCAATGACTATAGCTGAACAAAATCCTGACCTACATAGTGAGTGCACATAATGAAGATAAATGCATTTATAAAAAACTTGTGTGTTTCTCCATGGAAATATGGACAGTTTCATGCTCTGGTAGCGTCAGGGAGCAGCTTTCCTTGCTTGGCGGAGGATCTGGTCATGACCATGGTAGTAGTGAACCCGTATAATGAAGGGCAGTGGATTCCCGCCATCCTTAGATCTCGCTCGCAGTGATTTGTGGGCACGGTCCAAGAGAGGCCTGTCCTCCAGTTTTAGCATGTCCTGCAATAAATGTGCGACAAACTCCATAGGGTGAGGGTCTGACACCCCTCCAAATCATCATATTTTGCCTTCAATGATTGACTTTAACTGAGGGCTGATTTACTGTTGTCTGGTGGTCCACCACAATATCGCCACAGAACACTGCTGAGCACTCAAGTATGTTAAGCAATCCATTCAGCTTCTAGGCGTTATTCAACCTTGAGAGACGAGAGCCTTATTCTCAATGTTCCAAAACAAAAGCGTTATCAGTGAAATGTCCAGATACAGGTTGTTGTTCTCTGGTTCCTACGAAGGTAATTCTGCAGAGAGCAGTAGTTTTCTCTGTTTGCCTCTTTAATGTTTTTTTAAATAAATTTAGAACGCCCAATTCATTTTCTCCAATTAAGGGGCAATTTAGCGTGGCCAATCCACCTACCCTGCACATCTTTGGGTTGTGGGGGCGAAATCCACGTGGACACGGGGAGAATGTGCAAACTCCACACGGACAGTGACCCAGAGCCGGGATCGAACCTGGGACCTCGGCGCCGTGAGGCAGCAGGGCTAACCCACTGCGCCACTGTGCTGCCCTGCCTCTTTAATGTTAGCCATTGTCCTCTTTCCCCATCATGCCTGACAGCACAAACCATCTTTCCCACTCAGCAGGTGGCATCTTTAATCAATACGCAAATGCGTGGTGTGGACAAAATGCTAAAGAAAAGTTTTGAACTTTATTCCTGTAAATCTGAGAAAGAAAGTGGATGTGAACTAAAATGTGTCACTCTGGAGCAAAGGTAATTGAGGGGAGATTTGTTAGCAATGTGCAAGATTATGACAGGTTTTGCTGGTGCTACAATGTCCCAGGGAGACAGATATAAGATTTTGGGTAAGAGATGCCAGGAGAATAAGAGGAAGAACATTTTTACACAGCGTGTGGTAATGACCTGTAACTTGAAGGTGGTGAACGCAAAGACGATCAGTGATTTCAAAAGGAAATCGGATGGACACTTGAAAGAAATATACTTACATGTCCACAGGGATATAGCAGAGGAATGGGACTGACTAGATTGCTCCACGGATAGCCGGCAAAGACTCGATGGGACAAACAGCCGCAGTCTGTACTGTAAATTACTCCATGACCAAATGGGTTAATGAAAAGAAATGCTATAACCCACACACAAACATTTTGTTTCAACCTTTGTAGTGCAGAATACCTCCCTTAATCATTAACATACTCCCAGGTACCCCTGTAAATATTAATCCCTCCTCACTTCTTTTGTTCGTCCTTTGAGGTGACTATATTCACCATCTGGGATGTTTGATTGGGTTCCACTGATAGGCAGGTGACTGCTAAGGCCGATTTGCGCTGTTGGTCGTTCTGGGTGAGTGTGCTTAACACTCAATTTGGCTCTGTTTCTTTACTTAGCTCTGGAGTCGCCAGGTATCGTTAAGATACCGCCACAAGTTCAAGGTGAAGTTCAAAGCAATAAAACCATACACCAATTAGTAAGTTCAAACAACTGAGTTTATTATAATACAATTATAATAACTACCCATGCACACGCTAAAAGGATTAAGCTATTCCTACCGCTAAATAAACTAATACTTAACTCGAAGGAACTGCCGGGTCAGGGAACAAGGCCTCTTGCTCTGCTCTGGTCTGCAGACTTCAGGTTGGTATAAGTTAAAAGGGGTCAGGAGTGTCTATCTCTGGTAGCGATCGTTGTGAGACACTTACTTGCTGGCGGTTGCTGTCCGAACCTCTCTCTCTCTCTCCTTCAGGGTCTTCTTGGCAAAAGCTGGTCGAGGTGCTGGTCCACGGAGGAGGGCTGGACGAGGAGAGAGGAGGGCTGGACGAGAAGACTGAACCATGTGTGGGACCTGTCTTTTATAGGTCCCAGGGATCCGCACCCCTTTGGGCGGACTCCCTTACCTGCTTGGAATTGATTGGCTCTCAGGCTCTTTGTTTTCGAACCCTGTTGGTGCCCGAGTGTCTGGTATCCTTTACAATGTTGCAGTTGCTTCCCCATTTGTGTCCATTGTATCTGGAATTGTTCCATTAACATGCTAATTATCCCGGTGATTGCCTCATTAGTATGCGGAACGTTCGTTTCGGTGCTGTCTGCTTTCTTAGCAGACAGAATCCACACCTGCTAGGTGCAGCCTGCTGGGGCTGCAAACATTGTCCATTTTATCCTGTGTGCTTTGCGTTCCTCCATTTTGTATTTAGGGAAATGGCCAACTTCGGTGGCTACAGCGCCCAGAAGGTTCTGCAGAAAATAGAACAGAATACCGCAGAACATTGGGTTTTGGACAAGTTGCTGACTCAAGGTTTCCTTGTGTTTTCCCTCTGACTTAGACATGCAAGTGCTTTTGAAGGAGGCCGCATTGTTTTTCATTTGGTCATCCTGGCACTGAGATCAGATAGTGCATGGCTGAGAAGCTCCTCAATCTGAGATGACGCCAGGCAAAGACAAAGGTCTCCAAGCACATACTTTGCGACTTTGCTGATGTCATGTGAGAGTATCTTTAAGAAATGAGTGTTTATAAATGGGTGCATATATAAATATCTGTAGTGAGAGTACCTTTAAGAAATGGGTGTTTACTACTGCAGTGATGTCAGAGAGTGGGTAGAGCTGGGCTGTCTGTCAGCTTTTTACTTTCGTTTTAGGCTGTTTGCTGCAGTGATTGTTTTAGTTTCGTTTCAGTGTTGGAGCTGAAGCCAGACAGAGCAGGTGTACTGCTGTTCTTCCTGCCATGAAAAGACTATCTCTTGATCATTTGGTGAATTCAGAATTATGAAAGTTTTCAGTTGTGACTTTAACCTGATGTGCTTCTGATAAAGGTTTTGTTTTTAAGTCGTATGGATGTTAAAAAGGAAAGCTTAAAGGTTTACTTAGTGTTGTAGTCTTTGGGGGTTGTATTTGAATTAATGGTTGCTAAGATGTTCACTGTATGTTTTAAAAATGTTAACTTGAGTTCATAGAATAAACATTGTTTTGCTTTTAAAAAAACTTTTCCATTTCTGCTGTACCACAGCTGTAGAGTGGGCCGTGTGCTCCACATACTACAACCTAGTAAAAGTTGTGGGTCAGGTGAACACCATAATACACACTGGGGTTCTCTAAACCCTGGCCCATAACACCGATGACTCTGCTGGTTCAGGGTTGGACGTGCAAATTTGTTCTCCAATGCATGGGACAACTTTGAACACCAAAGAACACCAAAATTATGCACCAGCCTGCTCCAGGAACAGTCTAGCTCAGGCCTAAGTTTTCAGCCCATGATCAGAACCTGCCATCATGGGGCAAGTTCACTTATCTCAGCAGCACACTAACTCTAGCTGTCTTTCTTACCGAAGGGACACATGCAAGAATTGCCAAAGCGAGTGCAGCCTTCATCAAACTTTGAACATCTGTGGTAACCTGACAGAGCCTAATTGTGAGCCTGATTAAATTGGATATTTTAAATTCAAGAATTGGGCACTTTAAATCAAACTGCAGTCGAACCTCAGGCAGGCTGTTGGGAATTCTGACTTGACCAAAGTGAAATGCACAACCCACAGACAATGCCAAATACATTTCTGGAACACACCCGTCAAACACCAATCAGGAGACCATTGCTGCCTATTGATATGCACCGGTCTTTTGTCAGTAGCCAACATCGAGCCAGGCTCTTGGGCACCCAGTGTTTCTGCTATTACCTTATATGGGAACAGGTTATGTGCAGACCACACCACCAGGGATGGGCCAACTGGGGCGGGCCCAGGTTTCCTGTCAAATGGTCATCAACCGGACCATTGGGTGCCGAGACCCCCACCCGAGGCCTCATTGGCAGAAAGCCAGAGGAAATGGCAAAAGGGTGCCAAGGGAGGGGGGATAAAAACAGGCACCCGAGGCACATCAGCAGCAAAGACTCCATGCAGAGGCAATTGAGACATATGGCTGGAGGCGGAAGGAATCAGCGTGTGAGACCCACCTTCGCAACAACGTACCTGAGAGAATCAGAGAACTGTGCGCATGGCACAACCAATGTCACCTTCACAGGTAACATAATGAATCTTGGGAATCTTTAGTAAATGTTATTGGGTTAATTTAAGGATAAATATTGTTGTTAAATAAAGTTGGTTTGATTTTATACTTGTGTTGTCCTTCGTTCTTCTCGCTATAAAAGACATCTGGGTAAAACATTGATTAAAATACTGGTCGAAGTATCTGAGATTTTACAGATACAACACATCAGTCCGGGAACAAAGATGATTAAGTCTACATGACTAAGCTGAAAGTCTATTGAACAATAGTCCCGCTCACTCTGATCTACGCAAGTGAAACTTGGATTGTGTGCTGGCATCATGTCAATAAGCTCAACCACTTTCACTTGAATTGTCTTCAGAAGTTTCTGAGGAGATGGTGGAACAAAATAGTAGACACTAAGGTGCTCACCTGGACTGTCAAGCCAAATACAAGCCACACACTACAGTATAAATCTGACCCCATTTCCAGTTCCCTCCAGCTTTGACAAAGAGTCATCCAGACATGAAACGTTCCCTTCTCTCCCCACAGATGCTGCCAGACCTGCTGAGATTGTCCACTATTTTCTGTTTTTGTTTCAGATTCCAGCATCCACAGTAATTTGATTTGACCTTATTTTGCTGGGTTGCCTTAAAGGGACAATCAACGCATATATGATTTTTATTGTAGGATGTTGGTTACAGTTCAATAGATTTGAAGAAGTCTTTGTCGCAATACATAGCTCAACACTAAGTCTATAGGACTCATAACTATTTACAAATATATAGTAATGGTCCAAGCTCAGAGCTGACACCATGCTTGTTCATACACACAGCTCTGTCCAACACTAGGTTGGGCCTGGATGTGGAGATACATGCTCTATTTCATCACTGTGTGGAAGGTACTGTACTCAGTCCCATATTAACCTTTTATGTATCAGACCCCTATAATAAAATACCCTCTTCCCCATCCTCCTTATTTGCTTGAAAACTGTTAAATCCCTAATTTCCTGAAGTCCTGATGAAAAGTCATGGGCTTGAAATTATAGCTCTGTTTATTGGGCCACTGCTTGACTCATCGTATATTTCTCACATTTTCTATTTATATTGTATTTGAATGGTTAAGTCAGCAATGTAGAAGCCAGGGATAAATAATCAGACCAAGCATACTGTGATGGCATGCCCCTTTAAGAGGATGAATTTCCGGAGGGAGATGTGACCCGATCAGCCAATCGGGCTGGATCACACGAACCCTGAGCGCAGATTTTCCAGTTAGTTAGGAGTTTGGATCTTGGAATATGGTAGCCTTTATCTCACACCACTTTTATAAACCTTTATTCGTTAATCAACTTGGTGGTTGCCCGTCTGTCAGGATACTAGACATACAGAGCAGACATACTCAGCTATCCATCGTTACTATCATGCCGATTCTCACTATGAAGTGCTGTTGATGACCACACTAACTTGCATCGAAGGGCGGAACATAGAATATTAAGATATTTGGACTCAATGCAGCGGGTGCATCCCTAGCATAAGATTGAAATGAGGAAGTCCAAACTGCAAAAAACTGACTCACTCCAATAACATTCAAAAGGGAATTGGATAACCATTTCAAGGGAAAGGATTTACAGAGCTCTGCAGAAAGAGTAGCGAAGTTGGATTAATTGGATAGCTCTACCAAGAAGACAGCACAAACACCAAAGGCTGAAGAGCCTCCTTCTGTGCTGTAACATTCCATAGAATCCCTACAAAGCAGAAGGACGCCATTCAGCCCATTGAGTCTGCACCGACCCTTTGAAAGAGCACTCTACCTAGACCACTCCCCCACCTATCCCAATAACCCCACCCAACCTGCACATCTTTGGACTAAGGGAGGAAACTGGAGGAATCCCATGCAGACATGGGGACAACGTGCAAACTCCACACAGTCACCCAAAGCTGGAATTGAACCCAGGTCTCTGGTGCTGTGAGGCATCAGTGCCACCCCATGTTTAATTTAATTGAGAATGAAGAGGTTTGGGTATGCAGGGGCATATATGTTAAAGCCTCTTTTATACTACACCAATGAGTGCAGCCTTGATTCCAATGCTATTACAGATGCAGTTAGACAAATTGGCACTGCTCACTCACACTACCATGAACGTGAAATGGGAAAGCCAGTGAGCACAGCTGTATGCAGCAAGTTCAACTTGTGATCCAGAGTTTTATTTTTAAGAAGATGATTTAACAGAGCTGACAATCAATTAACAAAATGCAAATTGCAATGCACTGAGGGGTGGGTGAGGGATTTGGGGTGTGGAGTGGGGAGGGGGTAGAAAGAGAGAGAGAGAGAGAGAGATAACTCAATGCTGACACCCAATTTGCTGAAGATGATCAGGTTCCTCATATATCGGACATGAATTAAGGCCACCATGTACCTGGGTGTTCTGCATCTCCAAAATATGACTGACTAATTGGTGAGACCCACATTCTGCTGATTTCATCCAAATCTCACAAAAACACAGAAAACAAACTAACGTCAGCTTCAGGCCTTTTTTTTTATTGTAAGGAAGGAAACCTGTTTCTCTAATTGCTGGTGACTACTCTTGTAATCAATTCTTTCCCCACCAAAGTTTGGACCTCTGTTCAGAAGTAATTGCTATCATGTTTGTTTTGGTCCCTTCCTTTCAGAGCTTCTATAAAGAGTATTTTACAGCTGGGTAGGCATCCTGCTGCAGAAAGCACACAGGATCAGGCCATTCCTCCCAAAGGTATCTGCTTCTGCTTTTTAATAACACTCTGAACTAACACTAGCTTTCAAATGCATTTCCACACACAAAGCTTATTATCCCCCTGATACTTGCTGTAAGTGTAAGTAAGCAGCGAAAATGCCCAGTCAAGAACTTATACCTTATCCTTGTGTTGGAGTCGCTCCACTGCGTATTCCCCTTAGTTGTTTTGGAAGTCTGGCTCAGCGGATCATCAAATGTGAGGAGTTAGGAAACATAACACTTACATGGTCATGACACTGAAGCTTCAGGTCATTAATTTCTTTATGAGCAAGGAGACAGCAAAACCCAAAGAAGGCCAATGCCAATAAAGGCTGCTTTTATCTGCTAATTGGTCTGACCATTGACTCTTCTGTTACAATGCTTTAAACTCCTCCTCACTGCAATTGGCAAAATTTCACAATATATCATCCAGTAAAATGGTTTTGTTTACAGTCGTGTTGTCCTGTTCTTCAGACAGAAACTTAACGAGTACTAACTGGCTTCTCTTTTGCAAATTGTGGTTGTTAAAAGCTCTGGTTGTCTGTGATAATAAACGGGTTAATTGTTCATCCGCTGTGGGGAGGCCAGTATTAAACAAATCTAGCAGGGTCACTGTTAAACTGATCGAGAGGGGTCACTGACCAATCCAAAGGAGTTACTGTGGATCCAATCCAAACTTGGATTGAAACATTTCCCATTTATTCCATCATGATTCAGATATGTAGCTTTGTAGTATATTTAAACACCTTTCATAAATAGTCCAAATGAGTATCGCCAAAACATAGACAGTTTTTATTTACACAACTGTTCCACTAAAATCGCAGACTACACAGTTCCATGTAAGTCGTTTGTTTTCTGAAGTGATCGTTGAAATAAAAAGCGACCGCTGATGCTTTGAATTCGAGATCCACCCAGGAATTTTCTTTCTTTGAAGTTTCTGCCTCGAACCATGTCCCCTTCACTTCATTTTCTTCGTTCTGTGGGAGGCAGTTATTTGGCCAAGTTTGATTCCATTATTGCAATCAGTGAACTGTTAGCTCGCTGTAGAAGTGTGGTTCAAATGTGAATCTAAAGAGGAATGAGGCTGAACCTTTGGGTCACTAATTACTTTGAGCATGGAGACAGCAGGAATTATGTCTGTGCCAATTAAGCTCTTTTTCATCTACTAATTGCTTTGAGCATTGAATCTTCCATTATGATACATATATCCTCTCCTCTATGCAATTAATAAAATTCCACAATTCATCTTACAGTGAAATACTTTTTTTTAATATACCTTTGATTTCCTATTCTTTGGATCGGGGGTTAAGTCTTGGTAGGCTGTTTGACTGCAGAGACATCAGTCAAATCTGACCCTATCCTTAGTCAACAGCCATAAGTGTAGATTTTAGGGTAAAGGGTTTTTTTTAGTTCGTTCATGGGATGTGGGCGACACAGGCTGAGCCAGCAGTTATTGCCCATCCCTAATTGTTCTTGTTACTGTGAGTCTGTAGTCACATCGAGGCAAGACCAGTTACGGATGGAAGATTTCCTTTCCGAAAGGACATTAGTGAACCAGATGATAATCTGCAATGCTTTCATGGTCTTCATTGGACTTTTTTTATTAAATTCCAAATTTTTATTGAATTCATATTTCACCATCTGCTTACTAGCCCAGTGACAGTACCACTATTCCACCGCTTCCCCCAAAGCTATCTGATAGCATATGGGCCAGGAACCCTGATTGATTTTGCCCGCTCCTAGCTTGGGAATACCAAGGTCAATGGCTGAGGCTGTTGCCATGGCGACGACCAAGCTGTCTATAAATTCACACAGGTACAAATATCGCTACTCAGGCACATGACGTATTTAAGTTTTGTTTTGTCCTCTGTTGAAAGAAGGAGCAGCAGCTTCAGTAATGCACAGTTATAACTCATTCCTACACTGCTTGTAAATCTCAGTTGACTTTCCAAAGTGCACCTTGTGGTGATCATGTCTACAGCAGATTCTACCACGGAGGTCACCTCTCCCAAATGATCTCCTTCAAAGTAGTCAACTTGATCTTGCAAATGGTTCCACGCCTCTAAATGACTGACAAATGATTGCAAAGTACTGGCATGTCATCTGAAGGCTATGTTGACAGAGAGAAATCAGGGGAAGTGGCCCTAACAGCCGTGCAACACTTCAGTCTTGACCTGCATGTGGTGTACTTTAAACAAAGTCCCTTTTTGTTAACAGAGAGCTAAACATATGGAGCTCTGGTCTGGCTTCTGATTGTTCCCAGGGAGGCCTTTTATGAAATTTTTAATTATACCCTGTAGCATTCCTTTATTATCATTATTGCACTCTAGTTGACAAAACATTACAGCCACAATCATTCAAGCTTTGTGATCTTACTTTTCAAACTGAATTCATATTCATCAGCAACTATATCCGGATTGTTCCCCATGTATAAATTTTACTGCCTGTGGTGCAAGCATGACAGGCAGCTAACGGGTGGAATTCCTGAGAAGATATTCACTTAGTTATTTGTTAAACCTGATATTAACCCAGGTGCAGGCAGGCCTGTCAACATTCAACATACACAATGGGTTAACTGTGCAGCCAAGCATGTCACCTCTGGGATTTGTGGGATGGGGTTGGGGGCTGTCCCCAAATCAAAGGTACAATGCCTGATCAAGGGACTTGGCATTGGGAAAGGGGAGACTGCTGATAGACAGCCCCTTGCCCTTGCTGCTGTCCCACTGACAGCCCTCTCCAACCTCCTATCCTCCCACCAGTCTCTCCTACCTCTGGCCTGGGTCGCTCTACGATCTTGGGACACTGTGCAAAGGTTCACCACCTCCACTGTGGGGTTGCTGAACACAAGATTTGCCAGCCTCTGATTTGCTGGCAGCTCTCAATAGGGGAGAAATGCACCTGGGTCTTAATTCCAGGGAAGGCCCACTACTGACCACACCGCTGCCCGATTGGTTTGCAGTTTGCCTTGCCTTCCAGAAAGAGGCAATGCGAATCTCTTACCAGCTCTCCAGCTGGCAGACAAGGTCCCCAGCACCTTAAACAAGGTTCCACCCAATATCTCCTTGACACTTTTATTTTCTAAACTGCTAAACTCACTTGTAACGAATACCCAAGCCAACTGGAAATCTAATATAACATTATCACTGCTTTAAAAAATAGGTGATAACTTAAAATCTGAGTATATGCTTACAATATGTCGGGGTAGAACTTGCCCCTGCGTAGAAAATGACTGCACAGAAATCACGGGTAACACAGTGGTTAGTACTGTTGCTTCATAGCTCCAGAGTCCCAGGTTCGATTCCCAGCTTGGGTCACTGTCTGTGCGGAGTCTGCACGCTCTCCCTGTGTCTACGTGGGTTTCCTCCGGGTGCTCCGGTTTCCTCCCACAGTCCAAGATGTGCAGGATAGGCGGATTGGCCATGCTAAATTGCCCTTAGTGTCCAAAAAAGGTTAGGTGGGGTAACTGGGTTACGGGATAGGGTGGAAGTTTGGACTTAAGTAGGGTGCTCTTTCCAAGGGCTGGTGCAGACTCGATGGGCTGAATGGCCTCCTTATGCACTGTAAATTCTATGACAACCTGGAAAGTGGGCTAACTAATGGTGATTGTTCTGCAGAACTGACGGCCCTAATCTTAATTCCCACTCTCTCCCAATATCCGTTTATTCCCTTTACATTGAAAAGGGTTTTGGTTTATTGGATTTTGAATTGAATTGGAACAGCTACTAAGGGGGATTCATTAAGAGTTATATACATAAATTACTGTAGCTGTTGTGTGCTTTTTCATGTTTGTAATTGCTAACAAATTCTTGACAAGCGTTTTATGTATTATAACTACATTCTTATAATAAACTTTGTTTTGATAAGAGTGCCAAGAAAGTTGAAGTGAAGGCTCTTGTGCTCATCCCAACCAAATTCAACATAAAAGTTATAGGTCAGGTGAGCTTCATAATACACTTTGGATTTTCTAAGCCCTGGCCCATAACACCCTTATTCAAAAGCTCTCATTCCCCATAAGCATTCCGATTTAATTGACTCAGTCGCTCTAAGTATTTGTAGGATCAAAATCCCCTCCAACTGGACTTTTATTAAATATAAAATCCCAAAAGCGTCATGGACATAAGCATTGCAAAAAAAGAGGCCATATCTCAAATGGACCTTAAGGGGTTAATCTTCGAAACATATTCGGCGGCATTCTCCATTTCTGAGACTAAGTGTTGATGCCAATGCAGAATTCGTGAACAGTAAAACTGCCGCCACACCTGGACCGATTCTGCTCCTATTAAGAGGCTAGCACTGCCGTCATGTGGAACACAGTCAATTCTAACGCGAAACTGCCGGATTCGCTAGTTCTGTGATTGACACTCAGGACGCTGACAAGCTGCAGTCGCATATAAACACGGGGACTCCTCACACACGGCACAGGCTTGGAGGGCCGAAGGGCCTGTTCCCGTGCTGTACTTTTCTTTGTTCTTTGTACACACCATCCCAGATAACAAGATGGTAGCGAGAAGAGCAGCTCCACGCTTCACCGATGTCGAGTTGGAGACACGCCTGGATGCCATGGAGGATGACCCGATAGCTGGCCCCTGAAGGAGGCTGCCAGCGCCGCTGTTCACCATGCCTGGGTGCAAGTGGCAGAGGCAGTCACCACCAAGGGCAACGTAGACCGGCCTGGCCAACAGTGCCACAAAAGACTGCAGAGCCTCCTCAGGGCGGCTAGGGTGAGTAGGCAGCACTGTGCCCCTCGCACTAACCCCTGTCCCACACACCCATAATCCTACCCCCCCCCCCCAACCCAGAGTGTGGCCGAAACCCCACTCTGCCACACATGCCAGTACCCATACGGGCCGCCATGGCAAGAGCCCTGGCCACTGATGCCACCAGCTGCCGACCCCCTGGGCTGCATGAGTCGAACAATCTAACACTGTTGTTTCGTGTTCCCCCACCCCTCTCCAGGAGAAGGCCGCAGACAACCGCCAGGAGTGGGAGAAGACAGGAGCGGGACCGCCGGACCTGCGGTCCTTCACCATGGCTTAGCAAACAGCCCTGGACGTGGGCGGCGGCACGGAGACAAGAGGCCGCAGAGGTGGAGCTCAGCTGTGTGAGAAAGTGAGACTCTGCTTAGTTGCGGTTCCCCATGACACATATGCCAACACCCCCCAACACCACCCTCACCCCAACACCACCCTCACCCCCACACCACCACTCCCCACTTGCCCACCACCACTCCACCCCCCCCCCCCCCCCCCCCCCCGCCGGGCCGTGGTCTAATCAATGCGTCTTGCCTTGTATCTTACAGTACCTGCTGTTGATGGGGAGGTCCATCTGATGCCCCCCCCCCCGTCAGTGCCACAGCTGGAGTCCTCCGGTGAGCCAATCAGCGAGGAGGAGAGCAGCTAAGACACCAACCTTCCACCCAAGACTCAGGAGACCCCAGAACTTGGATTGGAGGATGATAGTGATTTTCCGTCACAGCTGTCTCCAACACCCTCCACCATCCCAGAGACACTCACCGCGGTCGGGCATGTTCGTGAAGAGACTGGTCACCACTCTGCTGCAGAAGGTGGAGGTAGGAACACCCGAGGGGGGCAGATGGTCAAAGGTCAGGCCTACCCGAGGAATTAGCTGTCGTCCAGATGGATCTTGGGTTTCTGGAACAGAGAGTCCCATCTATAGTAGAGATACAGTTGCAGAGCCAGGGGCTACATGAAGTGTTGTCGGTGAGCATCCAGCATCAGCAGGTGCAGTTGGAAGAGTCCAATCGCGTGCACAGCAGGAGGTGGTGCCGACAATACGTGCCACTCAGGCCTACACCACATGGGTGCATCCGTGGTGGAGGCATTGGGGACAACTGTTTTGGCTATGGATCAGCATGTCCAAGGCCTGTGGCATTCTGTGCAGGCACAGGCCGAGGCCCAGGGTAGGGTTATGGTCTCACAGCCGGCCATGTCCCAGAGCCACCTGAAAATTGCAGCGCCGCTCCTGAGAGTGGCCCAGTCACAGCAGGTCATGGCGGGGAACTTCAGCGGCATTGCCCAGGCGCTGGCTGATGTGTGGGGTGGGAGGGTCGGTGAACCCATAAGGCCGGTGTGACTCTGCAGAACCAGGGTCCAAGGTGTGTGGTCAGTGGGTGGGCAGCAGGATGGCTGCCGGGAATGGCGGCCCATGCCTGGGCACTGCCCCAGGCCCATGGGAGGTCATCCTGACCCCTCGTCTCATCCCCGTGTCCGTCCCCGCTCCCCCAGCCCTGGCCAGGCCCTCCTAAAACTCCAGCCAGTGTTCGGCCCGACAGCCCACAGTTGCCCCTCTCTGTGTCCTACCACCCCTCTCTAAATGCACAAGTGAACCGCGCCATCGGATACTCGGCCGATCAGAGGAGGAGAGTTGCAGAAGCCCAGGAGAATACCATGTTGGGTCCGTTAATGATATGCAAACAGTGTCTATAGTACTTCCGTTCTGGTACGCATTGACGCTGCGGTCAAGATGACGGAGAATCAGATTTGGCATCAAATCGGCGCCTGCCGCAATTTTGGCCTTGGAATCTTTTCTCCGCCCAATGACATTTTGCGATTTCGGCGTTGGCAAAGGAGAATCATGCGCATTGGTATTGAAACCAAGTCGCTACTATGTAAAGCCATTGGGACTTTACCACCTCAAAGACAAAACAGTGGCCACCAAGCAACCCAATTAAAGAAACTGGGAGAGCTGGTGACCCCAGACAACAGTCATTATACCAACAAACATCAACAACTGCTGAGGAGAAATGGACTTTGGCACACAAATATCAACTTGGGAGACAGTGACATCACACCTGAATAGGATCAGACATGGAAATGACGTCACGGTGAATGATTTGGCACTGCAGTCACAAAAGAGAATGGGAAATGGTCAACCTGAACCACAGACCTACAGCTCCAACTAGCAGGACCACCAATTGGTGAAGTTGTAAGAATCAGCCAGATCCGAGAGATATTGGGACTGAGGTTTAAAGATAGGTTAAGGGTAGCAACTAAATCCTGAAGCCGTTTGAGTTGACGTTTATGGAGAGAAATGGTTTTTATATCTAACCTTCTATGTGCCTCAGGATTTGGTAAAAATAGAAAGGATTTAAAAAGCTGCAGAAGCTGCAATTCACAGAATCAAGCAGGACAAGGAAGCCATTCAACTAATTGCGCTATTGGCCAAACAGAATACTTGAAAGTAAACGAGAAAATCCATCAGTTGCTGAGGAATGACTTTGGTTATTCTTTCATGAGATATGGGCATTGCTGCCAAGACTAACATTCGTTGCTCAACCCCTAATGCCCTTGAAAATGTAGTGACAGTTGCCTTCTTGAAAACTCCTCAGTCCATGTAGTACAGGTACACCAAGAGTGCTGTTAGGGAGAGAATTCCAGGACCTTAATCCAGTGAGCCAGTGAAGGAACAGTGATAAAGGGCAAGATATACCAACCATGCTGCACCCGAAACGTAGCGTGCTGCGGTGCAACACGGCCGGTAACTGACCGGAGACCCCGCCCCTGTGACCTACCCGGCTCGCCACACCTCATGGGACTCCCAAGGCATTAAACGGGAATTCAAGTGCATAATGGGCCCAGCATTCCCCCCTGAGGCCCCGTATCTAACCGGAGTCATGTTAGATAGCGCTGTGTTCTCGGCACTGCGCGTGCCAGGAAACACATGGCTAAACGCTCTTGCTATGGGACATAGTTCCTAATGGTTAAATCGCTGCCAATAGTTTACAAGTAAGGATGCTGTATGACTAGGAGGTGAATTGTAATTGGTGGTGTTCCCATATCTCTGCTGCCCTTGTCCTTCCAGGTGGTAGAGGTCATGGGCGGGATTCTCCCTTCTGGGGACTAAGTCCCTACGCCGGAGGGAAAACCGGTGCCAACCACTCCGATATCAACAGCCCCCGAAAGTGAGGAATTCTCCAAATTTTTGGGGGCTAGGTTGACAACGGAGGGGTTGGCGCCGCTCCAGACAGCGCCAAAGGCACATGCGCGGAACAGCCGTCACTACCTCGCGTATGCGCCGACCAGCCGGCGTATTTCCGCGGAGGAAAGAAGTCCCACCACAGAAAAAGCCCGCCTGCAGATCGGTTGGCCCCGATTGTGGGCCAGGCCACCATGGGGGCCACCCCAGGTTCGGATCCCCCCCACACACCCCTGAGGACCGCCCCCGCACACTTACCTGCCAGGTCCCGCCATGCGTGAGGTGAGTAATTCACGCCGGCGGGACTGGGCAAAACTGGATGGCCGCTCAGCCCATCGGGGCCCGGAAAATCACTGGGGAGGCCGCTGTCAATGGCCGCTGGCCGGAGGAATAGGGCAGCCAGCTTCGGGGCAGGATTCGCGCCTCCCCCCCGGGGATTCTCCGACCCAGCGGGGGGTCGGAGAATCCTGGCCCATGTGTTTTTAAGGAGCGGTCAGAGGAGCCTTGATAAGTTGCTGCAGTGCATTTTATACATGGTACACACTGCATTGGTGGTCGAGGAAGTGAATGTTTAAATTGATAGATGGGATGCCAATCAAGCAGGCTGTTTTATCCTGAATAATGTTGAGCTTCTTGTGTGTTTTTGAACCACACTCACCCAGGCAAATGCAGAGTATTCCATCGCTATCCTGACTTGTATCCTGTAGATGGTGGACAGGCGTTGAGGAGTCAGGAAGTGAGTCAATCGTTGCAAAATTCCCAGGGTGGGATTCTCCGACCCCCCACCTTGGTTGGAGAATCGCCAGGGGGCGGAATGAATCCCGCCCCGCCGTTCCGACGCCGGCTGCCGAATTCTCCGGACTGGTTTTTTGGCAGGGGGCGCGGATTGCGCTGCGCCGGTGGGGGGCCGTTGGCAGTGGCCCCCCGGCAATTCTCCGGGCCCCGATGTGCCGAGCGGCCACCCATTTGCGGACTGTGCTGCCGGTGTGAAATAGACATGGTCCATCCCTGCAGGACCTGGCTTGGAGGGCAGCTTGCAGAGTCCTCTCGAGGCGCGGGGGGGGGGGGGATCCGGCCCCGTGGGGGGCCCCCACAGTGGCTTGGCCCGTGATCGGGGCCCACTGATCTGCGGACGGGCCCCCACAGCGGCCTGGCCTGCGATCGGGGCCCACTGATCTGAAGATCTGCCTGTGCCGTGGGGGCACTCTTTCCCTACACGCCAGCCTCTGTAAGGCTGCGCCATGGCCTGCGCGGAGAGGAAACCCCCTGTGCATGCGCAGCAAACACGCCGGCGGTTCTGCTCATGTGGCAACTCGTGCCGGCCCGCGGCGGCCCTTTGGCGTCGGTTGACACGGCGCCAACCTCTCCAGCGCCGGCCTTGCCCCCGTAAATGCGGAGGATTCCGCAATTTCCGGGTGGCCCAACGCCGGAGTGGTTTGCGCCGCTCTTGGTGCCGGTATGGGCCGCCTGCCAATTGCGAGAGAGTCCCGCCCCCAGTCTTTGACCTCCGCGTGTAGCGTTAGTATGTTTATCGTTGGTTTAGTTCAGTTTCTGATCAATGATAAACCTTGAATGTTAATAGTGGGTGACTCAACAATTGTAATGCCAATTGAATATCAAGGGAAATGGTTAGGTTTTTTCTTGTTAGAGATGATCATTGCCTGTCATTTGTGTGGCATGACTGTTACTTGCCACCTATCAGCGAATTCTGAATGTTTTCCAGATCTCGCTGTATATGAACATGGAATTGCTGCAGTATTCCCGACATTGTGAATGATGCTACACATCCCCACTTCTAACCTTGTGATGGATGGAGGGTCAGTGATGAAGAAGCTGAAGATAATTGGACACTATCCCGACGGACTCCTGCAGTGATGACCTTGGATGTGATGATTGGCCTCCAACAACCACAGCCATTTTCCTTTGTGCTAGGTAGGACACCAACCAGTGGAGTCTTTCCCCTGAGTCCCATTTTGCCACGCTCCTTGATGCCACATTCGGTGGCATGCTGCCTTTTGCCAAGGGCAGTCACTCTCACCTTCTTTCTTAAGTCAGCCCTTTTGGCCATGTTGGGCTAAGGTTGTAATGAGGTCAGGATCTGAGTGGAACCCAACTGAGTGCCAGTGTGAGGTTTGATAGTTTAGTGTCAGATCTCCGGGTCAGCATTCTACAAGGAGGCCTTCAGGAGACGCGACAACGCAAAATTGCTGAGCAAAAACTTATAGCTAAGTTCCGCACGCATGAATGCGGACTCAACCGGGATCTGGGATTCATGTCGCATTACATTCGGCCCCCACCAACAAGCCTGGACTTGCAGAGGCCTACCGACTGAACTGGCTTGGGACAATTCACACCTCTTTAACCTGGAGTTACCTCTCTCTCTGCATCTTTGATGATTTGATTGCCTGCAGGTGCTCGCATTCCGGGGCATCTCTGACTGTGTCTATATAAACATTTCTGGAACAAGCCTTTCCATTCACCTGAAGAAGGAGCCGTGCTCCGAAAGCTCGTGTTTGAAACAAACCTGTTGGACTTTAACCTGGTGTTGTAAGACTTCTTACTGTGCTCACCCCAGTCCAACGCCGGCATCTCCACATCATGGCTACCATTGACACCGCAAACTGCCGGCTCAAAGTGGAGAGGATCTCCAGGAAGATCGCGCATATAGACACTGACATTCAGTTTCTACAAAGATGCAAAAAAGCAGACAAGATCCCGAAAGGACTACAGATCAAAAACCCACTCAAGTCGACTTACAACACAGACTACGCTGAAAGACTCTGCCACCGCACCTCTGTCACACTCCTCAAACACCTCGTACACCAACTCTACAGCAGTCGACGCAACCTGGAAACCAAGAGAGAGGCCATATTCTCAACTTGCGCTCAGGACACAGCAGACCAGCTGCGGAACACCGCCAAACAGATTAGACAGCAATACTATGCCACCTACATGCACACCAAGAACAGGAAGCTTGAGAAACTTGGCATCACCACCAGCAGCAATCAAGCTTCTCCCGGTACAACAGTCGAAAACAATACAGGGAAATCCATTGTCAACTTGTCAGACTACACCCTTCAACCAGACGAAATCGAAGTCCTCAGCAGAGGGCTCAATTTCTGCACCACCACCAAAATGGACCCCATCAGTCTCGCGGCAGATACGGAGGAATTCATCAGGCGAATGAGGCTCCGGGAATTCTTCCACAGACCCCAAGAGGCCGACAGCGAACCCAGGGACACGACCAATGAACCGGAACAGCAGACCGCGAGATCTGCAGTGCAGCAACCGAAAAGGAAAGAGTCAAATTGGACCCCTCCGGAAGGCCGCTGCCCTAGACTCGACATGTATGCTCAAGCCGTCAGAAGTCGTGTCAATGCCAGATTCATCACTCGCAATCACAAGGCAGCCTCAAACGTCACCCAAGCACAACGCAACGCCATCCGCACTCTCAAGACCAACCGCAACATCGTCATCAAACCAGCAGACAAAGGAGGGGCCACCGTCATACTGAACAGAACAGACTACTGCAAAGAAGTATACCGACAACTCGACAACCAGGAACACTACAGGCAGTTACCCGCAGATCCAACCAAGGAACACATCCGCCAACTCAGCAGACTGATCAAGACCTTAGATCCAGACCTTCAGAACACCCTACGTGCTCTCATCCCACGTAATCCCCGCATTGGAGATCTCTACTGCCTCCCGAAAATACACAAGGCCAACACACCAGGCCGTCCTATCGTTTCAGGCAATGGGACCCTGTGTGAGAACCTCTCTGGCCACATCGAGGGCATCTTGAAACCCATCGTACAAGGTACACCCAGCTTCTGTCGCGACACGACGGACTTCCTACAGAAACTCAGCACCCATGGACCAGTTGAACCAGGAACATTCCTCGTCACAATGGATGTCTCGGCACTCTACACCAGCATCCCCCATGATGACGGCATTGCTGCAACAGCCTCAGTCCTCAACACCGACAACTGCCAATCTCCAGACGCAATTCTGCAACTCATCCGTTTCATTCTAGACCACAACGTCTTCACCTTCGACAACAAATTCTTTATCCAGACGCACGGAACAGCCATGGGGACCAAATTTGCACCTCCAATATGCCAACATCTTCATGCACAAGTTTGAACAGGAATTCCTCACCACACAGGACTTTCAACCGATGCTATACACCAGATACATCGATGACATTTTTTTCCTTTGGACCCACGGCGAGACATCACTGAAACGACTACACGATGACATCAATAAGTTCCATCCCACCATCAAACTCACCATGGACTATTCTCCAAATTCAGTTCCATTCTTGGACACACTCGTCTCCATCAAGGACGGTCACCTCAGCACCTCGCTTTACCGCAAGCCCACAGATAATCTCACGATGCTCCACTTCTCCAGCTTTCACCCGAAACACATTAAAGAAGCCATCCCCTATGGACAAGCCCTCCGTATACACAGGATCTGCTCAGACAAGGAGGAGCGCAACAGACACCTACAGATGCTGAAAGATGCCCTCGTACGAACGGGATATGGCGCTCGACTCATTGATCGACAGTTCCACCGCGCCACAGCAAAAAACCGCACCGACCTCCTCAGAAGACAAACACGGGACACCACTGACAGAGTACCCTTCGTCGTCCAGTACTTTCCTGGGGCGGAGAAACTACGACATCTTCTTCGCAGCCTCCAACACATCATCAGCGAGGATGGACATCTTGCCAAGGTCATCCCCGCACCCCCACTACTGGCCTTCAAACAACCGCGCAACCTCAAACAAACCATTGTTTGCAGCAAATTACCCAGCCTTCAGAACAGCAACCACAACACCACAAAACCCTGCCAGGGTAATCTCTGCAAGACATGCCAGATCATCGACATGGACACCACCATTACACGTGGAAACACCACCCACCAGGTACGCGGCGCATACTCGTGCGACTCGACCAATGTAGTCTACCTCATACGCTGCAGGAAAGGATGTCCCGAAGCGTGGTACATTGGCGAGACCATGCAGACACTGCGACAACGAATAAACGGGCATCGTGCGACTATCAACAGGCAGGACTGTTCCCTTCCAGTTGGGGAACACTTCAGCAGTCAAGGACATTCAGCCTCTGATCTCCGGGTCAGCATTCTACAAGGAGGCCTTCAGGAGACGCGACAACGCAAAATTGCTGAGCAAAAACTTATAGCTAAGTTCCGCACGCATGAATGCGGACTCAACCGGGATCTGGGATTCATGTCGCATTACATTCGGCCCCCACCAACAAGCCTGGACTTGCAGAGGCCTACCGACTAAACTGGCTTGGGACAATTCACACCTCTTTAACCTGGAGTTACCTCTCTCTCTGCATCTTTGATGATTTGATTGCCTGCAGGTGCTCGCATTCCGGGGCATCTCTGACTGTGTCTATATAAACATTTCTGGAACAAGCCTTTCCATTCACCTGAAGAAGGAGCCGTGCTCCGAAAGCTCGTGTTTGAAACAAACCTGTTGGACTTTAACCTGGTGTTGTAAGACTTCTTACTGTACTTAATAGCACAGTTGACAACCCCTTCCATCACTTTTTTTCTTATAAATTTAGAGTACCCAATTCTTTTTTTCCAATTAAACGGCAGTTTAGCGTGGCCAATCCACCTACCCTGCACATCTTTGGGTTGTGGGGGTGAGAACCATGTAGACATGGGAGCCCCTTCCATCACTTTACTCATTACTGAAAGTAGGCTGATGGGGTGGTAATTAGTTGAATTGGAATTTTCCTGCATTTTGTGGATAGGAAAAACCTGGACAATTTTCCACATTATCAGATTATCAGTGTTGTAGCAGTACTGGAGCACCTTAGCGAGGGGTGCAGCTAGCTCTGGAGCACAGTTCTTCACTTCTATTGCCCAAATGTTGTCAGGGTCCATAGTGTTTGCAGCATCCAGTGCCTTCCACCATTTCTCGATAGCACGTGGGGTGAATTGAATTGGCTGAAGACTGACATCTGTGACACTGCAGACCTGAGGAAAAGGCCGAGGTGGATCATCCACTCAGCACTTCAGACAAAAATGGTTGCAAATGTTTCAGCGTTGTCTTTTGCACTGATATGCTGACCTCCCCCACCATTGAGGATGGGGATATTTGTGAAGCCTTCTCTTCCTATTAGTTGTTTAATTGTCTCCCACCATTCACAACTCGGTGTGACAGAAGCGCAGAGCTTTGATCTGATTTGTTGGTTGTGAGGTTGCTTACCTCTATCTATCTACCGCATGCTGTTTTTGCTGTTTGTAGTCCTCTGTTGCAGCCTCACCAGGTTGCCAGCTCATTTTTAGGTATGCTCTCCAAACTCTTTATTGAACCAGGCTTGATCCCTTGGTCTGATGCTGTTGGTAGAGTGGGGGATATGCCATAAGCTTACAGATTGTGGTTGAGTACAATTCTGCTACATAGATCATAGAATTTACAATGCAGAAGGAGGCTATTTGGCCCATCGATTTTGCACAAGCCCTTGGAAAGAGCACCCTACAAAACCCTATCCCTGTAACCCCACCTAACTTTTTTGGACACTCACAGGAAATCTTTGGACTGTGGGAGGAAACCGGAGCACCCGGAGGAAACCCACACAGACACAGGGAGAACTTGCAGGCACCAGGGAAGCAACATACCATCCTGGAGTCTCTTTCACGTCCACAGAAGCGCCTATCTGTGCCCCTGACTATAGAGTCCCCTATGACTATTGCTCTTCTGCGCTTTGACCCTCCCTGCTGAACATCAGAGCCAGCCATTGTGCCACTGCTCTGGCTGCTGCTGTTTTCCCCTGATAGTCTATTCCTCCCAACAGTATTCAAAGCAGCATACCTGTTCAAGAGGGGGACAACCACAGGGGATTCCTGCACTGACTGTCTGCCCCTTCTGGTGGTCACCCATCTCTCTGCCTGCACCTTGAGTGTGATCACATCTATATAACTGCTATCTATGACGCTTTCCGCCACCTACATGCTCCTAAGTGCATCCAACTGCTGCTCCAACCGAACCATGTGGTCTGTGAGGATCCCCAGTTGGGTGCACTTTCTGAAGATGTAGCCACCCGGGATGCTGGAAGCCTCCTGGACCTGCCATATCTCACAGTCAGAGCACAGTACCCCTCTAATTGACATTGCGTTAACTTAGAAATAAACTAAAATGAAAAAAAATTTTTTTTTAAAGTTACTGTTAACTATATGTTCCCTATAGATTTCTACTATAAATGTAAATGCTAAATACAGTACTCTCCGGTCTCTGGCTAAGATACCCCTCTAAATTATGATTTTGTTCCCTCATCTAAATCATTAATATATATTGTGAGTACCTGTGATCCCAGCACTGATCCCTGCGGGACCCCACTAATCACTGCCTGCCATTTGGAGAAAGACGCGTTTATTCCTATTCTTTATTTCCTATCTGCCAACCAATTTTCTATCCATACCAATGCATTACCCCCAATCCCATGAGCTTTAATTTGAGAGGCTAATATCTTTTGGGGGACCTTTGTCGAAAGCCCTTCTGAAAATCCAAATAAATCACATCCACTGACTCACCCTCATCAACTCGACGAGTTACATCCTTGGAGAATTTCAGTAGATTTGTCACAGATGATTTCCCTTTTGTAAATCCATGCTGACTCTGTCCAATGAGGCCATTATTTTCCAAGTGCTCTGCTATCAAATCTTTTACAATGGACTCTAGCATTTTCCTGACTATCGACGTCAGCCTGACTACACTATAATTCTCTGTTTTCTCTCTCCCTCTCTTTTTTTTTTAATGTCTATTTATTAGGATTTTCAATCTTTTACAAACAATCAACAACACATGGCGGTGTCTCTCTTTATCCTTGGGGAGTTTTGCACTCTTTTGGGTGGTCCTTCGGTTTGGACCCCATTGATTGGGTCGTTCTCGATCGCTATCTTCAATCTGGGCCAATAGAGGGGCGGGTGTCTGGATGTCTGGGCGTGTATAAGTGGTCATTGACCCTGTTGTTTAGGCTTCCTGTGTAAAGGGAGTGGCGCCGAAATGTCTGGAATTGTATCGGTTACTCGAGTATCAGTCCTTTGTCTTACGGAAATGGGCCATCAAAATGCTAATCGGTTGGTGCTTTCAATGATGTCTGGATTCTTTGCTCACAAATATACATTCAGGCTCTGAGCCTGCCTGAATGTTACATTGTCCACATTTCCCTTTAGGCTTCACGGACATCCGTGTTTCTTGGTGTAAGTGGCCATCCCAGATGGCTACACTCTTCTTGATTACAATTGAGAGAAACTTAAATCTATTCTCAATAAAGTCCGGCTAGCAAAAGAACTTAAAGAGAAGTAACTTATAAACAATTTAACTTGCAAAATAATACAGAAATGGTTTCTTGCTTAATGCAAAACAGCTTGGATTTACTTCAAGAGTCAGAGTGGAAAAGTGAAAATATGAAAATAGAGATAGCGAGTAGTTAGACCAAAGTATAGAATGATCCTGGATAAAGATGGCCGTACAGACCATCATGTTTAAGGAGAATTTTATCAGTCTTAAGTCATCTGTCTACACCTCTATGTTATCCTAATTGGTTTGGATGAGAATCAAATACATTTGATTCGATGGTTAACTGTCAATCCTCAATGTGCAACATAAGTTCTGAATGTTTCATGTTTGAATATTTGTGCAATGTATGGAATGAGATGTTGTGCTGTTGTCAAGACTGGGTTTTACAGGTTTTCTGCTGACTTTACTTTATCCACATTATGAACAATGGTGCCTTCATATTGCTATGATGCTTACTTCGACCTTGATCTAGATTACTGGTGCAGCTAATTTCTTAATGTCAAACTGATGTTGAAAATCTGTTTATTAGAACAATAGCTTGTTCATTTTGTCAGCAGAGATGTTGTTTTAATCTACAATTAGTTTATGCAAGTGTCAGGCTTTTGTGCTTAGTTGCGATTGTGTGTTTTGTCATGGCCTGAGGTTATGAGTACTGAAATCCTTACTTTAAAATTGGTATTAAAATTGGGCTTTAATATTTACATTAAAATAGTCTTTTTGCCTATCAGAAAATAGTTGATTACTATCAGTCTGCCCTTTGATAAATTGAAATATCAAGTGAGATATATCACAATAAGATAAAACGAAGGAGTAAATGTGATAGGATAGGTAAAAGCGCAAAGAAGAACTCATTCATATTGTCATTGCAGTTTTCAACAATAGAGTGGACAAGCTTTGCATTACAAGCATTACAGCAAAAATTATTAAAATTATTAAAGAATTATTATAAAACAACAATTAATAAATTAATCGAATTCGATTCTACTGATTCAGTTTTAATCGATTTTGTAATGCTACGGTTCGAATTGCTCGCATTTCATCAGAAATTTTATCTAGGGCAGTGGTGGTATAATCGGCTACGTTTTGTATTGATGGTTGTTATTTTATTTAATTAGTTGGCCACCCTTACTTCCCAATAGAAACAAATAATTTTAGCATAAATTGCGTCTCGTAAGGTTATAGCACGTTTATTTCTTCAAGTGGCTGGTTCTGAAACATAAGGGAGATGAGAAAGATGACTGATGGCAGATACCATGTATCCTAAATAGCAAGATCCTGACCAGTATTTTGGGAGCCAGGAATATGCTTTTGTCATTCTAAATAAAATAAGTTCCATTATAAGCAGAGTATAAGTACCAATGATCTGAGAATGATTTGTTATTTGTGATGTGTATGCCTGCTATTTTTGAGGACCGTTCAGTTCTTTGTAATAAATTTTGCGTACATTTATAAGCTGTATTAACATTCAAATAATTAGTACAAACACTGTTGCCCATTTTCATCCCTTTTAAAGTGATTACAAGTGAGGCATATTGATCCTTTTTGTTTAATATTAGTTGGAAGGCTAATATAGTTAGGATTTTTGTTGGGGTTGTATTTAAGTTGATGCCATCCTGAAAAGGTGTTTAGTGGATAGCCTGCAGATTTCCATAAGTGAATAAATTTCTTTAGATAAATCCTCTACCTTCATTTTTCACATGAATATGCTCCAGAATGGACCAATACAGAGCGAGGGACACTCTGATAGATGTACCATTCTGCTGTTTCTGAGGCAATAAAGGGGATAGTTAAGAAGGGAATGCAAACCAACAATTGAAAATGGTGAAACTTTTAGCATATATCTTAGATGTGTAAAGGAATGTGTTCTCATTCAGTTCTGGTACAACATTTACAAAGCCAATCAAATAACTGAAAATGAATATTATGGTAAACATTTTACAGATCTGAACACTTAAACGTGCGCTTCACATGTGGTGCATGGATCCAACTTTTCTTTCCTTAGTATTGCTTAAAACATTGATATACCGATTAAAAATTGATATCATGATTACATAATTCAGTAAGAAATGATTAATAATAAAAATTTCATGTATACAAACAAAATGATTATACAGTAAAATAACTGAAGTTGAGTATATGATTTAGCCATGAATGGTAAAATGATTATCAAAATTGATTATGTAATTCAGTAGTAAAATTATTAATACTAATTCACTAATAAATGAATAATAATGCAGTAAGTAATAGTTCAAAAGAAACTTTCCATTGTGATGTTATTGGCTAGTGGTGCACATGAATTAATATGAACCATGTGAAATGAAAAATGAAAATCGCTTATTGTCACGACTAGGCTTCAAATGAAGTTACTATGAAAAGCCCCTAGTCGCCACATTCCAGCGCCTGTTCGGGGAGGCTGGTATGGGAATTGAACCGTGCTGCTGGCCTGCCTTGGTCTGCTTTAAAAGCCAGCGATTTAGCCCTGTGCTAAACCAGCACCTATGTGGATTGGAGGGGGACGATGGGTAGGTATGCATTAGTCAAAGTATCTGATCAACAACATTAGTACGTAAATGCTAAGTCCAAATATGCAAAATAGGAAAAGTCCCTGAATGATGTTAATTCCTGTGCCACCCAACCAACTGGAAAGCCAACCTCAAAGAGTGTAATCAAAGAGTTTGTCAAGTTTTTTTTTTAAACTTTATATTGGATGTGAATTGCCAAGTCTTTGGCATCTTCTGGATTATACACAAAAGCCTG